>NC_083401.1:35755551-36064301 GCF_020745735.1 Hemiscyllium ocellatum
CACGCCCAGTAAAATTCAGCTCCATTTTAGTCAGCTAATAGTTTCAATGGTCACCCTTTCAAGAAAAACTTGAGGCCAATACTTTTGCAGGTTGTGCGTGTCACTTCATTACTCATCCAGAATTGTCCTTGATAAAGTGGTCATGACAGGGATGTTGCTGTGCGTCTTGCATTACAACAATAGATACTCTTCAAAAGTACTTTAGGTGCTACAAAAATTCAAGACTTCCTTTCTAAGTATTGTAAATGTGTTCCAGGTCCTGAAATAACCATGAGATCATGGGAGATGTTAAGAGATGAAAAGTCAAGAATTACAGTGAGTTTGTTGGACGACAGACACAGATTTTATTAACAAATGACATGATGAGCTAAGTGAGCCTGAGGGGCAATCAGCCTGCGTTCTCGGGCTGACAGAATGACATCTTACTACTGTACTGTCTGACACCAGCGGCTTTACCAGAAAATAATTATGCAAAAAGAGCAGCTGCTTGCCTAAAGCCCAGTTACACAGAAATCACCTGCTCTTCACAAGTCAGAACAGGAACACAAATACTTCCAGCTTTTAGTCACCTCAGAGAAACACTGCTGTTTCTTCCCCGATGACCACTCTTGACACCCTTATGGTATTGGGTAAGGGTTGTTTGAATTAGTTTTCTGTCACCAGCCCTCTTTTGTTGTTACTTTGTCTTGGGCCTAACTGGTGCGGTGAAGGATACATGACTGTGGAGCATTTATGGAAGAGACATCATTCTTGGTGGTGGAATTGGGGCAGGACTGGGCATTCATACAAGACTGCCCTCAATAACCACAATCACCACTGCTGTCAGCACAGAGAGCCCATCCAGTGCAATGGCCTCCCCTTCTCACTAAGTGTTAAACTGGTTGGGCATCCCATTAAGAGCCAGGTGAGGAGAGGGGAATGTGAGATTCCTTCAGGAAGAGGCTCATTTTAAGATAGAGCAATAAGGTCTTGTCCTACAAAAGCCTGAAATTTGAAATAATATAAATATTATTCCAAACTGACGCAATAGTAGAGATACAAGTTTTTTTCTGAAGGGCATCTGGGTGAGGAGTACAAGCTATTGATATCTCTCTCCTGATCTGAGTGAGGAGCGTGTTTCTACTCTCATCCAATACAGGATGACTCTCAGGAACGGTGATTATGACATTGAGTAGTATGAACTGCTAAGAATAGGATTGTGACTACAGTTGCAAACATTCCTTACCTCAGAATCCCACTTTATCACTCAGAGAAAATCTGGAATTACCTGCAGAAGTGAGCGAGGTGTCTTCCAAAAGTCATTAAGTCCATACTTTACCCCCATAGTCCTCGGGAGAAAAGCAGTGGAAAACTGAGGATTTGTGTCAATTACTGAGCACATAATACAAAAAATTGTAAAGGTGCTTACTATGTGCCTTCAATTGAGGAAGCATTACAAATTCTCAAAGTACAAAGGAGTTCTGCAGTCTTGTATTAGTCAATGGTTATAACCAGCTATCATTACTGAACAAGACATTGAAAAAGTGGTATTCCAAACAGGCATCGGGGACTGAGAAATATTTTCATTTGCCCAACCTATAATCAAGTTATAGTCAATTAAGTACTATCACATTTATACATATGAACATGCAACTTGGAAACATGACTAGCTATTCAGTGCTTTGAACCTACTCTGCCATTGGATAAGATCAGAACTGATCTGATTGCGGCCATAACCTACTCCCCTGTTAACCTCAAAATCCTTTCAGTTCCTCATTATTCAAGAGTCTCTATAAATACACCATAAAAACATTCAATTACCCTGTCTCCTTAGCTCTTCAGAGAAGAGATTTCCACAAATCCATGTCCCTCTGAGAGAAGAACAATTATCCTCATCTCATAGAATCATAGAGTAATAGAGATGTACAGCATGGAAACAGAGACTGCAGTCCAACCTGTCTACACCGACCAGATATCCCAAACCAATCTAGTCCCACCTGCCAGCACCCAGCCCATATCCCTCCAAACCATTCCTATTCATATATACATCTAAATGCCTTCTAAGTGTTGCAATTATACCAGCCTCTCTATTTTAAAAGAGATTCCTGAGATACAGGTCAATGCTTCTGACAGAATCAATGTATGTATTTTCCTGAGCTCTGTCTAACCTGATGAATTTGCACAGTACCTGTTGGAGAATCATGGTCTCCTGATATAGTCAAATGTCTACTTCACCACTTGTTATGAACAGTTAACCTGCCTGAGAGTTAATAGAACTTGGATATAGTTGCAGAGATGTAATACCTACATCTTGTTATCTAAATTAGAACATCCTGATAGATGTATTGGTAGTTAATCTCCTTTCCCAGACTATTGAACAGTCCCCTAATCCATTACAGGAAGGAGGATAGGTGGCAACACTCTACCCCCATCACTGGCTTGTAATGACTGACATGAGGCTAACACCATGTTACAACCTAGTGACAATAGTGGATCCCTCATGGCTGTTATAACATGGTGGCAGAGATGGGATCTGACCCTCACCACAAAGAGTAGGCATCAAAAGAACCTGAAGGATTTTTTGTGCAAGGAAATGAATTGTCTATTTAAAAGAAATTCTGTTTGAAGAAAAAACCCAGCTAGCCAGTCAGCTGCTGAATATATTTGAACAGATGTCAGTCAAAATGAGTTCATGAAAGTTGGAACAACCAGCAGCTGCAGTCTGAGGTAAAAGGCAGTCGGACCTGGAGAAAGATGTGCAGAAAATGTCAGTGTGGACTATAGATAGTCAAACTTGAGCAGCAAGGGAGCTGATCTGAGATAGGTATCAACGTAGGTGTGATGGAAAATCTGAGCTCCAGCTGTAAGGGAAAAGGGCACAAGATGTACCTGAATGGTGCAAAATCCTGTCTAGGAGGCTGGAGGAAATAAACAGGAGCGGTTACTGGTAAAACAAGTATTAGTGCAGTCATTAAAGGGTGCCATAAGATACAGCTACAAAATGTTAAATAGACCTATAAATTCACATTGAAGTCAGAAATATTAGGAATGAATTTAAACATCTGAAGTCCACTGCAGGAAAAGCAGCACCAGGGTCCTGGGTTTGATTCCCACCTGACTGTGTGGAGTTTGCACATTCTCCCTGTGTCTCCATGGGTTTCCTCCGGGTACTCTGGTTTCCTTTCACAATCCAAAGATGTGCAGGTCAGATGAATTGGCCATGCTAAATTGCACACAGTGTTAGTCAGGGGTAAATATAGGGTAGGGGAATGGGTTTGGGTGGGTTTCTCTTCGGAGGGGCGGTGTGGACTTGTTGGGCCGAAGGGCCTGTTTCCACTCTGTAGAGAATCTAATTAAAAAAAAACAGTAAAGCACTTTTAGAGGCAAGAGAGATTTTATTAAAATTTTGGAACATGTTTAATTGAGGAAAGAGCATGAATATTCCATTTTATCAGGCAAAAAGACATGAATCATCTCAACAAGAAGGGAAAAGGTTGCAAATCCTTTATTTGGTCGAAAAGCCAGAAAATATCCCTGGAAGAGAAAAGGAAAGTGTGAATTCTTCATTTTGATTCCTAAAATCATGAGGTACATAGTAATACTTCAGAAACAAAAAAAGTAATGAAGAGAAATTACAACTTTTGAAATGTTTAAAAGAATGTTGATAGATTTATTGAATTATATTACATTATGTTACATTACATTACAGAATTTTAAAATGGAAAATAGTTTTAAAAATGGAAATGGTTTACGAGGAAAAGGATTTCTGAGCTGCGAACAGTGCATCACTATAGAGTAAGCAGGATAGGCAATTTAAGGCTTTATTATAAGAATTTGATGCTGTTCAACAGTAATACAGAATTAAGAAAACCAAAAACATAACAAATAAAGAAAAAGCTGCAACGACATTAGCAAGATTTACAGTAATTTAAAATTAAACTGTATTCCTGATAACAGTTCCTAAAGTTCAGAATTGTTTTCAAGTTAAATCCCAAGACAGAATACACTTCAATATTCATGTATTATGACCTTATGAAATCTTGTAACAATTATCTTAATAACAAATAGAATTCTTGAATGGGTAATATTTAACAGCCACATAGAAATATGGAAAATAGGAGCTGGAGCAGGCCATTCAGCCCTTTGAACTTGCTTCATGATCACAGCTGATTATCCAACTCAGTACTTTGCTCCCTCTGTCTTCATTTAGCCTTTGATTCCTTCAGCCCATATCTAACACCTTCTTGATAGCCATCAATGTTTTATTCTCAACTGTTTACTGTGTCACAGAATTCCACAGGCTCACCACCAACTGGCTGAAGAAATGATGGGCAGGTAGTGGTGTTGGACTGGGCTGGACAAAGTCAAAAATCACACAACACCGGGTTAGAGTCCAACAGCTTTATTTGAAAGGGCAAGCTTTCGGAGCCCTGTCCTCCAGAACATCTGTCCATTTCACCAGACTATTAATATGTTCTATTAATTTTTTCTCTTTGACCAGGGAATTGTTCAGTTTTACTTGAACTTCTCTTGACCTGTGGTCTGCTGTCAGATCATGTCACTCAACTTCAGATTCCCTTTGTTGAAAACTTGAGCTAATTGTATTGAGCACTGAATCTGCAATAACCCCCAAGCTTCTATTATCTTCATCATTGGCTACTTACATTGAAATATTGCTCATTTTTCCTGCTCGTGTCCACCACCTCACACCTCTGTTAATTTTTCTCTTCAATTATTGAGTTCATTCATGTATTTTATTTCACCAATTCTCTAGCTTCTGATCTTGAATTCCCTCTTTGCTTGGCACTCTGCATATTATTGTCGAGAGTGTGGTGCTGGAAAAGCACAGCCAGTCAGGCAGCATCCTGATGAAGGGCTTATGCTGGAAACATCGATTTTCCTGCTCCTCAGATGCTGCATGGTCAGCTGTGCTTTTCCAGCAACACACACTCGACTCTGATCTCCAGCATCTGTTGTCCTCACTTTCTCCACCCTGCATCTTATTAACTAATTTGCATTGTTTTTTTAAGAATCTAATTCATGTTTATAATTAAGAAATAATCACTATCATTACCCCAAAATCTTGGGACTCTACTAAGTTCCCTTCCCTTCCTCATTCTGAATAACCTCTCAAGCCAATTATTGCAGTTTACTACTGCTCAGCCATTTTTTTCCTTGTACCCATATATTCCTCTTAATCTTTTGATCGTAAACAATTATCCTTCATGGAACTGTACCAAATGGTTATTGACTGTCTTAGGGCATCACAAATTCTCTTTTCTGGCCTTTCAACAATCAAGGATAAACATATTCGAATAAATCATTTGGCATAGTCCTGTTTGTTTGAATTGTCTCATTATAAATGCAGGTTGTCGGTGGTGTGCTTTGGGCTAGAGAGATCAGGGAAGGGTCTTAAGGAATGACATGCTACCACAGTGCATTAACTGCGAGAGCACTGTCATATCATACACTGTTCATTTGGAGAGTAGGGACTTCAGTGAGTAGCATTACTGCTGCAGGCAAAATCCAATCACAGTCCACCTTCCAACAAAATATTTACTTAATAAAGAAGCAGGAGTCTGTTTGGATTAATGGCAATGTTGAGTTTATTGAATGTTTTGACACATTTTATTATTCCTTTGAAAGCACAAGATTGCCATAGTTAGAGCCAGCATAGTGGATCTTGGAACTAACAAGTCTGAATTTGCAAATTCTGTTGATTTCACCGAATGTTTGACTTACAGAAGCTTGAAATGCCTAGAGGAAAACATAGTGGGGGTGATTTCAGCAGTGAGTGGGTGGCATTGCCCAATCCCCTTGGTGAACAGCCCATTTTCATAGCTGTACCTAATCAGCATCATATTCACTGTGTGCTGAATTACTGCCTACAGGGTGAAAAGCTGAGGAGGAAGCTCAGTGCTAAACGGAAGATGCAATCACACAAGAGAGGGCAAGATTGAGAAGAATTGTGAGGTCAACAGCAAATTCTGGTACCAGAAAACGATGTTTTCGTAAGAAGAAATCAATTTTGCAGGTTTTGTGACAGCTTCAATTAATCTCTTTAAAGACATGGACTTTAGTAAGGCGTTTGATAAGGTTTCCCATGGTAGACTAACGGAGAAAGTCACATGGTGTGTAGGGTGTTCTAGCTAGGTGGATAAAGATCTGGTTGAGCAACAGGAGACAGAGAGTAGTAGTTGAAGGGAGATTCTCGAAATGGAGAAGGGCGACCAGTGGTGTTCCACAGGGGTCAGTGTTGGGGCCACTTTTGTTTGTGATATACATAAATGATCTGGAAGAGGGCACTGTTGGTATGATCAGCAAGTTTGCAGATGGCACGAAGATTGGTGGAGTAGCAGAAAGCATAAGGAACTGTCAAAGAATACAGGAGGATATAGATAGACTGGAGAGTTGGGCGGAAAAGTGGCAGATTGAGTTCAATCCAGATAAATGTGAGATGATGCGTTTAGTCAAGTCTAATTGCAGAGTGAATTATACAATGAATGGAAGAGCCTTGGGAAAAGTTGATGAGCACAGAGATCTGGGAGTGCAGGTCCATTGTACCCTGAAGGTTGCTGCACAGGTGGATAGAGTGGTCCAGAAGGCATATGGTCTGCTTGCCTTCATTGGACGGGGTATTGGGTATAAGAGCTGGCAGGTCATGTTAACATTGTGTAAGAAATTGGTTCAGCCGCATTTAGAATATTGTGTACAGATCTGGTCGCCACATTACCAAAAGGATGTGGAAGCTTTGGAGAGGGTGCAGAGAAGGTTTACGAGGATGTTGCCTGGTATGGAAGGTGCTAGCTATGAAGAGAGGTTGAGTAGGTTAGGTTTGTTTTAATTAGAAAAAAAAGATTGAGGGGGGACCTGATTGAGGTTTACAAAATCATGAAGGGTATAGATAGAGATAAGTTTTTTTCCCCAGGGTGAAGGATCCAATAACGAGAGGTCACGCTTTCAAGGTGAGAGTTGGAAAGTTTAAGGGGGATACCCGTGCAAGTACTTTACACAGAGGATGGTGGGTGTCTGGAACGCGTTGCCAGCAGAGGTGGTAGAAGCAGACACGGTAGGTTCATTTAAGATGCATCTGGACAGATGCATGATTAGGTGGGGAGCAGAGGGGTACACCTGCTTAGGAATTGACCAACAGGTTTAAACAGTAGATTTGGATCAGCTCAGGCTTGCAGGGCCAAAGGGCCTGTTTCTGTGCTGTAAATTTTCTTTGTTCTTTGTTCTTTTTGTACATATTACTGTGGAATGTGTGTGACTCAAACGGATTCCAGTGGAAGGTAGAACTGAGATTGAGCTGAAAATGTGTTGCTGGAAAAGCGCAGCAGGTCAGGCAGCATCAAAGGAGCAGGAGAGTCGAAGTTTCGGGCATGAGCCCTTCTTCAGGAATGAGGAAAGTGTGCCAGGCAGGCTAAGATAAAAGGTAGGGAGGAGGCACTTGGGGGAGGGGTGTTGGAAATGCGAAAGGTGGAAGGAGGTCAAGGTGAGGGTGATAGGCCAGAGCAGGGGTGGGGGCGGAGAGGTCAGGAAGAAGATTGCAGGTTAGGAAGGCGCTGCTGAGTTTGAGGGATTTGACTGAGACAAGGTGGGGGGAGGGGAAATGAGGAAACTGGAGAAATCTAGGTTCATCCCTTGTGGTTGGAGGGTTCCTAGGCGGAAGATGAGGCGCTCTTCCTCCAGTTGTCATGTTGCTATGGTCTGGCGATGGAGGAGTCCAAGGACCTGCATGTCCTTGGTGGAGTGGGAGGGGGAGTTGAAGTGTTGAGCCACAGGGTGGTTGGGTTGGTTGGTCTGGGTGTCCCAGAGGTGTTCCCTGAAACGTTCCGCAAGTAGGCGGCCTGTCTCCCCAATATAGAGGAGGCCACATCGAGTGCAGCGGATGCAGTGGAGGTGCAGGTGAATTTGTGCCTGATATTGAAGGATCCCTTGGGACCTTGGAGGGAGGTGTTGGGGTAGGTTGGGCGCAAGTTTTGTATTTCTTGCGGTTGCAGGGGAAGGTGCCGGGAGTGGAGGTTGGGTTGGTGGGGGGCGTGGACCTGACGAGAGAGGCATGGAGGGAGTGGTCTTTTTGAAACGCTGATAGGGGAGGGGAGGGAAATATATCCTTGGTGGTGGGGTCCGTTTGGAGGTGGCGGAAATGACGACGGATGATACGATGTATGTGGAGGTTGGTGGGGTGAATAGGTGAGGACCAGTGGGGTTCTGTCCTGGTGGTGATTGGAGGGGCGGGGCTCAAGGGCGGAGGAGTGGGAAGTGGAGGAGATGCGGTGGAGTGCATCATCGATCACGTCTGGGGGGAAATTGCGGTCTTTGAAGAAGGAGGCCATTTGGGTTGTATGGTATTGGGACTGGTCCTCCTGGGAGCAGATGCAGCAGAGACGAAGGAATTGGGAATATGGGATGGCGTTTTTACAGGGGGCAGGGTGGGAGGAGGTGTAGTATAGGTAGCTGTGGGAGTCAGTCGGTTTGTACTAAATATCCGTTGATTCAGTCGTACGAGATAGAAATGGAAAGGTCTAGGAAGGGGAGGGAGAAGTCTGAGATGGTCCAGGTAAATTTGAGGTTGGGGTGGAAGGTGTTGGTAAAGTGGATGAACTGTTCAACTTCCTCGTGGGAGCACGAGGCAGCGCCGATACAGTCATCGATGTAGCGGAGGAAAAGGTGGGGGGTGGTGCCAGTGTAGCTGCGGAAGATGGACTGTTCCACATATGGCAGGTGAAGTTTAATTTAGATAAATGTGAGGTGTTGCATTTTATGAAAGCAAATCTTAGCAGGACTAATGCAATTAATGGTAAGGTCCTGGGGAATGTTGCTGAAAAATGAGACCTTGGAGCAGAGGTTCATAGTTCTTGAAAGTGGAATCACAGGTAGACAAGATAATGAAAAAGGCGTTTGGTATGCTTTCCTTTATTGGTCAGAATATTGAATATTGGAATTGGGAGTTCATGTTGCGCTGTACAGGATGTTGGTTAGGATACTTTGGAATATTCTGGGCAATTCTGGTCTCCTTCCTATCAGATGGATGTTGTGAAACTTGAAAGGGTTCAGAAAAGATTTACAAGGATGTTGCCAGGTTTGGAGGATTTGAGCTACAGGGAGAGGCTGAACAGGTTGGGGCTGTTTTCCTTGAAGCGTCAGAGGCTGAGAAGTAACCTTAGCCAAATAGTGATAAGTACTTTGTTAGCTTTGATTTCTCTTCATATTTGCATAAAGAGCTGTTAGTGACAGGGTCATAGATATGTACAGCACAGAAACAGACCCTTCATTCCAACTCGCCCATGCCGACCAGATATCCCAACCTAATCTAGTCCCACTTGCCACCAGCAGGCCCATATTCCTTCAAAACTTTCCTATTCATCTACCCATCCAGATGCCTTTAAAATGATCTAATTATATCAGCCTCCACCACTTCCTCTGG
The DNA here is from genome assembly GCF_020745735.1 of Hemiscyllium ocellatum. Taxonomy (NCBI): domain Eukaryota; kingdom Metazoa; phylum Chordata; class Chondrichthyes; order Orectolobiformes; family Hemiscylliidae; genus Hemiscyllium; species Hemiscyllium ocellatum. The sequence goes on from NC_083401.1 coordinate 35,764,961, forward strand.
CAACTCATTCCAAACATGCACCACCCTCTACGTGAAAGTGTTCCTCCTCAGCTGCTTTTTAAATCTTTCCCCTCTCACCTTAAACCTATGCCCTCTAGTTTTGGACTCCCCCACTCTCGGAAAAAGACGTTGGCTATTAATCCTAACCATGCCCCTCATGATTTTATAAACCGCTGTAAGGTCACCCTCAGCCTCCAACCTTCCAGAGAAAAAAAGCCCCAACTTATTCACTCCCTCCCTAAATCTCAAACCCTCTAATCCTGGCAACATCCTTGTAACTTATTTCTACACCCTCTCAAGTTTAAAAGCATCCTTCCTGCAGATGCAGTATTCCAAAAGTAGGCTCCCCAATGTCCTGAATAGCTGCAACATGATGTACCAACTCCTATGGTCAATGCACTGATCAAAGAAGGCAAGCATACCAAACACTTTCTTCACCATCCTGTCTAAATGTGATATCGCTTTCAAGGAATTATCTGCACTCCAAGTTCTCTTTGTTCAGCAACCCTCCTCAGGTCTGTACCATTAAGTGTACAAGTCCCACCTGATTTGCTTGACCAAAATGCATTACCTCACATTTATCTAAATTAAACTCCATCTGCCACTCCACAGCCCATTGGCCTATCTGATCAAGGTCCTGTTATACTCTGAGATAATCTTCTTCACTGTTCACTATACCACCTATTTTGGTTCCATCTGCAAACTTACTAACCATACCTCCTATATTCACATCCAAATCATCTGTATGAATGATGAAAGACAGTGGACCCAGCACTGATCTTTGTGACACACTGCTGGTAACAGGTTTCCATTCTGTAAAGCAACCCTCTACCACCACCTTCTGTCTCCTATTTTCTAGCTAGTTTCCCGGTATTCCATGTGATTGAACCTTGCCAACCACTCTACCATGCGGAACATTGTCGAATGCGATGTTGAAGTCCATACAGACAACAACTACTCTTCTGCCTTCATCAATCTTCTTTGTAACTGATTGTAAAAACTCAAACAAGTTTGTGAGACATGATTTCCCATCTACAAAGCCATGCTGACTATCTCTAATCAGTCCTTGCATTTCCAAATACATGTCAATCCTTCCATCAGAATCCCCTCCAACAACTTGTCAACCACCGATGTCAGGCTCACCGGCCTATAGTTCCATGGCTTTTCCTTACAGCTTTCCTTAAATAATGGCACCCTCCAGTCTTCTAGCACCTCATCTGTATGCATGTAACAAGTTAACATTCAGTGACTTGTGTGCATTTAAGCGGAAGTACATAAATACATAGAAGATAGGAGCAGGAGGATGCCATTCGGCCCTTTGAACCTGCTCTGCCATTCATGATGATCATGGCTGATCGTCCAACTCAATAGCCTAATCCTGCTTTCTCCTCATAACCTTTGATCCCATTCCCCCCAAATGCTATGTCTAGCCGCCTCTTGAATACATTCAATGTTGTATTATCAATTACTTCCTGTGGTAATGAATTCCACAGGCTCACCATTCTTTGGGTGAAGAAATGTATCCTCATCTCCATCCTAAATGGTCTACCTGAATCCTCAGACTGTTACCCCTGGTTCTTGAACCACTGGGGACATGCTTCCTGCATCAACCCTGTCTAGTCCTGCTAGACTTTTATAAGTCTCTATGAGAGCCTCCCTTATTCATCTGAACTCCAGCAAAAATAGTCCTAACCTAGTCAAACTCTCCTCATACGTCAATCCTGTTATCCCCAAAATCAGCCTGGTAAACCTTCACTCACTCCCTTGAGAGCAAGAGCATCCTTCCTCAGAAAAGGGGACCAAAACTGCACAATTTCCAATTTGAAAATAGAAAGCATTTGCTTTGGTATTTTGGATGTGACCTTTCACTTTCCTGCTGTGCTATAACATTTGGGAACCACACCACACACAGCATTAGGGAAGGCTGATGCTCAGTACAGTGTGGAACATTTTGTATTTTTACCGGCAATATACATCTCAGATAAAGTTGAATGCTTTCTTCATCTCTGCTCATCACAGATTATTGCTCAGCTCGGTTTTCTCCCTTGATTGGATCACTTTGTTACTATGGTGATTTTAACTGCACCTCGATTTTGCAGTGAAAATGAAACTCATGCTGTGGCAGAAATAAGTCTCAAGCTATTCCTTCATTTAAATCCCACCCTAGAATAGAAGACATCATGACCTGGAGGCTGCTTGCCCACGCAGGGAAATGGTATGCAGAGTCACCTCAAAGAACAAAGTACAGGAACAAGCCCTTCCACCCTCCAAGCCTGCACCACCACATTTTTGCCCTTCCATACTAAAACTGTCTTCACTCACAGAATCCTAATCCCTCCATTCCCTTCCTAATCATGTATTGATTGATTGATTGATTGTTTAATTGATTGTCACGTGTACCGAAGTACAGTGAAAAGCCTTGTTTATGAGCAACACAGGCAGATCATAGCAAGCAAGGATGTACAGATCAAAAGACTTAGACAGAGGCAAACAAGTTACATTGCACAGGGCATGCACTGGACGAGATCAATGCTAGCAAGGTCAACATTGTTTGAGGCTAGAGAATCCATTCATCAGTCTAATAATGGCTGGTTATTAGAAGCTGTTCCTGAACCTGCTGGGGTGTGCGTTCAGGCTTCTGTATCTTCTGCCTGACTGAAGAGGTTGTAGGGAAGTGTTGCCAGTGTGCGATGGGTCTTTGATGATGTTGGCAACCTTTCTGTGGCAGTGAGCTGTGTAATTGGAGTCCATGGATGGAAGGCTGACTTCTGTGATGCTCTGAGCTGTGCACACAACTTTCTACAGTTTCTTATGATCCTGGGCACAGCCATTGCTATATCAGGCCATTAGGTACTTGCACAGTATGCTCTCAATGGTGCACCTGGAGAAACTAGTAAGGGTCCTTATGGGCATGCCAAATTTCCTGAGCTACCTGTGGAAGAAGAGGCATTGTTGTGCCTTCTTGACTGTTGCTTCTACGTGGGAAGATCAGGACAGGTGATTGGTTATTTTACGCTCTCCACCCTCTGAACCTCAGTGCTTTTGAAGTAGTCATGGGCGTTTCCTCCTCCTTTCTTTCTGATGTCAATGATCAGTTCATTAGTTTTGCCGATGTTAAGAGAGAGGTTGTTCTCATTGCACCACATTGCCAAGCCCTCTACCTCCATTCTGTATTTTGACTCACTGTTGTTAGACATCCATCCCACTACAGTGACGTCGTCAGTTAACTTATAGATGGCTTTCGTTGGGTATTTGGCAATGCAGTTGTGGGTGTATAGGGAGTATAGTAGGAGGCTGAGGATGCATCCTTGGGGAGGGGTTCCAGTGTTGAGTGTTACTGTAGAGGAGGTGCAGTTATCTATCTTCACTGAGTGTGATCTGTGGGTCAGAAAGATAAGGATTTAGTTGCATTGGTCCAGGTGCTTCTTGAATACTGCTATTGCATCTGTTTCCACCCCCTTCTCTGGCAACATGTTCCAGGCACTCACCGCTCTTTGCGTGAAAAACGTATCTTGCACATCTCTTTTAACTTTGCCCCCTCACACCTTGAACCTGTAACCCAAGTAATTGACCCCTGCACCCTGGGAAAAAGCCTCATACTTTCCACTCTATCAATGCCATTCACAATCTTATACACTTCTATCAGGTCGTCCCTCAACCTTCTGTGTTCCAGTGAGAACAACCCCAGTCTATCTTTTTTCATAGCTAAAATCCTCCATACCAGGCAACATCCTGGTAAATCTTTTTGGTGCCCTCTCCAAACCATCCACATCCTTCTGGTGGTGTGGTAACCAAGATTGTATGCAATATTCCAAGTGTGGCCTAACTAAAGTTCTATAATGCTGCAGCATGACTTGTTTATCCTTATACTCAATGCCCTTCCAGTCAAGGTAAGCATGCCATAGGCCTTTTTTACGACCTTATCTATCTGCACTGCCACCTCCAGTGATCTGTGGACCTGCACACCCAGATCCTTCTGCATTTCAATACTCCTAAGAGTTCTACCGTTCACTGTATAAATTCCACCTGCAATTGACCTTCCAAAATGCATCACCTCACATTTGGCCGGATTACACTCTATCTGCCATTTTTCTGCCCATGCCTCCAACTGATCTATCCACAACTCCACCAATCTCTGTATCATCTGCAAATTTACCAGTTAGACCAGCTACGTGTTCCTCCAAGTCATGACCATGAACAGCAAAGTTCCCAGCACTGATCCCAGTGGATCTCCACTAGTCACAGCCCTCCATTCCAAAAAGCATTCTTCCACTGTTACCCTCTGCCTCCTATGACTAAGCCAATTCTGTATCCATCTTTCTAGCTCACTCCTGATACCATGTGACTTCACTTTTTGTACCAGTCTGCCATAGGGACTTTGTCAAAGTCTTCACTGAAGTCCATGTAGACCACAACAGCTTTTCCCTCATCGATCATCTTTGTCACCTCCTCAAAAAACTCGATCAAGTTAGTGAGGCACGACCTCCCCTGCACAAAACCAGGCTGTTAACCCACAGTTTCCAACCTCATAGTCCGGGAACCCCACACTGCCTGCTTCTACCTCCTTCCCAAGATCCACAAGCCTGACCACCCTGGCCGACCCATTGTCTCAGCATGCTCCTGCCCCACTGAACACATTTCTACCTACCTCGACACTGTCCTATCCCCCCTAGTCCAGGAACTCCCCACATATGTTTGAGACACCACCCACGCCCTTCACCTCCTCAAGACTTCCGTTTCCCCGACCCCCAACACCTCATCTTCACCATGGATATCCAATCCCTCTAAACCTCCATCTGCCATGACCAGGCCTCCAAGCCCTCCGTTTCTTCCTCTTTGACGTCCCCAACTGTACCCTTGCACTGACACTCTCATTCGTTTGGTCGAACTGGTCCTCACCCTTAACAATTTCTTCTTCAAATCCTCCCAATTCCTCCAGACCACAGGGATAGCCATGGGCACATGTATGGGCCCCAGCTATGCGTGTCTCTTTGTTGGCTACGTAGAACAGTCGATCTTCCATAATTACACCGGCACCACTCCCCACCTCTTCCTCCGCTACATTGATGACTGCATTGGCGCCACCTCGTGCTCCCATAAGTAGGTTGAGCAATTCATCAACTTCACCATCACATTCCACCTGGACCTTAAATTTACCTGGACCATCTCTGACACCTCCCTCCCCTTCCTGGACCTTTCCATCTCCATTAATGATGACCGACTTAACACTGACATTTTTTACAAACCCACCGACTCCCACAGCTACCTGGATTACACCTCGTCCCATCCTACCTCCTGCAAAAATGCCATCCCGTATTCCCAATTCCTCCGCCTCTGCCATATCTGCTCCCAGGAGGACGAGTTCCACACACCAGAGACAGCAATTTCCCTTCCCACGTGGTTAAAGATGCCCTCCAACGCATCTCGTCCACATCCCACACCTCCGCCCACATACCCCGCCCCCCCAACCATAACAAGGATAGAACGTCCCTGGTGCTCACCTTCCACCCTAACAACCTTCTCATAAACCAAATCATCCGCCGACATTTCTGCCACCTCCAAACAGACCCCGCCACCAGGGATATATTTCCCTCCCCACCCTTTTCCGCCTTCCACAAAGACCGTTCCCTCCGTGACTACCTGGTTAGGTCCACGCCCCCCTACGACCCACCCTCCCATCCTGGCACTTTCCCCTGCCACCGCAGGAACTGTAAAACCTGTGCCCACACCTCCTCCCTCACCTTTATCCAAGGCCCTAAAGGAGCCTTCCACATCCATCAAAGTTTTACCTGCACATCCACCAATATCATTTATTGTATCCGTTGCTCACGATGCGGTCTCCTCTTCATTGGGGAGACTGGGCGCCTCCTAGCAGAGCGCTTTAGGGAACATCTCCGAGACACACGCACCAATCAACCCCACCGCCCCATGGCCCAACATTTCCACTCCCCCTCCCACTTTGCCGAGGACATGGAGGTCCTGGGCCTCCTTCACCGCCACTCCCTCACCACCAGACGCCTGGAGGAAGAACGCCTCATCTTCTGCCTTGGAACACTTCAACCCCAGGGCATCAATGTGGACTTCAACAGTTTCCTCATTTCCCCTACCCCCACCTCATCCTAGTTCCAAACTTCCAGCTCAACTCTGTCCCCATGACTTGTCCTACCTGCCTATCTTCTTTTCCACCTATCCACTCCACCCTCTCCTCCCCGACCTATCACCTTCATCCCCTCCCCCACTCACCTATTGAACTCTATGTTACTTTCTCCCCACCCCCACCATCTTCTCACTTATCTCTCCACCTTTCAGGATCTCTGCCTTTATTCCTGATGAAGGGCTTTTGCCCGAAATGTCGATTTTGCTGCCTGAACTGCTGTGCTCTTCCAGCACCACTGATCCAGAATCTGGTTTCCCGCATCTGCAGTCATTGTTTTTACCTATCTCGAATATGTCCGCTTCCTTCTAAATGCGTATTGATCTTGTTCCTGAGAATCTTTTCCAATAATGTCCCTAATACCGATGTGAGACTTGCAGGCCTGTAATTTCCAGGACTATCCCTGCTACCCTTTCAAATAAATATCCTGCAGTCCTCTCGGACCTCACTTGTGGCCAAAGAGGATACAAAGATGTCTATCAATGGTCCAGCAATTTGTTCACTTGCCTCCCTCAGTATTCTGGGATAGATCCCATCAGGACCTGGGGACTTATCTACCTTTAATACTTTTTAAGACACGTAACAGCTCTTCCTTCTGCATTCCAAATAGATACAGGCGTGAACAGGGTGTTCTGAGCTTTCTCTGTGGTACTTGGATGGTCAGCCCTGCACCTTCTGATCCCACACAGCAAGAGAAATAAAATCTTTTTCTCCAGTTCTTAAAACTCAGAAACTCAGGGTCAGTTAAGACCCACAGCAGAGAGCTGACCATTGAAACTTAACGCTTATCGGTGCTGCACCCCATTAACAGTCCAATATTGTACTAAGAATAGCTCTAGACCTAGAGCTGCCATTTGTACCTGCTCATACTCATATTCAAGCTATGATTTGTCTGAGCTCACTACACCCAAATTGGTGCCACATTTGGAGCATTAGAATAGCAACTACTCTTCAGAAGAAATTACTTAATTGGTTGTAAAGTACTTTGGCATGCCCTATGGTTGTGAAAGGCGCTACACAAATGCAGGCATCTCTTTACTCATTCTTTACCGGTTTGCCCTTGGCCCATACAATCTTCCAGCTGAGGCACATAAATTGGCAGTTGGATCTTGACAACACAATCAGGATCTGAAGTTTGTGTGTGAAGAAGGATTAAGTTGATCCAGGGCAGGTAGGTGCCCTTGCTTTAAAGATATCAGGTTAAAATCTCAAATCTCAGGTGACACTCGTATGGGTACTCAGTGAGGAGGATTCAAACCACCCCTGCTGTGTTGCACGCCTCAGATTCTGAGCTTTAGTCTGCAGAGAGAGATCTGGAGCTCATAACTTTCTGTCAGAGAGGTGAGAGTGATCTATTGCTAATATCTGATCTGCAGAAACAGCAGGTTCCAGGTCCTTTCCACAGGTCCATCCCTTCCCATGTTCTCAGTGTAAAATGGGGGAAAAAAACTTTCTTGTCAGTTAGCCAGGCATTTTTTGCAATGAGATGGAAAGAAACGTTACATTAACATTAAGGTAAGCTGTGAACTGACAGCACAGTGTCTGTACTGTAAATAGCTTCAGGCTGTTCAGATCAGACTCCTGATATAAAGAGTGTGTGAAATGCTTGCATTCAGGGCTTTACAATCAAAGCTGACAGGCGTTCACAGGATAGTTTTGGCTCACACAGCACGGTAACAGAATACCGATTCTGCAGCTTAAACCCACAGTGTAGCTTTTGTGGATCTGTTAATGCTTCATTTTAAAAATCATTATATTCAATCTCACATAAACCATGCCCCATTCACAAAGCTATTACTGATCGGATGTTCTTTTTTTAAAACAGAATTACACAGTACTCTACAAGTTAATAATTTTCTGAAAACCAACGAAAAGTGCATTTTTTTCCCCTCCAGTTGTGAAAGGCTTGTGGATTCAGCTTTAAAGCAACTCTTAGTTCAGACAGTGACAGAGAGAGAGAGAGAGAGGGGGGGCAAAACATCTAGAGGTTTTGCTCTGTACCTGTAGATATCAGGTAGGGAGAGTGCAGTGATTATTTCATGTTCTAATAGCCTGCCAGCACTCATCATTAAAGCTCACAACCTGGATATGAAGGAGAAGGTGCTGCAGGGTGATGAGTAATCCAGACAGTTTCACAAACGTGTTATGTGGCTATTTGGCCCATCGGTTTCCAAAGTAGCTCTGTAAATGAGACTTTAATTTAGTGTCATTCTCCTGCCTTTTCCCTACGTCACTGCAGATTGTTCCTGGTCAAGTAATCATTTAATGCCCTCTTGAACACCTCAATTCAACTTGCCTCTACCACACAGAGGCAGTGCATTCCAGATCTGTACCACTTGTGTATGTTACCACAACATGTTTGCTACTTTTGCAAATTGCTTTGTCTGGGCTAAAGCTCTGAGGACACAGAGTAAAATCCCATCACATCTGCTGGTGGAATTTGATGTTCAATTAATTTGGAAAATTCATTAATTAAAGGCCAGGCAGTAATGTGGTGGTCATTGAAGTAATAATCCAGAGCTTAAGCTCACATGGGTCTGAATGCCACCCTGGCAGATGGTGAAAGTTGAATTCAATTCATAAATCTGGAATTAAAAGCTAGTGCCTGAGTGATTATGAAACCATTTTCAATTGTCATAAAAACTGCTGGAGGTTACAAATATCCTGAACTTCAATGATGGATGAGCCCAGTGCACCAGGATAAAGGTCAAGGCTGAAACATTTACAACAGCCTTCACCCAGAGGTGCTGAATGGATGATACATCTTGGCATCCTGCCGTGGTCCCCAGTATCACAGCTGCCATTCTTCAGCCAACTCGATTCACTTCAAGTGATATCAAGGAATGGTTGGGGGCAGTGCTGTAAGGGCCACGCACCCTAACAGTGTTCTGGCAATAGTACTGAACATTTGTGATCCAGAACTTGCTACACTCCTAGCCAACCTGTTCTAGTATAGTTACAACACTGGCATCTATCCAGCAATGTGGAAAAGTGCCCAGGATATGTCCTGTCTACAGAAAGCATGACAAATCAAAGCCAGATAATAACCGCCCCACCAGCCAACTCTCAATCAAAACCAAAGTGATGGAAAAGTTGTAGACTGTGCTTTCAAGCAGCACTTTCTCAGTAACAACCTGCTCACTGACGCTCAGTTTGGGTTCCTCTGGGGCCATTCAGCTTTTGACCTCATTTCAGTCTTCCTTCAAATACAGACTCTAGAGCTGACCTCTGGAGATTAGAGAGGTTGAGAACACTTGACATCCATCTGTATTTGATCAAATGTGACATAAGGGAGACCTCACAAAACTGGATTCCATGTGAATAAGGAGGAAAATTCTTCACAGTTTGAAGAGATACCTGGCACAAAGGAAGATACTTCTGTTTTGTGAATTCAAGTGAACTCAACTTCTGCCATTGCCATTCAATATGATAATCTTTGATGAATCTTCAACATCTTGGGGTTTACCATTGAGCAGAAACTGAACAGGACTCACCATATAACTACAAGTGTAGGTTAGAAATGATAGGCAGAGTCTTCCCAGCACTTGAGAAACATGGAGCGTGGGGCAAAATTGGGAAAATGATATGAGATGCCTTTGTTGATGTTGAGCCTGACAAGTGGCATTTTCCATCCAAGTTACAGGTGTTAAAACAAGATGCTCTCTAGTCAGTGGCAAAATGCTTATTAATGGGAATTGTAACTCATTATCACTGTCTTTGTGACCTTATTGCACCTCATTAACCACAGGTAAACATGAAACTAGGAGCTGGAATAGGCCATTCTGCATTTCAAGCCTACTCCACATTCCGTATGATCATTGCTGATCTACCATCTCAATGTCATTTTCTTGATGCCCTTAATATCTAAAAACATTATCAATTTCCTTCTTGAATATACTCAGTCATGCAGGCTCCACAGTCTTCTTTGGAAGAAAATTTCACAAGTTGATCACACTCTGAATGAGGAAATAGTTCCTCATCTCAGTTCTAAATTGCGAGGTGATGACTTTGTGGTGTCATTGCTGGACTGTTGGTCTACAGACCCAGTCTAATGATCCTTGGACCTAGTTTCAAATCCTGGATGGCAGATGGTGGAATTTCAATTCAATAAAATTCTGAACTTAAGAGTCTAATGGTAACTGTGAAGCCATTATCGACTGTGGGAAAACACCATCTGGTTCCCTAATGTCCTTTAGGGAAGGAAACTGACATCAGTAACTGGTTTGACCTACATGTGACTCCAGACTCACAGCCAATGTAGTTGACTCTTGATCTGCCCTTTGGGCAATTAGGGATGGGCAATAAATGCAGGCTTGGCCAGCAATGCCCTTATTTCATAAATGAATAAGAAAAAGACTTAGTGTTGGGCCGAAGGGCCTGTTTCCACACTGTAGGGAATCTAATCTAATCACAATCTAATCAACTGTGACCCCAGTTCTAGACTTCCCGACATCCTCTCTGTATCTACTCTGTCGAGCTTTATTAGAATTTTATAAATTCCAATCAGATCCTTCCTCATTCTTTTAAACTCTATTGAATACAGGCCCATCTGAACCCATCTTCACAGTACAGTCCTGCCTTCTCTGCTATCCGTCTAGTGATCCTTCACTGCCCTCCCTGTATTGCAAGTATATCCTCTATTATGTAGTTAAAAACCACACAACACTAGGTTATATTCCAACAGGTTTATTTGGTAGCACTAGCTTTTGAGGCCCTGTCTCTTCATCAGGTGTTTGTGGAGCAGGACCAGAAGACACAGAATTTATAGCAAAAGGGCTACAGTGTCACTGAGTTGTAATGATATATTAAACAAACTTAGATTAAATCTTGCATCTTTTAGGATGGGACATGCTGGTTAGGCTCTTTAATATGTAAATGTGAGAACTCCTTTTAAGTTACATTCTCAAAGTGGCTTCAGTTTATCTAACAATAGGTGTTATCCTAGCTTAGAAAATGTATTAAAGGTACAAACTTAAAGTCTGTCCAAATATTGAGTCAGTTTTATTTCTAAATTGGGACTTTCAGAATCCTACATGGATTTATGCAGTTTTTGAGCAAAAAAAAATGTAATTCTGCAACTACAGATCCATGCCATAAATTTATATGTTTACATATGCAGGAGAGACAGAGTGGATGTGTGTATGTGAGTGTGTGCATGTGGGTGTGCATGCATTGAAAGAGTGCGTGTATGTGTGTGTAAGCTTAGTCAAGTCTGTGTGTGAGTGTGATGGGGCACAAGCCTGTGAGAGAGCGTGTGCTTGCATGGGTGTGAGTGTGGGGGGGGGGGTGCATGTGTGTAAGCATGAGAGAGAGTTTGTGTAAGAGAAAGGGTCTGCATGAGTGTGTGAGTATGTAGGAGTGTGTGTGCGCGCGCATGTGCGCACATGCGTGTATGTGTGTGTTTGTGTATGCAGGAGTGTGTGTGCACATGCGTGTGCGCATGCGCTTTTGTGTATGTGCGTATGTATAGTGCAGTGGAGTCACTTGTAATGTGACATGAACCCATGGTCCCGGTTGAGGCCATCTCCATGAGTATCAAACTTGTTTATCAGCCTCTGCTCGGCCATTTTGCATTGTTGCTTGTCCTGAAGTTCGCCTTGGAGGATGGTCACCCGAAGGTCTGAGGCCGAAGGTCCCAGACCTCTAATGTTCCCCGATTGGGAGGGAACCCTCCTGTCTGGTGATTGTTGTGCAGCATCCATTCGCCCATTGTTGTAGTGTCTGCTCAGTCTCACCAAAGTATGCAGCCTCAGAGCATCCCTGCCTGTTTCTATTTCTCATGCCCTTTTGTTTTCACAAAGGGTATTATGTGTGGTGATTTGAGCAACTGGATCTGTCCATAATACACAAAAACATTTTGCTGACTGAAATTTTTTTTTCTCACATTTTCATGGAGGTGAGTTTGACTAACATCCTCTAAAATAATTTTCTAATAGTTGAGAAGAAAATTAATTGCGATAGGGAAAGTTGATTCTTTTTCCATTTCATTTGAAAAAATGCATCAGTGACTTCTGGTTGGGTCCAAAACAAATTACAATTCTTGCTGATTTCATTTTAAAAATTCAAGTGGAAATGATTCCAACAATATTATACTTTCTGTACTTCGGAGTTGGAGCTACTGCTATATTTTCTACATTGCCTGCTGCCTTGATAATGACACACACAGCAGAATTTTGATAACTCTGGCGCCTTTAAATTAACAATTATTTTTGCAAAATGGGAAGTTGCCAAAGAAACACATTGTTAAAGCCACTGTCACTTTTTTTTCTATTGCAAACCTGAGTTTTTGGATAAGGAAACTCTTCATTCCAGCTTCTGGATTAGTGGTGCTGGAAGAGCACAGCAGTTCAGGTAGCATCCAAGGAGCAGCAAAGTCGGCGTTTCAGGCAAAAGCCCTTCATCAGGAATAAAGGCAGAGAGCCTGAAGGGTGGAGAGATAAGCTAGAGGAGGGTGGGGGTGGGGAGAAAGTAGCATAGAGTAGGACATGTCATGGGGACAGTGCTGAGCTGGAAATTTGGAACTAGGGTGAGGTGGGGGAAGGGGAAATGAGGAAACTGTTGAAGTCCACATTAATGGTCTGGGGTTGAAGTGTTCTGAGTCGGAAGATGAGGCGTTCTTCTTCCAAGCGTCTGGTGGCGAGGGAGCGGCGGTGGTTTCAGGACATGGTTGAAGAGCTTCAGGGCAGAGGAAATGACTTGGGAGTTACAGTGGGAGGGGGACTCTCTGAGATCCTTGTAGAGAGAGGAGGAAAACTTCTTCAAGGCAGGCATCCTTGCAAGAGGATTCGCAGTAGGGTTAAAATCAACAAGGTAAAAACAATGCCTGCAGATACTGGAAACCTGATTCTGGATTAGTGGTGCTGGAAGAGCACAGCAGTTCAGGCAGCATCCAAGGAGATTCCGCTGCTCCTCTGATGCTGCCTGAACTGCTGTGCTCTTCCAGCACCACTAATCCAGAATCTGGTTTCCAGCATCAGCAGTCATTGTTTTTACCTTGTTCATTCCAGCTGAATACTGCAGTTTGTTAAAGTGACCACTGCATAACCGCTCCATTCTTGCAATGTGGAAATTGAGACCAGTTACTAACTGTGAGAAGACTTTAGTTAAAAATGCAAATTTGGTGAGGAGATGTCCCAGTGTCCTGGGATGGAATATCCCCTGGTGGGGGCATAAACCAAACTGGTGAATTGGCCAGAAGAAATTTGAGGTGTGAAGTAATTAATTTTGGTTGAGGAATGACTGAAATCGAGGCAAAGAACTATGGATGCTGGGAATCTGAAATACAGATAGAAAGCACTGCAGAACTGAAGACTTAAATTTAGATTTTATTGCCACATGTGCTCGAGTACAGAGTACAGGAGTGCAGTGAAAAGGATACAATGTCACCACACATGCTGCCATCTTGGGTACAAAGTCCCTAGGTTCAAAATCTTAATTACATAAATAGAGAAATAAATAAGTTAAAAAGTGTAGCACTACCGTCTTCTTAGCATAAGAGTAGAAAAATAAAGAAATAAAGTTAAAGTGCCAAGTATTACAGTCCTTTCTTGCGCTATTGTCCTGCAGACGCTCCAAGCTGGGCTTCCCCAAGATGGCACACTCTTCCCTGTGCTGGGCTAAGACTTGTCCTGGCACACCAGGCTTCAGCCCCAACTGCTGCCTCATCACTACCACCATCTGAGATCCCGCTGGGCCCAAGCCGTTATCACACACCACCACTACGGCTACTCAAGGTCTGCGCTGAGTCTACGCTCCCCCACAAAGGGCTCACTTGTGGTCATAAACTCAGACTCGAAACTCTGTTTCTCTCTCCACAAGTGCTGGCAGACCTGCTAAGTTTCTCCAGCACTTTCTGTTTGCATTATTGATTGAATGATACAACTTTAAACATGGCCGAAGAGGAGAGAGACTTGGGGTTTTATCACAGAGGGTCTGAGACGCACTTGTCTCCTGAATCTGATTCTCTGTGGAGAAGAGAAGGGGAGGCGACAGCCTAGTGGCATTATCACTGGACTGTTAACCCAAAGACCTAGTTTGACTCCCACCATGGCAAATGACGGAATTTGAATTCGATAAAATCTGGAATTTAGAGTCTAATGATGATCATGAAATCATTGCTGATTGCCAGAAAAACTCATCTGGTTTACTAATGTCCTTTAGGGAAAGAAATTACTGTCCTTACCCGGTCTGGCTTACATGTGACTCAGCAGTGTGGTTGACCCTGGATTGCACTCTGGCCAATTAGAGATGGGCAAAAAAATGCGAGTCTAGCCAGTGACACCTCACTCCATGAATGAATTTAAAAAAAGGAGTAAAGGTACTCTGCAAGTCAGCCTGGTCTCACTGAAACTTGTGGCTGTTCCAAGGGTTGGGGAAACCACGCAAAGCAGATTAAAACTGACACTTCTAGTCTCATTAACTCGTGCAAAATGCTCTCATTGCAGAGTAATCTGGCTCACTGTGCATTGTCAGCTACATCTGGAGACCAGCTTTCTGACAGGTTATATCTTTAGTCAATTTAACCTCAGACCCATACCCAATCCCATACAGATCCAGCCATATTCAAACTTGTTTTACAAAAGACAATATCACGTAAATTATGTTAAATCTTAATAAACCAATGGAAAAACATCCCTGCTGGAGCATTCAACCCAATGCTGCAGCTGTATTTCTAGGAAAGAAATCAAAGATTTCAACTGGGTGCAGAGGGCAGTAACCAAGGGTGAATGAAGGTCCTGAGGATATTTGGTCGAGGTGTCGAAAAATCTGGAGGTTTCTTGTCGAGCGCAAAGGATCAAGCCCTTACAGTAAGGCAATAGTGTCCCTACCTTTGAACGGGCAATCCAGGGTACAAGTCTCACCTTCTCCAGAGGTGTATCATAACATCTCTGAACAGGTTAGTTAGAAGGTATTTATAGTAAATGAGGAGAAATAGTTCCACTGATAACCAGAAGGAACAAATTTAAGGTAAGTGGTAACATGTACAAGGACTCTATGGTTCTTGCACCTCCATGATTTCCTAGCCTGTTATTTTTCTACATTTTCTAATTAACTCCAGCATCTGCAGTCCTCACTTTCTCCTAATTAACTGGTAGCCTATAGATTAGAATGTTCAAAAGACATAGCTCTACAGATTCTGTCTGTGATTCCTCTTGCATATTCTTTCACTCCAGAAAAATGTCCAGATTACAGAGGAGGAAGTGCTGGATGTCTTGAAACACATAAAGGCGGATAAATCCCCAGGACCTGATCAGGTGTACTCTAGAACTCTGTGGGAAGCTAGAGAAGTGATTGCTGGGCCCCTTGCTGAGCTATTTGTATCATCAATAGTCACAGGTGAGGTACCAGAAGACTGGAGGCTGTTGAACATGGTGCCACTGTTTAAGAAGGGTAGTAAGGACAAGCCAGGGAGATACAGACTGATCAGTCTGACATCGGTGGTGGGCAAGTTGTTGGAGGGAATCCTGAGGGACAGGATGTACATGAATTTGGAAAGGCAAGGACTGATTCGGGATAGTCAACATGGCTTTGTGCGTGGGAAATCATGTCTCACAAAATTAACTGAGTTCTTTGAAGAAGTAACAAAGAGGATTGATGAGGGTAGAGTGGTGGACGTGATCTATATGGGTAAAAAATGAGGTCTGCGGATGCTGGAGATCACAGCTGCAAATGTGTTGCTGGTCAAAGCACAGCAGGCCAGGCAGCATCTCAGGAATAGAGAATTCGACGTTTCGAGCATAAGCCCTGGGCTTCAGCAAGGTGTTCAACAAGGTTCCCCATGATAGACTGGTTAGCAAGGTTAGGTCTCATAGAATACAGGGAGAACTAGCCATTTGGATACAGAACTGGCTCAAACATAGAAGACAGAGGGTGGAGGGGGAGGGTTGTTTTTCAGACTGGAGGCCTGTGACCAGTGGTGTGCCACAAGGATTGGTGCTGCGTCCAATGCTTTGCGTCATTTATATAAATGATTAGGATGTGAACATACGAGGTACAGCGAGTAATTTTGCAAATGACACCAAAATTGGAGGTGTAGTAGACAGCAAAGACAGTTACCTCAGATTACAACAGGATCTTGATCAGATGGGCCAATGGGCCAAGGAGTGGCAAATAGAGTTTAATTCGGATAAATGTGAGGTGCTGCATTTTGACAGCAAATCAGAGCAGGACTTATACACTTAACGGTAAGGTCCTGGACAAAGTCACCTTGGAGTGCAGGTTCATAACTCCTTGAAAGCAGAGTCAGAGGTAGATAGGATAGTGAAGAAGGCGTTTGGTATGCTTTCCTTTATTGGTTAGAATATTGAGTACAGGGGTTGGGAGGTCATGTTACGGTTGTACAGGACATTGGTTAGGCCACTTTTGAAATATCGTGTGCAATTCCGGTCTCCTTCCTATCAGAAGGATGTTGTGAAACCTGAAGGGTTCGGAAAAAATTTACAAGGATTTTGCCAAGGTTGGAGGATTTGAGCTGTAGGGAAAGGCTGAACAAGCTGGGACTGTTTTCCCTGGATCATCAGAGGCTGAGGGGTGAAGGGCATGGATAGGATAAATAGACACCGTCTTTTCCCTGCGGTGAGGGAGTCCAGAACGAGAGGACATAGGTTTAGGGTGAGAGGGGAAAGGTATCAAAGTGACCTACTGGGCAACTTTTTCACACAGAGGGTGGTACGTGTATGGAATGAGCTGCCAGAGGAAGAGGTGGAGGCTAGGACAATTACAGCATTTAAAAGGCATCTGGATGGGTACATGAATAGGAAGGATTTGGAGGGATATGGCAAAAGTAAGGACTGCAGTGATTAGTGTCGAGAGTGTGGTGCTGGAAAAGCACAGCAGGTCAGGCAGCATCCAAGGAGCAGGAGAATTGACGCTTTGTGCAAAGGTCCTTCATCCCTGTGGATTCAGATGCAAGTAACTCACCTTTTGGATCCTCCCCCCCACCACCCAACCCTCAACCCGTGTGTAATGGTGGCAGCATCCTGGTGGTCCGGATGACTGGAGGTGGTGGCGACATTGTCAATGGCAACAAGAGTGCAGCAGCTTTTGCATTCAAAGGTCGAGGTCTCACAGGCTGACCTAGACTCCAGGCCGTGGCTAGACCCGGGTGTCTGCATCGGTGGCTGAGTGTTTCAAACACCTTCATGGAACTTAAGACTTTGGACTTTAAGATTTGGAGGATTTGTTACCTTCGACCTCTTTTTTAAAATTATATTTTTTTTACAATTCTGGTTTTGTAACCAAATGGCCCTGGAGAATGGCGGCTTTGTACACTTTTCAATGTACTCACATATTCCTGTATTCGGTTACACAAGAGAATAAAATCTAATTCCAATTCTAATTCTAAGTCAGGAGTGTGATAGAATGCTCTCCAGTTGCCTGGGTGAGTGTAGGTCCAACATCACTCTAAAAGCTTGTGACCATCCAAGACACAAAGCAGCCTGCTTGAATGGTACCCTATCCATCATCTTCAATATTCATTCCTTCCAAACAGATGCTCAGTAGCAGCAATGCATGCCACCTACAAGATAAAGTTAGAAATCACACAATAAGAAGTAACAAAGAAGATTGATGAGGGCAGAGCAGTAGATGTGATCTATATGGACTTCAAGGAGAAAGTGAGGTCTGCAGATGCTGGAGATCAGAGCTGAAAATGTGTTGCTAGAAAAGCGCAGCAGGTCAGGCAGCATCCAAGGAACAGGAAATTCGACATTTCGGGCATAAGCAGCATAAGTTCAAGCAGCATCCATGGAGCAGTAAAATCGACATTTCGAGCAAAAGCCCTTCATCAGGAATAAAGGCAGAGAGCCTGAAGGGTGGTGAGATAAGCTAGAGGAGGGTGGGGGTGGGGAGAAAGTAGCATAGAGTACAATAGGTGAGTGGGGGAGGGGATGAAGGTGATAGGTCAAGGAGGAGGGTGGAGTGGATAGGTGGAAAAGAAGATAAGCAGGTAGGACAATTCATGGGGACAGTGCTGAGCTGGAAGTTTGGAACTAGGGTGAGGTGGGGGAAGGGGAAATGAGGAAACTGTTGAAGTCCACATTGATGCCCTGGGGTTGAAGTGTTCTGAGGCAGAAGGTGAGGCGTTCTTCCTCCAGGCGTCTGGTGGTGAGATAGTGGCGGTGAAGGAGGCCCAGGACCTCCATGTCCTCAGCAGATTGGAAGGGGGAGTTGAAATGTTGGGCCACAGGGCGGTGTGGTTGATTGGTGTGGGTGTCCCGGAGATGTTCCCTAAAGCGCTCTGCTATGAGGCGTCGAGTCTCCCCAATGTAGAGGAGACCGCATCGGGACCAACGGATACAATATATGATATTGGTGGATGTGCAGGTAAAACTTTGATGGATGTGGAAGGCTCCTTTAGGGTCTTGGATAGAGGTGAGGGAGGAGGTGTGGGCACAGGTTTTACAGTTCCTGCGGTGGCAGGGGAAGGTGCCAAGTTGGGACGGTGGGTTGTATTGGGGCGTGGACCTGACCAGGTAGTCACGGAGGGGACGGTCTTTGCAGAAGGTGGAAAGGGGTGGGAGGGAAATATATCCCTGGTGGTGGGGTCCATTTGGAGGTGGCGGAAATGGCGGCAGATGATTTCATTTATGCGAAGGTTGGTAGGGTGGAAGGTGAGCACACAGGCGTTCTGTCCTTGTTATGGTTGGAGGGGTGGGGTCTGAGGCCGTAGGTGTGGGATGTGGACGAGATGCGTTGGAGGGTATCTTTAACCACGTGGGAAGGGAAGTTGCAGTCTCAAAAGAAGGAGGCCATCTGGTGTGTTCTGTGGTGGAACTGGTCCTCCTGGGAGCAGGTACGGTGGAAGCGGAGGAATTGGGAATACGGGATGGCATTTTTGCAAGAGGTAGGGTGGGACGGGATGTAATCCAGGTAGCTGTGGGAGTCGGTGGGTTTGTAAAAAATGTCAGTGTCAAGTCGGTTGTCATTAGTGGAGATGGAGAGGTCCAGGAAGGGGAGGGAGGTGTCAGAGATGGTCCAGGTAAATTTAAGGTCAGGGTGGAATGTGTTGGTGAAGTTGATGAATTGCTCAACCTCCTCGCGGGAGCACGAGGTGGCGCCAATGCAGTCATCAATGTAGCAGAGGAAGAGATGGAGGGTGGTGCCGGTGTAATTACGGATGATCAACTGTTCTACGTAGCCAACAAAGAGACAGGCATAGCTGGGGCCCATATGTGTGGCCATGGCTACCCCTTTGGTCTGGAGGAAGTGGGAGGATTCAAAGGAGAAATTGTTAAGGCTGAGGACCAGTTCGGCCAAACGAATGAGAGTGTCGGTGGAAGGGTACTGTTGGGGATGTCGGGAGAGGAAAAAAACGGAGGGCTTGGAGGCCCTGGTCATGGCGGATGGAGGTGTAGAGAGATTGGATATCCATGGTGAAGATGAGGCGTTGGGGGCCGGGGAAACGGAAGTCTTGGAAGAGTAGAGGGCATGGGTGGTGTCTTGAACGTATGTGGGCAGTTCTTGGACTAGGGGAGATAGGACAGTGTCTAGGTAGGTAGAAATGAATTCAGTGGGGCAGGAGCATGCTGAGACAATGGGTCGGTCAGGGTGGTCAGGCTTGTGGGTCTTGGGAAGGAGGTAGAACCGGGCATTGCGGGGTTCCCGGACTATGAGGTTGGAAGCTGTGGGTGTGAGATCTCCTGAGGTCACGAGGATCTGTATGGTCTGGGAGATGATGGTTTGGTGATGGGGGTGGGGGGGTGGGGGGGAGGTGGGGTCATGGCCGAGGGGATGGTAGGAAGAGGTGTCCTTGAGTTGGCATTTGGCTTCAGCAGTGTAGAGGTCAGTGCTCCAGACTACCACTGCGCCCCTTTTATCCGCTGGCCTGATGGTGAGGTTGGGATTGGAGCAGAGGGATTGGAGGGCTGCATATTGTGAGGGTGAGAGGTTGGAGTGGGGGAAGGGAGTAGACAGTTTGAGGCAGTTAATGTCCCAGCGGCAGTTGGAAATGAAGAGGTCAAGCGCGGGGTGTCCAGGTGGATGCAGTGTGTTGGAGGTGGGCGAAGGGGTCCTCGGAAGGTGAGCGGGAATCCTGATTGTGAAAGTAAGCTCGGAGGCGGAGGCGACGGAAGGATTGTTCGACGTCACGGCGTGTATTAAATTCATTGATGCGTGGACGGAGGGCGATGAAGGTGAGTACTTTGCTGAGGACTGATCGTTCGTCCTCAGTGAGGGGAGGTCTGGAGGGATGGTGAAAACTCGGCAGAGCTGGGAGCAGGGATCTGGTGTGGGTATGGAGCTGGGAGTGGGGCGGAGCCGCTAACTGGAGTGGGTGTGATGGTGAGGGGAAATGGGAGTGGAGCCATGATCAGGGGTAGTGTTCCTCTTAGGGTTCTGGGGGCCGGGACCTTTAATTTACCTGGACCATCTCTGACACCTCCCTCCCCTTCCTGGACCTCTCCATCTCCATTAATGACGACCGACTTGACACTGATATTTTTTACAAACCCACCGACTCCCACAACTACCTGGATAACACCTCTTCCCATCCTACCTCTTGCAAAAATGCCATCCCGTATTCCCAATTCCTCTGCCTCCGGTGTATCCTTACTTGGAAATCTATTGCTGTTCCTTCACTGTCACTCGGTCAAAATCTTGTAATCACCTCGTTTATAATGCTGTCGGAGATACCTACAGCACATGGACTGTAGCAACTCAAAGGCAGCTCACCCCACCTTCCCCAGGGCAATAAGGGATGAACAATAAATGCTGGCCCAGGGTGAAAGAATTATATAAAAAAGACAGCAGTTGAAAAGAACAGAGCCAGCAGAAAACAAGTCAATTTGGAAGAAAGAGAAAGGAGAGAAGGAAATGGAAGAGACTGTACTTCAGCTGTATTCGAGAAAAATCAAACTCTGACTTAGGGCAAACTCCAGTCAGGCAAAGAGCAAAACTTCCACAAATGATTATCGAAACACTAAGAAGATAAAGTGACTGTTAAATTTCAGACTCATTTTGTACATGTATTAAAAATGTTACTTTTTCAGCAGAATAACGAGCAGCAGAATAAATGCTTTCAATTGCAAAAAAAAGTAATCTG
The DNA here is from genome assembly GCF_020745735.1 of Hemiscyllium ocellatum. NCBI lineage: Eukaryota > Metazoa > Chordata > Chondrichthyes > Orectolobiformes > Hemiscylliidae > Hemiscyllium > Hemiscyllium ocellatum. Next base: position 35,786,155 of record NC_083401.1, read on the forward strand.
TTAGCTTCAGCAGCCCACGCGTAATGTTGCATAAATTCAGCGATCTTCAGTTTTGCAAGCAGCATTGACAATGTGAGAGAACTTCACCAACTATTCAGTAGGACTCAGGCATTGACATGAAACGACATGTTACTGAGGTAATCCTTTATTTATCAGATGTGTTAGAATGGGTACTTTCCGATGACTTTGTAATAAAAATATTCCAGGTACCAAGTTATTGCAGATCAGAAATATAAACAAAACAAGGTAGGCACTCAGGAATACAGACATATGGGATTTGCATGCATAAGCCATCAAAGACTGCAGGACTAGTCAATAACAGTTTAAAAAAAACACATCCTAGGCTTTATAAGTCGAGGTACAAACTCTGAGTGCATGTCATTCTGCTATAATGCATGTTTGGTTAATGTGAATTTACTGTAACACGATTGACGAATTATGGACACTGTTTCTAAAGTGTGAATTTTTAAAGCATGTGTTGGCTGTAACGCGATTACATCACCAACACTCTAAGCGCTGTTTTTAAGCACGGTTTTTCCATAACACGGGGTTGCAGAAGAACACAACCGTTGTGTTATAGAAAAATTACATGCATCACAATAAAGGATCATTTCAAGGATCTGGAGAGTTGGCTCAGGAGATTTGTGAGAATGGGGCTTGGGACGTCTTTTATTTTTTCAGTTTATGGGATATGGGCATCCCCTCTTGACATTCCCAATTATTTTTGAGGAGGTGCTGGTGAGCTGCCTTCATGAACAGCTGCAGTCCAAGTACTCCCACAGTGTTGTGAAGGAGAGAGGTTGAAGACTTTGACCCAGTGATGAGGAAGGCGTGGAGATAAAGTTCCAGCTCAGGATGAGGTGCAACTAGAGGGGAATTTGCAAGTATAGGGTTCCCATGTGCCTGCTGTCTTTCTTGAAATATTTCAGTGAGCTGAAGTGTAAGGAAGTGGATTAATACTGTGTGACTGAAGGTCATTCCTTGTGCCTGAGGTTTTTCCACCATTTCACATGTCAGTAAAATGCCACAGTTTGGGCAGGACATCAAAGGACATCCTGATGAAGGGCTTATGCCCGAAATGTCGAATTTCCTGTTCCTTGGAAGCTGCCTGACCTGCTGCGCTTTTCCAGCAACACATTTTCAGCTCTGATCTCCAGCATCTGCAGACCTCACTTTCTCCTCTACTAATTTAGAGATCCATTTTCTCCTTACATCTCTGTTCCTAGGTTTGCTATGACCCCAATCACAATTTATCAACAACCATTGACCTGCTTATGTTGTGTGTAGCACACATACTGTTTATCAGGTTCAGGATGACAACATATAAAAGTTACTGAAAAGAATGGTGATTCCATGTATTATAGACCAGACCAAACCTTCTTCAAATATATCAAGGAGATGGCCGTAGACCCTGACTTTTACCTTATTTAAAGGCAATTGTAAGGTTCTGTGTTCCAGATATAATTAGATTGGATCATGCTGTTCAGCTTTATGCAAAACATATTTTATTCTTAAAAACCGAAAGAATTGCAGATGCTGGAAATCAGAAACAAAAACAGAAATTGCTGAAAAAGCTCATCAGGTCTAGTAGCATCTGTGGAAAGAAATCAATTAACGTTCAGTTCCAATGACCCTTCCACATACTTCATTCTTATCTTATAGTTAAAATAGAGACAAAGAGAAAGAATGACTGATAGAACTTTAAAAACTTAACAGAATAATAGATTATTTAACTAATAAACTGTAACTGATCCAATATTGAAACATCCCATTAACACAACCTTCACAAGGCAAAGTTAGTAAAATGGATTGTCTGACATGTGACGCTTCTCCAGTCCAGTAGAAAAAAAACACCAAGAGAAAATTCTGGCAAAGGAAATATATTGCAGTTTCCACAAGCAACTTCAAAACCCTTGCAATTTAAAATGAAACTAAAGCCCTGGTTTTGTAGGAACCTGACTCCACCCATTCATACTGCATCTATTGTTCAAGCTTTAAAAAAAATCTCAAGGTCCTCACAAGCTGTTTACTTTATTGGCTTGGAAGACACAACTCGTCACCTCTTTCTTAAAATCTATCTTCAAAACAAACCCAGGACATAAGCATGAAAGCCATAATATTGTCACACATGTAAAATAACTTGATTTAAGCCAGTTTATTAGTGCTGGTATAGTCTCTAATGAGATCCCCTTCACTTCTGAGCCAGTCTTCCATCAGAAAAGGCAGAAATGAAACTGGATATGGAACTTAGCAATGTAATTACTTTTGCACAGTTAGTTTATTCGATGAGGACATTATTGTTTCCTCTTAACAAAACTTGACATTTCTGTTCACAGAAGTGTTAATGATATCAGGCGATAACAACTTGAGAGAAAAGCAAGCAAATTGTTTTAAAACTGCACAGGCAATTTGCTCATCCATTTTGCCACAGGTAAAAAAATCAGACTAAAGTCTGCAGGCCTGAAGGGTGATGAGCATGTAAATCTCTCATCAAAGAGATTTCTGAAAGTGTGACATGTGTAAGAAATAGCTGAAGGTTCCATTATGTCTCATTGCAGTCAAGCTATTGGGTACTATTTCATTAAAATCTTTTGCTATAGATATCTAGGTAGGGAACAGAGGCAAACATTTACATTTTACCTTGTATATACAAGGCACACATTCGGTCTTCCCGACTCTCTGAAAGGCAACTCACCCCCCTGACTAATGCACCTAACACTACGGGCAATTTAGCATGGCCAATTCATCTAACCTGCTCATCTTTGGATGATGGGAGAAAACCGGAGCACCCAGTAGAAACCCACGCAGACACAGGGAGAATGTGCAAACTCCACACAGACAGTTGTCCAAAGTGGGAATGGAACCCCGGTTGCTGGCACTGTGAGGCAGCAGTGCTAACCATTAAGCCACCATGCCACTCCTCAAGTTTATCTGAGGAGATTGTGGAGGCATTGGTGGTGATGTTTCAGGAATAACTGGTGCCAGGGAGGGTCCCAGAGGACTGGAAAGTGGCTAATGTAAGACCCCTGTTTAAGAAGGAAACAAGAACTAAGGCAGAAATTATAGGCCAGTTATCCTGACCTTGGTAATGAGTAAAATTTTAAGGTTCATTATTAAGGATGAGATTGCATGATAAAAATAGGGTGGGGTCAACATGGCTTTGTCAAAAGGAGTCCACACCTGGCAAATTTGATGGAATTCTTTGCGGAAGTCATGAGCAAGTTACAAAAGACAGACAGTGCATGTGATCGATGGAGGCTGCTGAATAAGAAAGGAGCAAGGGGTGTTAGGGGCAAGGCACTGACAATGGACAGAGGATTGGCTGACTGACAGAGGGCAAAGAGTGGGGATAAAGGGATCTTTTTCATGACAGCAGCTTGTGACTAGTGGAGTTCCGCAGGGGTCAGTGTTGGGACCACAGTGTTCACATTATACATTAATGATCTGTATGAAGGAACTGAGACCATTGATCAGTTAGCAGATGACACAAAGTTAGGAGGAAGGAGAGGGAGTGTTGAGGAGGTAGAGAGGTTGCAGAGCAACCTGGACAGGCGAGGAGAGTAGGCACTGTGGATGCTAGTGTGTGTGTTATCTCCTCCTCCAACACAATTTTCAATGTACACCACCTGCTTTAACAAGTGAGAAGGAAAGGTAGTTGCTATTGTACTGCCTGTGGTGGGAAGTGATCGTAATTTGTAGCTTATTTTAGTTATTTAAATTATTAAAGTGGTGGGTGGACAGTTATTTGAAATACTTGGTATTGGTTAAGGAGGAGGCAGGCATTTCTACTGTTGCATTCTGTAAATAAACCTACAATTAGATAAATGATTGGCTTTTGGCTTACTACCTCACCATGCAGCTTCAGTATAAATTTACAAGGAAGGTTAATGCTTTACATATGTGTTATGTGAGTGCGTGCGTGTTATGGGAGTGTGTGCATGTGTTCTGTGTGTGTATGTGTTCTGTGAGTGTGAGAAGCTGAACAATGAAATCCAATTTAACCAGTCTGTGAGAAGTCTAAAATATTTGCAATGAAACTATGAGATGTTTATTTACAAAGCATTTTTACTGGTATAGCTTTTGCATAATGGCACGAATCCAGGCCAGCAACTATTATTTGAATCATCCAATTACTGTCCGAAATTTGCTGATTCAGCTTGTTTCAAGCATATCACATATTTATCACTGATGCCTCAGTGATAAAAACAGCATAAATCACAATCTTTTCCATGGCTAATGTTGTTCAATATTTGTAGATTCTTTTAAAAACGCAAGTGCATATCAATCCAGATGATAACATTGTGGCAGAAATACCCCATGCCTTGGGATACTACTATAAATCATATCCAACCAACACCGGTGCTTTATGGACTTAAATGGAGGAAAAACTGCTTATCAGAGGCGATTTTAAGCTTTTGCAAGAGAGGATGCTTTTTGCTTAAAAAAGGTGACATTGAGACATTACAATTGGCTGATATTCGTAATAAGCAGCTGAACTCAAGCAGCTAGCAGTGTCAAAACTCAAACCAAAATGTCTACTCTTAGATCTAATTTTGCACCTGAACACCATTTGCTGAGTAATCCTGAGTTCTACATTAACAGTAAATTTAAGGTTATCTTCTTCTCTGAAATTGAAGGAAATTATGAATCCCACTGTTATGAAGAGCTTTAAGAGGTTGGGAGTGGCATACATCAACTCCAGTTTCTCAGATTGCCCTGATCTGTTACAATTCGCCTAACATCACCATAGGCCCACTGCAGATGCCATCTCTCTAGACCTACACTCATCCCTGGAACATCTGGATAACAAGGACACCAACGCCAGATTCTTACTTACTGAGTTTAGTTCTGCCTTCTACACCGTAATTCCAACAAAACCCATCTCCAAAATCCAAGATCCAGGTCTCTGCTTCCCCATCTGCAACTGGATCCTTGACTTCCTGACCCGCAGATGTACAATCAGTAAGGACAGGCAACATCACCTCCTCCACAATATCCCACAACACTGACATCCCCCAAGGCTGCAAACCCAGCTCTTTACTGTACTCCAGACCGTGTGTCCAAGTTCAGCTCTAACTCCATTTACAAATTTGTTGATGACACCACTGGAAAGGGTTGGATCTCAAACAATGACAAAACATTTCAGGAAAGAGCATTGTGTAAAGACAACAACCTCAACCTCAATCTCATCCTCAACATCAGCAAAAATGAAGGGGCTGGTCATCAACTTCAGGAAATGCAGTGGAGGACACACCCCTGTCTGTATCAGTGGTGCTGAGATGAAGGTGGTTCAGAGTTTCAAGTTCTCACGAGTAAAGATCATCAATTTTGATCCATCCATGTTGACATGACAGTCAAGAAAGCACACCAAGAAGGTTAAGGAAATTCGACATGTCCACAATAACTCTTACCATTTATTTTTTGCAGATACACCACAGAAAACATCTGTTCTGGATACATCATAACCTGGTATGGGAACTGCTCTGCCCAAAACCACAAGACATTGCAGACAGTTATGAAAGCAGCCCAATCCATCACACAAACCAGCCTTCTTTCTATTGACTCGGTGTAGGCCATGATTGAATGGCAGAGTGGACGGAATGGGCCGAATGGTCTTACTTCTACTCCTATGTCTTATGGTCTTATGGTCTCCACTTCCCAGTACCTTGTCAGTGCCAACATAATCAAACACTCCCTCCCACCCTGGTTATAATCTCTTCCACCATCTTCCATCAGGCAGAAGATGCAAACGTTTGAAAACAAATACCACAAGATTTAAAACAGCTTCTTCCCTGCTGTTGTCAGGCTTATCAACAGACCTCTCACATATTAAAGTTAATCCTTCTCTAACCTTTCCTGCAGCTGTTATACTATATTCTGCATTTGTTCGATTACCATGATGCACTTATGTAAGGTATGATTTGTCTGGTTAGTTCGCAAAACAATACTCTTCAGTGTATCTTGGTACATTCGACAATAATAAATCAAATGAAACAAATCAAATGAAATATTTTTATGCCAACTCTAATGCCTGTTTAATTACTTGGAAGCAGGAGGGGCCTGTTGTTTTTTCCTTGGCATGCCTTAGTCAATCTGATTCGAATTTGTCAGCTAACCAACACTCTTTTCTTCCTGTGGTACAAATTGTGGTGATAGTTTGAAATCTGGCACTCTGGATGAATGCAAGATGATGAGATGTTATTCTCTTCAGCAATATTACATTTTGCGTCCACAGGGAGGGTAATGTTGATCTCCAAGTGAGGAGTGTCTCCTCAGATGTCAGTAAAATGGCGGCTAATTTGTTCCAGTTGGAGGACTTTGAATGAAGATTTATGATTTTTGTGCTGTCTTGTGAATTGGGTAATGATACTTTCGTGTTCATTTGGTTGGCTTTCAAACTTTCACAGGGCTCAGATATCTTTTTGATGGCTGATCGAGAACCATATGCCATTTTGAATAAAGTAAGCATAGATTTTTTTGAGAAACCTAAGTGAAAGCTAAGTGTCACTCTGAAGGTCACCAGTGATGTGGGAAAATGTAGGATAAGTTGAAGCAAATCAGGAACCAACTTGAAGGACACTTACCTCTGAGTCTGGAAGCCCAGGATTCAATTCCAAATAGAGAAGCGCTCCTGCCCGGAACATCGATTTTCCTGCTCCTCAGATGCTGCCTGACCTGCTGTGCTTTTCCAGCACCACTCTAATCTTGAATCTGAACTCCAGAATCTGCAATCCTCACTTTCACCATCAAATAGACGAGTAGAATTTTGGTGTAACACTGTCCCCACCCCAAACTGCATTCCGCAGAGACCATTCCCTCCATGACTCCCTTGTTAGGTCTACGTCCCCTCACCAATCCCCCTCCATTCCCAATACCTTCCCTTGCCACCTCAAGAGATGTAAATCCTGCGCCCTCAACTCCTCACTCACCTCCATCCGAGGCCCCAAAGGATCCTTTCACATCCGGTAGAGATTTCCCTGCACCTCCACATATGTCACTTACTGTGTCTGTTCCTCTCAATGTGGTCTCCTCTATATTGGGAGAGAGGATGCCAATTTGTGGAACGTTTCAGAGAACATCTCTGGTAGACAAGCACCAAACCGCCCTGCGGCCGACCACTCCAACATCCCCCCCCTACTTAACCAAGGACACGCAAGTCCTGGGCCTCCTCTAACACGGAATCCTATTCACCCAATGCCTGGAGAAAGAATCCCTCATCTTCCACCTTGGGACCCTCCAATCACATGGCATCGATGTTGATTTTACCAGTTTCCTCATCTCCCCTTTCCCCCACCTCATCCCAGATCCAATCCCCCAACTCGGCACTGCCCTCTTGAGCTGTCCCACCTGTTCTTCGTTCCCACCTATCTGCTCCATCCTCTCCACCGACCTAACACTATCATCCCAACACCTACATCCACCTATTGCTTTCCCAGCTACCTTCGCCCAGCTCCACACTCCCTTCTATTTATCTCTCATCCCCTTTAGGAAACCTACCCCTCCCACCACATTTCAAATGAAGGGCTTAGGCCTGAAACGCTGATTCTCCTGCTCCTCAGATCCTGTCTGACCTGCTCTGCCTTTTCCAGCCCAACATTTCTCCACTCTTTTCGACATTGAGGGAATGCTGCCCAGTCAGCTTTACTTCTTATTTGGATGACATCGTAAATCCTGGATGACACTTTTTGAAAACGAGTGAAGTGTTCTCTGGATTCATTATTATGGTTCAATGTACAACAACAAAATCAAAAAAAGAAACACTTGGCTCATCCGACTTAATCTTTCCATGTACGATGTGTACCTTGGCCTCTGATAAACGCTACAACATTTTAACACTTCTGATGAAGAAAATCTTCATTAATATACTCTGGTCCTTAAATCTTACTCAAATAAACTCCAGTATATTCATTTAACTGCTCCATTGATCATTACTGGTTTCCTGCTCTTCACGAAGAACAACTCTCCTTTTACCTTTACTCCACCTATTAATCTGAATCCAGATGCTGGGAGTGAGAGCGAGAGAAAATCTCATTGATTTTCCAAGCTGTCTAAGAATGTTACCTTCCTCCAAAAGCTTGCTTAATTTTAATGAACTATATATGTCCCAGATATGTTAAAGCATTTCTTGCTCCAGAATATGTACTTTAGTAGTATATAGTGTGTAGAGTTAATTTCAGTTGTCACAGAAAGCAATAAATGAGATGATGCAATAACTTTACAATTTTATGAACAAGAAGTAAACTTGAAGAAGATAAGTATGCTATGCCAAAAGATGTAATACCTTGTTTAAATAAAACCTTGTTTGATGCTATTCATAACTATTCATGAATCTCTAAGGGCATATAGTATATGTAAGAATTACTAAGATTAGAATATCTAACAATATCTAAGAACAGAACATCCATCATCAACTCTTAAACTACACAGAATATAGAACATTCCAGCGCAGTACAGGCCCTTTGGCCCTCAATGTTGGGCTGACCTGTGAAACCAATCTGAAGCCCATCTAACCTACACCATTCCATTCTCAACCATATGTTTATCCAATGACCATTTACATGCCCTTAAAGTTGGCAAGTCTACTACTGTTCCACACCCTTACTACTCTCTGAGTAAAGTTTTAATTTAAAGCCCTGAGCGAGTAAACTAACTTCACACAGTTGGAGAAAATATCAGATGCAAAGTATTACCTGAGAGTTCCTAATGCTTCTGAAATTTCAGTGGGAAGAACTTTTTTCATATTGGTCAGATCCCTCCTACTTTTAGCAAATAGCTAGATTTTTACTGACTCCACTTTCGGGCGATGATGTACCATTTAACATTATTCCTCAACGACTTCTTGATAAAGTTACGAGTTTTAATTGAGTTAATCTTTTCAGGATATTTTATACTCTCAAATGAAGATGCCATCTCTCCTTTATTCTTTCAAACTGAAAAGAATCCCTTATTAAAACTATATCAGTAAATAAGATGTTTCATTTCTTTGTGTTTATGAGTGTTGCTTCATTTTGGCTTTCTATGGTATTCATGTCATTAGGACGTTTATCAATTCTTATCAGCTGCTTGGTTTCAGACTTATTCTGTAATTAACATCTTATTTTCCTGCCTAAGTATGACCAAAGAAATAGGAACAGGATTAGGCCATTTGACCCCTGCAATCTGCTCCGCCATTCAATAAGATCATGGTGGATCCAACGTTCCTCATGTCTACTTTCCTTCTCTTTCCCCATAACCCTTCATTTCCCCTATCGATCAAGACTTTATCTATTTCAGCCATAGGTATACACAAGGACTCTGCCCACACAGTTCTCTGTGGCAAGGATTTCCAAAGATTCACAACCCTCTGAGAGAAGAAATTCCTCCTCGTCTCAATTTTAAATGGCACCACTTTATCTGAGACGATGCCCTCAGGTCCTAGACTCTCCCTTGAGCATCTACCCTGTTAAACGCCTGAAGAATCCTATATGTCTCAATGAGATCCCCTCTCATTCTTCTAAACACCAATGAGTACAGTCCTAACCTGTTTAGCCTTTGCTCATGAGACAATCCGTCCATATTGGGACCATCTTCATGAATGTTCTCTGAAGTGCCTCCATAAGACCATATGATATTGGAGCAGAATTAGGCCATTTGGCCCATCGACTCTGCTTCCCCATTTGGTCATGGCTGATATGTTTCTCAACCCCATTCTCCCACCTTCTCTCTGTAACTCTTGATACCTTTACTTATCAGGAACCTATTTACCTCTCTGTTAAACACACTTAAATAGATGATAGGCTAATGCCTCAATATATCACATAGACAACCAATGTATCCACTAACATGAATCCAGTGGGATGTTGTCATGTCTCTTTCCAGGTGTTCTCTTCAGCGATTAAATTGTTTTTATACCCTTTTCGTTGTCGCTATTGCATAGTTAATGGTAGCATATACGCGTCACCACCATGTTCCTTCTTCAATATCTCAAATTCAAAATGGACCTTTCTGGTTTTTTTCTGCTAGCCGCAATGTTACCTTTAATGATTAATGTCTACACGAACCTTTGTCTTTAAATGTTTTTAACATCTATGTTTGTCCTATCTGAAAAGTTATGCTTATTTCTCAAACAATATTTTTAATCAAATTCTGTTGCAATGCTTTACTCCACAGATGGATATAAAAGATATCCCAGACGCAGCCTTCATTGCAATGTAATTTTTTTCCTGAATGTTTCCAGTACCTTTGCAAGGTGTATTCTTCCCAACATACCAATTTAATATGAGACACAATTTACAAGAGGACATAGTCCCTGACATCAGTCATGATTTTAGTGGTTCGTATCTATGACCCCCCATCCCAGTGAGTTGCATTTATGGAGCAGGATATTAGAAACAAGAACTTTTATGGCACAGAGGAAGCTATTTGTCTCAACATGTGGGTACTGACTGAAAAAGGGTTCTTCAGCCAAATTCCATTCTTTAGGTTACAGCCTATCATGTGCACGTCCAAGTAATTTTTAAAGACATTTCTTCCAGGCAGTAAGGTTCAGACCTCTACCACCCTCTGGGTGAAATATGTTCTTCTCAGCTTCTCTCTAATCCTTCCATAAGTTACATTTCAATCTATGCCGGCTAATTATTGAACTCGCTCAGAGAAGTAGGTCTCTCCTGTGCACTTTATTTAGACATTGGAAGGAGGCAGAACATCACAAAATCAAATACTTGTGTCTGAAATGCAGGAAAGGAAAGAAAGTTAATTCTTTTGCTCTTGGTTTCCTGACAGTTCTTTTTAAACTTTTCTTACTTTGTTCCTGAAGACATTAAGAGTCATTGTGAAGACACAATGACAAATAAGTCAATAAGAATGGTGCAGCCCTGAGGGGGTTAGGGAAACAGGATCTGGAAAAGACCATGGATGATTCTACATTTTGACATCAGAAATTTTACAATAGGGTTATTAGGTAATTTGACTGTAATGGCAGGACCGCTGTAGTGGTTAAGCAGTATGTGATGGGCATTGGATACAGCCATTCCTGATAAGGGCCTTTTGCCTGAAATGTCAACTCTCCTGCTCCTCAGATGCTGCCTGACTGGCTGTACTTTTCCAGCACCACACCCTCGACTCTGATCTCCAGCATCTGCAGTCCTCACTTTCACCATAGGATACAACAATACTGTTTCAGATTGATAAAGAAGGTCAAAGACAGCAATTTAGACAAAAGACTGAATTCCAGAGTTGAGCTGGGAATGATGCTTCATGTCATCACAGCTCATCCTGATGAAGATCTTACGCTTGACACTTTGACTCTCCTGCTCCTCAGATGCTGCCTGACCAGCTGTGCTTTTCCAGCGCCACACTTTTTCACTCATGTCATCAAAGCCAAGTTTGATTGAGTGTTGCATCTAACGGCTCTTGAAAAACTGGAACCAGGAGGAAAACTCTATCCTGGTTAGATCATGCCTAACACATAAGTAGATGGCTGTGGTGCTGGGGGTCAGTCATCACAGCTCAGGAGATCTCTGCAGGAGATAAGACCCAGCGGATGATGGTTTCAGTTGTCGATAGGAAATGCTGATATGGGAGATCCTGAAGCTATGTAGATGGAGAAATATGCAGGAGTCAAGATCTCAGCTTGGGGTAGTGTAGGATAGTGAGTCTCTTCCAATGGTATCATTTAGTTTGAGGCAGTTATCAAAGAGGGACAGGGAATTGAGATCAAGGGCAATGTTTGTGTGGGACCTGAAGACAAAAGCTTCATTTTCGTCCCACTTAATTGGAGGAAATAGTGGCTCATTTAAAGCTTAATGTCAGACATTGAGTTGGACAACATAGAAGCCTGTAGAGAGGTTTAGAGATCTGAGGATCAGACAAAGCAGGGTTGTGTTAACATAGGGATTAAAACTGGTCTTATGCCTGTCAATGATTTTACTAAGCAACAATACTGAGATGTTAGAGAAGATGAGGGTTTGGAGGGGTCAGAGTCTCAGGATAGATTCTTGCACTGTAGGGATAGATAAAGAAGACATTGATAGAGATTATTGTTATCTAACTAACTGCAGACAATGCAAAATAAAATGGGGACAGAGCAACCAAGCTGCAAAAGGTAGGGAAATGTTGAGTGAGAACGGTAAGTTTAGTCATGTCAGAACATGCAGAGAGATTGAGGAGAACGAGGGGGATAAAATGCTCAAATTCACATCATCTTGTTCTTGGTAAGGGAGGGTTAATAAGTCAATTGGATTCTTCATGAAAATCCAGAAGGTTCCGTAATTAAATTTGGGCTCCAACCTACAAATTAAATTTCACAACTTGTCATGGTGGAACTCTCATCTGAATTACTATCCAGTTTTACTGCATACTATAACCTAGTGTACTCACCCATCCATCACAGAAAACAATATGTGGCAGTATTATTGTGGCAACATTTACAGTTAATTCAAAAGAATATAAAAACAAATGTCAATTATGGAGCTGGTTTTTTCATGATGTAAAATTTGTTTCACTCTAAATAAATGTTGTGCTTACACTGATTGCTGGCCTTGACAATTTATGCAACATTTCCAAAAATCTCCTACATTAATGGAAAAGAAAAGATGCTCATGTCTATCGTCATATTTCTATCAACACTAAATTAGTCGAGTCCACACTTGCAATCCACATGTAAACACAAATGCACCAACTTAATGCTGCCTTTAAATTAAAAAAAAACTTTCACAACAAAGAGTGCTTTGTCTCCCCACACAGCTTGCACACTTAATCTCCACTCATAGTTAGAGAATGCTCTCATTCAACAGTACCAGTATTTTTGATTCCTGATTGCCTTGAACTGTGAGACAGCTCTTGTGATTGTCTTAAGCTCTGAACACACCACTAAATCTAACGTCTTTCCTTTCATCAGGGGGATCAACAATATGGGCTGTTCTTCCTCAATTTGTTTTCAATCAGCTGATGGGATATGCAGGGGCATTTGGAACATTATACCCACACTGCCATTCAATTAGATCATAATTGGGCTCCACCTTAGCTCCATTTCCCTGCCTTGATCTATATTCCATAATATCCTGACTGAAAAAAGTCTATAGATATCAGTCCTGAATAATCCAGTTGTCCTTGTGACCACAACCTTTTGGAGAGAGGTTTCTAAAATTCTATCACCTTTTTAAAAGAAAAACATTTTCTTGATCTTTCTCCCAAACGGTCTAATTATATTTTAAAGATTTCATCTCTTCTTGTTGGTTTCCCCACCAGAGGAAATAGTTTTTCTGCATCGACTCTATCAAATACTTTTAATATTTTGAAAGCCTTGATGCTATCACTTTTCAATCTTTTATATTCAAGGTTAGGTAATGCAATCGGTTTTGTTATTTAACACCTCTGCATCCTCTCAAGGTAAACCAGGAAAGGTAGGAAAGATTCCCCTCCTATTCTCTACCCTATCCCCAAGAAGTATACCTGCACAAGTTGATGAATCTGCTGGTTCAGCTGAGAACTGCAAAAAGTGGTTCAGTTACACGTTGGGCAAATGTGTCAATGGCTAGTATCTGTTAACTCAAGACCTCTGAGTGGCAGTTCTATATTGAGTTCTGCCATGCTGTTTCCCTGAAATAGTTTTCAGAATCAAAATACCCCCAAACATGTATCAGTTCATTGGGGTTTCACTTCTGGGTGTACCCCACTCTCAGTATTCATTTTTAAATGATACTCTCGTGGTTTTCTCTCTACCCTTGTTACAAAATTAGCAGGAAGGAAAGACTTTATATTGTGCCTTCCACAGCTGTCTCAAAGCCTTTCAGTAGATAGCAGCAACATTCTTCACAAAGTAATGCAATTACTGTAATGTTGGAAATGCTTTAGTCAACTTCCACACAGTTCAATTCCACAATCAGCAAGGTGCTATGATGAGAGTGGAAAAATATTATTGTGAGAAACATTCAATTTCCTGTATCTTAGTCTGTAAACTATAGTTTGGGATAGATTGATAGTTAACAAGCATTAACCATAATTAATTTGTTCACTAACTGCACTTGGTATATAGCCAACAGTTTAGATTGCTGTTGGGCCCAGGCTCATCCAGACTTGCAGACTGAGGTCTGCTACATAATCCCTGTTCACCCATAGATTTTAGCTCTTAAGTTAGCCTAAACTTCAAACACTGCTGAAAATGTGTTGCTGGAAAAGCACAGCAGGTCAGGCAGCATCCAAGGAACAGGAAATTCATCAGGAAGGGCTTATGCCCGAAACGTTGAATTTCCTGTTCCTTGGATACTGCCTGACCTGCTGCGCTTTTCCAGCAACACATTTTCAGCTCTGATCTCCAGCATCTGCAGACCTCACTTTCTCCCTAAACTTCAAACACACATGGTTAACTTTCAAAACTGTTGTCATCCCTCATCCATCCCTCTTTTGGTAAGGTCTCAGGCAAACATGTCATCCCTCAACAAAACTTGTTAAACAGCACAATAAAATCATTTAAAGTTCCAGTATGAGAAACACCTTTCAGTTTTCCATTGCTGGAATTGCATTTCTTATACTTGGAACAATAGATATTTATTCAGCATTCTACAATTGTTTAAAAAACGTGGGAAAATAATCTCATACATATTTGATCGATGGATTTCCCAAATTAGCAGGATATCAAAACACCAGACGAGATTTAACTTCAGATAGAACTTTGATCTTAAGCACTGTGCACGCTTGAAGCATAGTTGGGACGTCTTTTGGGAAGAATCTTTTCTCGAAACTTTTCATGAAGCTTTTATTGATGTAAATCTGAGTTTGCTAAATGTATCAAACAACATTTTTGTGAGAGATCTTGGCTCCAGTTATAAATCAAATGCTGCATTGGTTTTCATTTTAATTTATAATATTTCTCCTGGTTAAAATCCTGTTTATTTTGTTCTTTTCAGTTCTCAGCCCCAATCCATGGACTGATCCTTTATCAGAAAGCAAGTAAGCAATATTATGCTTTTGCTTCTATAATTAAAACCATAAGACATAAGAACAGTAATAGGCCATTCAGCCCATCAAATCTGCATTGCTATTTTTTGAGATCATGCTGATCTAATAATCCTCAACCTCACTTTCCTTCATTTTCCTCATAATCCTTGATTCCCTTACTGATTAAATATCTGTCTACCTCAACCTTGAACATATTTAACAATCCAGCCTTTACTGCAGGTAAAGAATTCCATAAATTTCTTCTTATCTTGGTCTTAAATATGTGACCCCTGACTCTGAGATTATACCCTCTGGACCTGGATTCCTTCACAAGGGATGAATTGAGTAAGGCTGAGATAAAGACAGATTTCTTCACTGCCATGAATCTTGGAACAGTCTAGCTTAAAGGTTAGTAGTTGCTCTCTTGTTGAGTATATTTAAGGCTGAGACAGAGTTTTGGTCTCTCAGTGATTTGGGAAATGGGTGGAAAAGTGAAGTTGAGTAAGCGATGAGCTTTGATTCTATTGAATGGCAGAGCAATCTCAAGGCCGTATGGTCTCCTGTTTCTTATGCTTGTATACACCCCCACACATCCACTGACACCAGGAAAGGTACAGACTCACATTCCTCTTCGTACTTAACACCAGACATTGTCAGTCATCACTTGGCGGATGCAGCAGAACTGAATCACGGCTCCATAAGTGAATCCAAAATAGATTGTTAATGCACAATTTTTGGAAAATGTCTATTATGTAGGAAGTAATAGCAGAGCATTTAGCATAATAAAATCACACCGATTCAGCATGCTTCATCAAAGGAAAATCATACTAATGATTGGAATCCCTACACTGACCCTCTGAAAATCATCCCACCCTATCACTGTATTTTCTACTTGGCCCTCATATCTCTGGATACTATAGGCAATCTAGCATGGCCAATCCACCTAACCTGCACATCTTTGGACTATTGGAGGAAACCAGAGCACCTGGAAGAAACCCACACAGACACAGGGTGAATGTGCAAACTCCACAGACAGTCACCCAAAGCTGGAATCGATCCTGGGTCCCTGGCACTGTGAGGTAGTAGTGCTAGTAACTGAGCCCACTATGCCACCCGAACTCAACATGGTCGTAGCAAATAGGATAGATAAAGGGGGACCTGTAGATGTAATATATTTGGATTTACAATAAGCATTCTATAAGGTACTGCAAATAAGGCTATTTAAGCTAAGAGCCTTGATGTTATGGTCTTTTTTTTGTCTGGCTGGTTAGCTATTAGAGGATGGAAAGTTGGGATAAAGTAGGCATTTTATCCGAATGTCAATGTGTAACGAGGGGATTTGTGCTGGGGCCACAGTTAGAATCTATACGATATGTTAATGACTCGGTTGAGAAAAGTGAATGTACTGTGACCAAGTTTGTGGGAGACACAAAAATAAGTGGAAAGACAAATAGTGAAGAAGGCATAAACATTCTACAGAGGGATCAGGATAAATGAGAGGGCAAAAACTTGGCAGATAGAATATATTGTGGGAGTTATGTGAGGTGATACACTTTGGCAGGAAGAAAAGAAGAACTGAACACTATTTGATTTGCAAACGAGTGCAGAAAACTGCAGCACAGAGGGAACCGTGGGTCCTTGCGCATGAATCGAAATAAACTCACAACCAAGTTCAAAAGGTAATAGGGAAGACAGATCAATTAGTGGCCTTTCTGTCAAAGGAAATAAGGTATAAAAGTAGGAAAATCTTGCTAAGACTATACAAGGCACTAGTCAGACCAGTTGGAATACAGGAATACTTGGTCCTTTTATTAAAGCAAAAATACCCCAGGCATTTGTTCACAGGATTGATTTGGGGTGTAGAGGGCATTTTTTTGATGCGAGATATAGCAGATTTGGTTTGTATTCATTGGAGTTTAGAGGGTTGAGAGGTTACCTTATTTAAATTTTTAAGATTATTCGGGGGCTTGATGACATGCCCCCACTTTTTAGATTCCCCAGGAAGGGGAGTCCACCCCCTAATGCTTACCCTGTCAACTTCCTTTGAAGTCTTCCATGTTTCACTGAGATCATCTTTCATTTGTTTAAACTGCAGTCTCTGATCATAGGACAATCCATCATCCGAGGAATTACCCTTTGCTGTTTGGAATTACCCTTTGCTGTAGTGCTTTGGAATAACAGCATTCCCAAGCTCTACACAACTGTGGGAAAATTTACATAATCTTCTTACTTATTCCAGATCACTTCTAATAAAGAGCAATATTCTATTTGCCTTTCTAATTTCTGTATCTTTCCCTGGTGTGTGAGTATGTGTTGTTCTATATTCCTTTGGTGCCTTGTCAGTGTCGAGATGAGGGCGTGGCTTTCTTTCATCTGACAGTGAAATGTTGGCTGTCTCTGACTGGATGAACCGGGTTTAATGGTGCCTGAGATCACTGTTTCCACCAGTAACCAGATGGGCTAAATGGCCTGCTTCCACACAGTAGTATTTCTATGAGTTCATGACTCTATGACTTGTGGCCCACCTTGCGAACCCCTCCAGTTTGCAGACAATTCTGAATTGGCTTCTGTTTATCACCCAGTCATCTTTACATCCTATCCCATATTGTATTAGGTCATCTCCTTCTGGTCTCTACTTGAAGGTTGGTCTGAACTGTAGTGCCATGAGTTCTATCAAGAGGAGAGGAAAGAGGCAAGTCCTGAGCCTGTTCTCGCCAGAGCTGAGTTTGAACTCTTGGCACTAATCTGATGCACCAAGAAGATGGAATGGCTTTGACAAGTGTGTTATAGCTATCAGTAGTGTTGGTGGAGGTTCCAATTTTCTTCTTATCACAAGGTTGATCTTGAATCTCTCCTGCTCTTACTGTTGGCCATTGGCTTATGTCAGAAGGATTTACAAGTTGATGCTCAATCTGTTTGGCAGTGATTTGGCACCTTGCTCAGCCAGCAGTTCCTGGGGAGAGAACTTGGCTTCAGAGCCCAGGGGAAGCCATGTTCCCGACTCAGGCGACTGACTGTGTGGAGTTTGCACGTTCTCCCCGTGTCTGCGTGGGTTTCCTCCGGGTGCTCCGGTTTCCTCCCACAGTCCAAAGATGTGCGGGTCAGGTGAATTGGCCATGCTAAATTGCCCATAGTGTTAGGTAAGGGGTAAATGTAGGGGTATGGGTGGGTTGCGTTTCGGAGGGTCAGTGTGGACTTGTTGGGCCAAAGGACCTGTTTCCACACTGTAAGTAATCTAATCTAATCTATTGGGTGACACTGCCTCATGTAATTACTACTGGGGGATGTTAAAAGTTGTGTGAGGTGTGTTTGTGTAAGAGTGAGTGAAATGCGGAGCGTTTGGGCTGCGGATTCAGTTGCATTATGGATAAAAATCATTCACATTACATTGAAACATGTGGACCCAGTCATGAGAAAGCAGGTCAGTGGCCACTGAGCTGCCCAGTCTCCTCAATTACATGCACACTTTAATTGATTTGATTAAGATGTTAACAATCACATGGCTCATCAATAAGTAATTATTAGGCAAGGCACTATCTGCAGCAAGACCACCACTTTGCTCTGCTTTTCATTTAAATTGGGATTTGCCAAGACAAGTATTCAAAAACAGCCCATAAAAATCTGATCGTTTTACAATGACACATATAGAGTATCTTTGGTCTAGACTTATAGCTCACCTATTGCCCTCTTCTGTGGAGTCGTTTAATGTCAGCACCGCATCAGTGAAAATTATTGATGTGTTACAGCAAAGAGTAGTAAAGGTTACCATATTACAAAAAGCATGGCTTTGCAGGCTGCTACATGCGAGGCTGCTAGGAAAAGAGGAACATCCACAGCTACTCCTGGAGTGCTCCCCAGGTTGCGGGTAATGCAATTGAGAGAATCATTAATAGAATAGCTGATGGCTCAACAGATGTGGCCTGGAATCCAAAACAGTCCGATTAATCCGACAGATATGCGCAAGACCCAGTGAGATCATCTAATTTATTTTATGTCAGCTTTGGCAGAAATAAAAAGGCTAAAAATGTTGTTATGTAACCATGTTTAATATCCTCTTCTAATTGTGACAACAGCGCTGATGTTTCTCTATTCTATTCCTTAATTTTACATTATTAGTAAATTCGATATATGTTCAGAAGTATCTAAAACATTCCTTTGTAGTTCAGTATGCTTGCTGCATGACCATCAAATCGCAACTTGTAATACACTACAAAGCCGTTAGGTGTCACTGTTTACTGAAAGGCAGAAACAGTTCAAACAGTCCCAACTTAAAAGGCTAAGCAACCACAGCAGCAATAAATGGGATTTCTTCGTGATTTTTAGTCAATAGCTTTGGATTCTGGGACTGTCCTGCTCCTTTTACCAGCGAAACAAGAGCCTGCTGTCGCTCAGTGGATCTCACCCTTGACCCTGAGCTAACCGACCATGGTTTAAAATCTCAGTCCAGAGGATTGTGCACATTAACTGGGCTGGTACTTCAGTGACAGAATGCTGCACTATCAAAGGTGCTGACTTTTGTGCCATACATTTTGCTGTGACCTTGTCTGTCCCTCTCAGGTGAGTACAAAGAACCCATGAGACTGTTCAAAGAAGAGCAAAACAGTTTCTCCCTGTTTCACTCAGCAAACAGATGATTTGGTAATTTGTTTCACTACTAACTGTGGGACCTTTTGGTAACTGTAGTTTCCTCATTATAACAGTGACTACTCTTCAAAAGCACTATTACTATAAAGTACTTCAGGATAATTTGAAACTGTGAAAGCTGCTACATGAATACAAGTCCCATTGATCTTTCAAAAATTAACTTTCATAAATTCTATGACTTGAAACATTGATCATGTGTGAAAACTCAAATAAGATACCAATAGATGAACAATGAACCCTTTACTATTGGTCTCAACTGAAATAGCATGTTACCACTTTGTCCTAAAGATGTCTCAGAATTGATAAAGGATTTTTATTGACCTGAAACATACTCTATTTCTCTCCCAAGATGCTACCTGACCTGGTTACTATTTCTCACAGAAATTTCTATAAGGTTAAAGAATGTCTAGGCATATAGGCCCCTGCCATAATATGTGTAGATTGCCACTACTTTAAAATGACAATGTTGCTGAATAGGTTGATGAGAGCATCAGGAGATGCATAATTTTAACTCATTTTATTTGTAATTGGTTGTCTTTGAAGGATACAGTTAGACTGGAAATACTGAGCTACAGTGACTGAGTAAAACAAATTTCATTCTTATTATTTGGGATTCTGAAATTCTCCCCCAGCATAGTGGGGGTTGCATCTTATAATTCTACTCATGTCCATTCCATTAAATTGCAAACCTGCAAACTGATACCACATAGCACCATCATCAACCAGGACTCAGTCTGCAATCCCTGTTCGTCAGTTTAAACATTTAAGTCTCTTCATAGTAATGATGCTAGTACTAGACATAATTCTGGATAGAAAGGTTGGACTTCATTGTACCTTGTTTCCAGCTGAAGAATGAGTGAAAGAAAGACAAATTTGTAAAACTTGTTCCCTTCCTCAAAGTGGCTCAGTGGTTAGCACTGCTGCCTCACAGTGTCAGGAACCTGGGTTCCATTCCACCCTCAGATGTATGTCTGTATGGAGTTTACATGTTCTCCTGTGTTTGCATGGGTTTCCTACCGGTGCTCTGATTTCCTCCCACGATGTACAGGTTGGGTGGATTGGCCATGGGACATGCAGGGTTACAGGAATAGAAAAAGGGAGTGAGTCTGGGTGTGATTTTCTTTAGAAGGTTGGTGTGAACTTGATGGGTCGAATGGCCTGGTTTCACATTGAGAGGATTCTATGATTAGCTCCTCATGGATGAAATGCATCCTGATGTTGAACAGCAATCGAAAGTGAATTGAATCCTTAATAATGGCTTCCACCATTATATTCTAGTGATACCTCCATAGATAATCAGACATTACAATGCAATTTCTATGATGGGTTTATAATTGACAAACTCTGGGTAGGCTGGTTGAGTAACATAACCACTAGACGACCATCCTCTTTTATGCGAACAGTGATAATCCTCAGGGAGGTTGATAACCATCAAGCATGTATCAGACATGTTAGGAGATATGTGGAACACTCATAAGGCACTAGGTTAGGAAGCTGAAAAATTAGGGACACTAGTGGCTGAGTTTCTTGTCATTGACTTTTCTATATTCTTATGTACAGCAGCAACTGGTTTTCATAAAGTGCAAGTCTGACTATTTATGAACAAAACATTCAAGAGGAATATTGTTAACAATTGTTTTGTTTTAAATTCATTTTGCAGCATTAGCTTTGATTTTTACATTTTCTGCAGTGTTCTGCAGAATGTCTAATTATCTTCTCTCAGCCTGTGAGAAAGAGCAACTGTGCTTAAAAGTATTCTGTCTAAAGTTTTTGTCCCTAAGCCAAACCAAACCTCTGTAAGCTCTTGAGAAAACAAGCAGGCTGATTCAGTTTTATTAGTCTCCTCATTGTTTTTATTGGACTTCATGTAGTGAAGGAGAGCGGGGTTGTCAGATGAAGATGTATAGGGGAGATGCATCCAAGATAAGGATTCTTAGTCGAAAGAGCATGTGCATTGGCCCTGTTCCAGTATTCACACGTGCTTGCTGTGGGCTTGGGGAGCTCTCACTGAATTGTTTTAGTTTTACCAGAAAAGAAACTGAAGCCTGGACTTTGCATACTGGAGCAATCTTTCATCGGCAAGAGATAAAGAAAACAAGAAGTGATTGTACACGACCAGGCTGATCAAGAATGAATGATTTTGGAGCTTGTAAATGAAGTGGTGTTCATGGCCAAATTGAGAAGGTTTCTTTTAAAGGTTTCTCTGTGAGCAAGTTCTTCATACCAAGAGTTAAAAATACATTTAACATGAAACTTATAAAAGTAATGTTTCATCATGCACTGAGGCTATTGCTTTCACTTGTGTTAGACAGTAAAATAATACCTCATGTGTTACTTCTTGCCTAATTCTACAATTCACAAACAGTTGCCAGTCACCCTAAGAATTTTAAAAAAGGTAAGAATTCAATGTAATGCTCTCTGCATTCCAGCCCATCTCTAACTTGGCTTCCCTTCATCCTTTGTTCCCAGAATGTAAAACGGGAGATGAGGCTGATCATACTTCCATCGCACAGAGAAACCTAAAGGCTTTCGTCAAAACAGTAGAAAATAATTATTTCCTGGGGTTAAGGTTGAAGGTGGGGCAGGTCTAAAATGACCACCAAATAAGTGAGTGGACAGATTAGAGGACTTTTTCTTCCACAGATGGTTCAGTAGCACAGATTTGCTTTGCACCATTGAGAAGGAGAGCAAGGCTTGTTTTGAGATTGGATAAATAAAGATACAAGACTGGGGAAACAAAACAGGGTGGTAGGAAAGGTTTTCAGTTTCTACAGTGAATAGACAACACAGACAGCATGGGGCAAATAGAATTTTGTATCGCAAAGGAACCTATCATTTGCTCTTGAAGTGCAACTGTGACAGCAGTGCAGATGATGCATGGCACAGGATGCATAGCCTTTGCTTCTCCATCTTCTGTTTTGTTTAGGCTGTTTTGCTAACTGTCTGACATTGTTGTACACATCTACTAAGCCAGTGTTGCATCTCTCCATGGGTCATTGTGCGAGGGCTTTAATTTGACCTGATTGATCCTTAATCTGAGCTCCCTGTGAGCATAGTTCTCCTCTGGAAGTGCAGGATTACCCTACATAACATATAAACAATAAATACTTCTCCAGAAAATGTTACAAAGCAGTACAAGTATGATGACGGATTGATCAAAACTCTTCCTGTGTCATTCTGCTGCAGCACACTTCAGGCACTGTATTATCTTGTATCTAGTATCAAAATGGGAAATGTCAATGTCCCCATTAATTTTTTGTGAAATATTAGAGGGGAAGTAATTATGGTAAAAAAGTTTTCCCATGAGACAAGCTTTTGCAGACACTCAGTCTGTTTGGCCTCCTCACAATACACCAGCACAGTAATTAATTGTAAAGCACATTTACAATACTATTATAAAACAGGAACAGTGGCCTTAAATCATCTATTGCATGGTTGGAACACAGCCTTGGCATTCAGGTAATTTTGTAAACAGCTTGGCTCAGAAATTAAATGATGTGGGGCCAATTTTCAGGCCCTGGTCTTTGTGGTGCCTTACCCTAATAATGTGGGAGGAGTTGAAGAACTCACTGAGTATCAGAAGTGCCAGCCCATCATGTTGAAAACAGGGTGAAAGACTTGAAGGATCAGGACCAACTCAAATGTGAGGTCCTGTCTCTGTACAAATACATATATAAGCCAAAAACCTGCTTAAGAGCAAAAAAACTGAAAGAACCACGAGTGTTGGAAATCTGAAACAAAACTGAAATTGTTGGAAAATTGCATTAGGTTTGGCAGCATCTGTGGAGAGAAATCAGAGTTAATGTTTTGGGTCCAGTGACGTTTCTTCAGAACTGACCTGTTGACCTGTTTAAAGCCTGTCCAACATTTAGCTGCCCTGAACTGTATATTTGACAACATGGCTTAATAAAAGCTGATTGATGCCCAGGACAAGAGTCAAATTCATATACTCATCAATGGACACATATTACAGGCAGAATGTGAAGTCAAATGGCAATGACCTTTGAATAAAATGTTCCACATCCAAGCTGCGCATGCTTATTGGACAATGCCATATGGATAATGGCAATAAACTCTTCTGTCGTAGCAAGAGGCCATTTAAATCAAATATAAGCCTTACATTTGGAATGGAAAGTGCTAGTGCCTGTTGTGGGACCCTTCCAAATTCCCTGATCTTCTTTCCAGACATATAAACTTGCCGTTTTCATAGGTACCTCTCTATCTTCCTATTCTATTACCCTGGCCTCAGTCACACACAAGGCTGCTTACAAATATTTCCTTCCAACCACAGCCATTCCCTTTCATTTCAACCTCTTCTAGAGGATTTTTCCACAAGTCACTTAATGACTGCTGTTTCTTAAACCCAAGAGCCTGATTTAAACCCCCTCTCAACACTTCTGCAGACATCAACACCCTCAACCATCCCCTCACATTTGTTTTTCTTTCACTTGTTTCCAATAAAGCATTTACCCGTGCATATTCCTGTTAACCCCCACTTGTATGGCCACCATTTTTTTCTCATTAAGTGCAAGGAACACATGCCTTTGAATATCTGAGGTATAATCACCATTGCTACCATCACTAGTTCTAGTGTGAGCACATCAAATATTGGTGACTTTCACTTTCCTCACCAAAGCCACATGGTAGTCCAGAGCTTATGTTAGCTATGGTAATTGTGTTACCGGATTATTAACCCTAACATGCCTATTTGAATTTGTATTCAGTTTATAAAACTAACCAGGACTTGATGGAATTGTTATGAAAGTCCACTGTTTGACTGAAGGAAGAGCAGTGAGGAGAGAAGGATGGTGAAGCGAGAGCTGCCAGGAAGGGTGAGTTTTCCTGCATTAAAAGGGACTTACCTCGGGAGTTGGGCCTCCATTTTGCCAGAGCGGCGAGGGAGGAGCGAAGGACTTCTGGGAAGACATATATTTGTGTGGTTGCATTACCCGAAACACTACTCGGATAGTGTCTCCCACCCATCCTCCTCCTCTAACCAAAAAAAAGGATCTTTGCACTAGATTGGTAAGGTAACAAGTTTATTTTTTATTCCTTATTTTTTTCAATAGTCTCTTTGGGAATTTAGAATCGTGGGAATGGAGGTGAGGGTAGTTGAATGTTCCTCCAACAGAATGTGGGAGGTAAGGGTCACCACTAGTGTCCCTGCTGTATACATCCGCGGGAAATGCACCCAACTCCAGCTCCTTGAAAACCGTGTTAGGGAACTGGAGCTAGAGCTGGATGAACTTCGGATCATTCAGGAGGCAGAGGGGATTATTGAGAGGAGTTATAGGGAGGTAGTCACTCCTAAGGTACAAGAAAAAGGCAGATGGGTTACAGTCAGGGGACGGAAAGGGAACCAGCAGGTAGTGCAGGGATCCCCTGTGGCCATTCCCCTCAACAATAAGTATACCATTTTGGATCCTGTTGGGGGGGTGACTTACAAGGGGAAAGTAGTGGGGTACAGGGCTCTGGCACAGAGTCTGTTCCTGCTGCACAGAAGAGAAGGAGGAAGAGAAGCAGAGAAGTAGTCACTGGAGACTCCATAGTTAGGGGGACAGATAGGAGGTTTTGTGGAGATGAGAGAGACTCACGGTTGGTGTATTGCCTCCCAGGAGCCAGGTTCGTGATGTCTCCAATCGTGTTTTTGGGATCCTTAAGGGGGATGGGGAGCAGCCCCAAGTCATGGTCCACATAGGCACCAAAGACATAGGTAGGAAGAGAGTTGGGGATTTAAGGCAGATATTCAGGGAGCTAGGATGGAAGCTTAGAGATAGGACGAACAGAGTTGTTGTCTCTGGTTTGTTGCCCATGCTAGTGAGGTGAGGAAAAGGGAGAGAGAGCAGATGAACACGTGGCTCCAGGATGGTGTAGGAGGGATGGTTTTGGATTCTGGGATAATTGGGCCTTTTTCTGGGGTAGGTGGGACCCCTACAAGCAGGATGGTCTTCATCTGAACCAGAGGGGTACCAATATCCTGGGGAGAAAATTCACTAAGGCTATTGGGGTGGGTTTAAACTAATCCAGCAGGGGGATGGGAACCAAAACAGTAGTTCGAGTATAGAAAAGGTTGAGAGTAAGGAGGGCCAAAATCAAGTTTCAGGGACGCAAGATGGCACCGGCAAGCAAGAAGTTGGTTTGAACTGTGTCTACTTCAACGTCAGGAGTATCCAGAATAAGGTGGATAAACTTGCAGCATGGGTAGGTACCTGGGACTTCGATGTTGTGGCTATTTTGGAGACATGGATAGATCAGGGACAGGAATGGTTATTGCAGGTTCCATGATTTGGATGTTTCAGTAAGAACAGAGAAGATGGTAAAAGAGGGGGAGGTGTGGCATTGTTGGTCAAGGACAGTATCACAATTGCAGAAAAGGATGTTTGGGGACTTGTCAACTGAGGTAGTATGGGCTGAGGTTAGAAACAGGAAAGGGGAGGTCACCCTGTTGGGAGTTTTCTATAGGCCTCCGAATAGTTCCAGAGATGTAGAGGAAAGGATAGCAAAGATGATTCTCGATAGGAGTGAGAGAGAGAGACAGGATAGTTTTCATGGGGGACTTCAACTTTCCATATATTGACTGGGAACACTATAGTATGAGTCATATGGGTGGGTCAGTTTTTGTCCAGTGTGTGCAGGAGGGCTTCCTGACACAGTATGTAGACAGGCTAACAAGGGGCAAGGACACATTACATTTGGTACTGGGTAATGAGCCAGGCCAAGTGTTAGACTTGGAAGTAGGTGAGCACTTTGGTGATAACGATCACCATTCTGTTATGTTTACTTTAGTGATAGAAAGGGATAGGTGTATACCGCTGGGCAAGAGTTACAGCTGGGGGAAAGGCAATTATGATGCGATTAGGCAAGATTTAGGAAACATAGGATGGGGAAGGATGGGCACATTAGAAATGTGGAGCTTATTCAAGGAAAAGCTCCGGTGTGTCCTAGATAGGTATGTACCTGTCAGGCAGGGAGGAAGCTGTAGACCGCGGGAGCCGTGGTCACGAGGAAGAAGCAGGCTTATGTTAGGATGAGATGTGAAGGCTCAGTTAGGGCGCTTGAGGGTTACAAGGTAGCCAGAAAAGACCTAAAGAGAGAGCTCAGAAGTGCCAGGAGGAGCCATGAGAAGTTGTTGGCAGATAGAATCAGGGTAAACCCTAAAGCTTTCTATATGTATTTAAGGAATAAAAGAATGATGAGAGTAAGATTAGGGCCAATCAAGGATAGTAGTAGGAAGTTGTGTGTGGAGTCAGAGGAGATAGGGGAAGCACTAAATGAATAATTTTCAACAGTATTCACTCTAGAAAATGACAATGTTGTCAAGGAGAACACTGAGATACAGGCTACTAGACTAGGTGGGATTAAGGTTCACAAGGAAGAAGTATTAGAAATCCTGCAGAGTGTGAAAATAGATAAGTCCTCCTGATCCGGATGGGATTTATCCTAGAGCCAGGGAGGAAATTGCTGAGCCTTTGACATTGATCTTTAAATCTTCATTGTCTACAGGAATAGTGCCAGAAGACTGGAGGATAGCAAATGTGATTCCCTTGTTCAAGGACAGTAGAGACAACCCAGGCAATTATAGACCAGTGAGTCTTACTTCAGTTGTTGGTAAAGTGTTGGAAAAGGTTATAAGAGATAGGATTTATAATCATCTAGAAAAGAATAATTTGATTAGGGATAGTCAACATGGTTTTGTGAAGGGTAGGTCGTGCCTCACAAAACTTATTGAGTTCTTTGAGAAGGTGACGAAACAGATAGATGAGAGTAAACCAGTTGATGTGGTGTATATGGATTTCAGCAAGGCGTTCGATAAGGTTCCCCACAGTAGGCTATTGTACAAAATGCAGAAGAATGGGATTGTGGGAGATATAGCAGTTTGGATCAGTAATTGGCTGGCTGAAAGAAGACAGAGGGTGGTGGTTGATGGGAAATGTTCATCCTGGAGTCCAGTTACCAGTCGTGTACCGTAAGGGTCGGTGTTGGGTCCACTGCTGTTCATCATTTTTATAAGCGTCCTAGATGAGGGTGTAGAAGGATGGGTTAGTAAATTTGCAGACGACACTAAGGTCAGTGGAGTTGTGGATAGTGACAAAGGATGTAGTAGGTTACAGAGGGACATAGATAAGCTGCAGAGCTGGGTTGAGAGGTGGCAAATGGAGTTTAATGCGGACAAGTGTGAGGTGATTCACTTTGGTCGGAGTAACCAGAATGCAAAGTACTGGGCTAATGGTAAGATTCTTGGTACTGTTGATGAGCAGAGAGATCTCGGTGTCCAGGTACACAGGTCCTTGAAAGTTGCCACCCAGGTTGACAGGGTTGTTAAGAAGGCATACAGTATTTTAGCTTTTGTTAATAGAAGGAATGAGTTCCGGAATCATGAAGTTATGCTACAGCTGTACAAAACTCTAGTGCGGCCGCACTTGGAGTATTGTGTACAGTTCTGGTCACTGCATTATAAGAAAGATGTGGAAGCTTTGGAAAGGGTGCAGAGGAGATTTAATAAGATGTTGCCTGGTATGGAGGGAAGGTCTTACGAGGAAAGGCAGAGGGACTTGAGTCTGTTTTCATTAGAGAGAATAAGTTTGAGAGGTGACTTAATAGAGACATATAAGATAATCAGAGGGTTAGATAGGGTGGACAGTGAGAGCCTTTTTCCAAGTATGGTGACAGCGAGCTCAAGGGGGCATAGCTTTAAATTGAGGGGTGATAGATATAGGAAGATGTCAGAGGTAGTTTCTTTACTCAGAGAGTAATAAGGGTATGGAATGCTTTGCCTGCAACGGTAGTAGATTCGCCAACTTTAAGTACAGTTAAGTCATCATTGGACAAGCATATGGACATACATGGAATAGTGTAGATTAGATGGGCTTCAGATTGGTATGACAGGTCGGTGCAACATCGAGGGCTGAAGGGCCTGTACTGCACTGTAATGTTCTATGTTCTGTGAAAGTAAACCACAACACCAAAATTGGTGGCATAGTAGACAGTGAAGAAGGTTTTCTAAGGTTACAAAGGGATCTTGATCAATTGGGTGAATGGGTTTAAAAATGGCAGAAGGAGTTCAACTTGGATACATGTGAGGTATTGCATTTTGGTTCAACAAACAAGGATAGGGCTTATACAATTAGTGGGAGGGCTTTGGGTAATGTTGTAGAATAGAGGTACCTAGGGGTTCAGGTGCATAATGCATTGAGGTTTCCATGATACATGGGCAGGGTGGTTAAAAACATATTTGATACACTTGTCTTCATTGCTCAGTTCTTTGAGTAAAAAAGTTGGGAAGTCATGTTGAGGGTGTACAGGACATTGGTGAGATGTCTTCTGGAATATTGTGTCCAGTTCTGCTTGCCCAGCTATTGGAAAGATATTGTTAAGCTGGAGAGGGTTCAGAAGAGATATACCAGGATTGAATTCCACCATGGAGATGGTAGAATTGGAATCCAATATAAGTCTGGAATTAAGAGTCAAATGGTGACCATGAAACCATTGCTGATTTTTGGGAAAATCTGTTTGATTCTCATTCAGGAAGGAAACTACTGGCTTATATGTTTTGCCAACTCTTAATTGCATTGACCTTTAACAGCCCTGTGGCTAATTAGGGATGGGCAATAAATGCTGGCCTGGCCAGTGACACCCACATCCTGTGAATGAATAAAAAGGAAGTCTGGCCTGTATATGTGTGCTGCCATATAAATGACCTCCAAAGTGGCCCAGAACTGCTAAGAAAAAAAGTAGATTTTCATAGAGTCTTTCATGACTACCAGTTGTCTCAAAGGACTCTGATCACATGAAGTACTTTGAAGGGCAATCATTATTGTAAGGAGCAATTCCTGACACCAACACCACTTGCTTCACTGGATCTCCATCTTAAATAACAGCACCATATCTCAGAGTAATATTTCATGTTCACCGAAATTTGACTTAGACATGTCACACGTGCCTACCTTCCCACAATGTCATGGCACATTTCTGACCCAGGTACAGAACATTTCCACACTGGCAACTCTCATTGTAATGCTGCAGCAAGTACACTTTGTGCACATGGACAATACCCAGCTGATGGACTGGACCAGGCTGCAGCATAGAGGTGTGTGTTTGCTCCCTTAGCACACAATCACTGTGAGCCTTCACATTGTGTCCCTGTTTTGACCTGACATTTTGTGGTATGTCCATCAGACAGAACTACCAATACTGTTGTAATGCCTTATCATTTGGTGTAGATGCAGGAAGCTTGTCATGGCTGTCAAAAGTCCTCAGTCCAGTCAGGGGACAGACCTTTTACTTAGAGGGTCCGGGTACAGTCACTCAAGGGCCACCTCTGATATCAATCCAGGAGTTTGAGAACCATTACTTAGCCACATGTGGCAGTCAGGGTCAGAGTCCTCTCCTTGTAAGGGATGAGAAGCAGAATGGTGAGCAGTCTACCACCTACCTTGGCTCTTTCTGGCTGTTTCTCCTAGAATGAGAGAAAAGGAGAGATTGGGGGAGATAAAAGTGGATGGCATAGCTGTAGGTGCAGCTGAGGGAAAGGTGGTGAGGGTGTCCTGATTTGGTGGATAGACAGAGCAGAGGTCATGCAGGGTGTTGGGACTGGGGTGCTGAGACCGAGTGAGGGAAGGCAGTACATGCAATAGTGAGAGCAGTGAAGTTTGAGGTTTGAAGGTAAGTGAGTGCAGTATCAGCAATCAAAGTGCCAGGTAACTGAGAGAAAGTGGTGGTAGAGTGGATAAGATTACTGAGCTGCTTTCGACACTGCTGGCTACTCCACAAGGGTGGAATGTGTTGTGAGAATGTTACTTATCATTTGTCATCCCTAGCTTAGATATTTATTGAACTTGGAGATGTAGTGTCTGAGGAGTTGTGAGCAGTGCTGAACACTATGCAATTACCAGCGAACATCTCCACATCTGAACGTATGATGGAGAAAATGTGGATGAAGTAGTTGAAGATGGTTGAGCCTAGCTCCCAACCCCGAGGAACTCCTGCAGAGATGTGATAACTGGTTTCCAATAACCATCTTCCTCTGTACCAGTTATGATTCTAATCAGTGGAGACCTTACCCCAATTCCCATTAATTTCAGTTTTGCTAGAGGCCCTTGGTGCCACACTTGATAAAATGAGGCCAGGATGTCAATGTCTGAGAAGCAGATCTCTAATCAGTATCAGAACCAATGATTATGGGGAAAAGGCAGGAAAATGGATTTGATGCTTATCAACTCAGCCATGATCTCATTTACAGACTCGATAGGCTGAATGGCTTTCTTTTGCTCCAATGCCGAATGATCTTATGGTCAGCCACTCTCACCTCCCTTTTGGAGTTCAGCTGCTTTGTCCATTTTCGAATCACTACTCTGTAGTGAGTTCAGTAGTGCCCCTGGCAGAACCCAAACTGGGCATTACCGAGGAGGGTATTGTTGTGCAAGTGTTCCTTGATAACATTACTGATGACACCTTGCATCAGTTTGCTGATGATCGAGAGGAGACTGATGGGGCAGTAATTGGCCAGGTTGGATTTATGCTGAAAATGTGTTGCTGGAAAAGTGCAGCAGGTCAGGCAGCATCCAAAGAGCAGGAGATTTGATGTTTCGGGCATAAGCCCTTCTTCAGGAATGAATGGCTTATGCCCGAAACGTCGAATCTCCGGCTCTTTGGATGCTGCCTGACCTGCTGCGCTTTTCCAGCAACACATTTTCAGCTCTGATCTCCAGCATCTGCAGACCTCACTTTCTCCTCCAGGTTGGATTTATCCTGCTTTTTATGTACGTGACATACCTGCGCAATTTACCACATTGCTGGGTAATTGCCAGAATGGTAGCTGTACTGGAACAACTTGGCCAGGGGTGTGGCAAGTGCTGGAGCTCAAGTCTTCTTTGTTTATTATTGGGACATTGTGGGGACCCATAGCCTTTGCAGTATTCAGTGCTTCTTCATATCAGGTAGAGTGAATCAAATTGGCTGGAAATTGATATCTGTGATGCTGGGGACCACTGGAGGAGGCTGAGATGGTTCATCCACTTGGCACTATGACTGAAGATTGATACAAAAGCTTCAGCCATATCTTTCACACTGATATGCTGGGCTCCTTCATCATTGAGGATGGGGATATTTTTGAATCCTCTGTTAGTCCCCCTCAAAATATTTTTAGAAGTTAACCCAGTCCCTAACTTTTTCTTATTTTAAAGGCAGATGTGAAGAGGATGTTCCAGGTGTAACGCAGCTGGTCAAACCACTTGGCTTTAAGCAAAGCAGAATTTAAAACATGAACAAACAGAAACGGAATATAGAATAGCTTGACTATTGGCAAATTTAAGATTAGAGTGGTGCTGGAAAAGCACAGCAGGTCAGGCAGCATCCAAGGAGCAGGAAAATCAGGAATTCCTGATGAAAGGCTCCTGCCTGAAACGTCGATTTTCCAGCTCCTCGGATGCTGCCTGACCTGCTGTGCTGTTCCAGCACCACTCTAATCTAGACTCTGATCTCCAGCATCTGCCGTCCTCACTTTCACCTATTGGAAAGTATAATCGACCCAGTGAGCAATGTAGCTAAAGAACTGTTTCAATCCATAATGTCCTGTAAACACATTGCTTACAAAAAGGTAAAATCATACACAGGTTCTTCCAGGCAGGAGGAAACAACTTCCAAAAAAGTTTCAGAGAGAAAGTCAGTCAGGAATCATCTGCTGAAGCTTGGAAGCTTTTCTGGACTCTGGCATCTTGTGACTGCCACAGCTAAACCAAACCAGGAAAACCTGAACTGGGAGAACTGGCCGATCTCCTGCCAATGTTAAACCAGTCTCGTTCTAGACCCCTTGGCCTCACTATCTTTATGACCCATTGTGGAATTCCATGTTTGAATCTCTGTTAAGTTTCAATCTGTATCACAGTATCATACCATCCAGAAACAAACGCACAAATAGCATCCTCATTTTAATGCCTGTTGCCTGTATCCTATTCCAGAACAGATTCCAATTGCTTATTGTCTCTGTCTTTGCTAAGCTTCTAACCCTAATACCTTCATTTTACATTTCTCATCCATGAAAGAAAATTGACACCTCTTGGGTTTTTTTTGCAAAAATATACAGTTTATTCATAGAAAATTCCATATGTACATATACAACTATGAAAGCAGTTCGATTCTGTGTACATGGGGAATAAACAAACATTGGAGTTTGACTTTTTCTACAGTTGAAACAAACCCAAGGCTTTTCTTACTTATGCAAGATGCTAGCTACATGTATTTGAGCTACTGAGAGGGTCTGATAAATGAAGGATCCTTTTGGCAGAAAGATCTCAGACAGTAGTGTTCGCCCACTGTGCCTTGGTGGCAGCTGTTGTAAGCTTTAGTGCATCCCTCAGCATGATGTCCTGGACCTTGGAATGTGCCAGTCCACAACATTCTGTCAGGGCCAGCTCCTTGCTCTTGAAGACCAACAAGTTTCCGGCAGACCAAAGAACGTCTTTCACCGAGGTGATGGTCCTCCAGGTGCGTTGCTGTTTGTCTTGGTGTGCATCCCAGGAAACAGACTGCACAGCATAGAGTCCTCTGTCACAGAGCTGATATCTTGGTGCCTCACCCTTCTCCTCTTCCGGTCTGGCAGGGCCTACCCACTAATGGATTTGCCTTCCACTGCCAGAAACACGCTTTTAAGTTCCTTTCTTCTAGATTGCTTTTCATCTGCTCCACAGGGTCCTAGGAAGGATCACTTAACTGGAAGCAGTCAGAATCCACTCCACCAGACCACCACTCAAATGTAAGAGACCTGTGAGGAAGCGGGGTAAGCGTGCTAGCCTGTTAGTACAATTGTGACTATGTGGTTTCAAGGCCTTCCCCACCACCCTCCAACCTCCCCACCCCCCCCCCCCCCCCCCCCACTTTCTAGCTTACTCCTGGCAAGTGTATAATATCTGGAGAACAAGAAAGATGAACTCAGATCACAGCTCAGCTTTCAGCATGACCTGAGGGACTGCTGCGCACTCTGCTTCACAGAAACCTGGCTCAACCCGTCCATTCCCGACTCTGCACTTCAGGCTGAGGGTTTTTCTATCCATCGTATGGACTGCACAGTGTCCTCAGGTAAGACAAAGAGTGGAGGGGTTCACTTTTTAATCAACAACTTGTGGTGCACAGACATTGCAACCCTGGACAGCCATTGCTCCCCAAACCTTGAATTCCTCACCATCAAATGCCACCCCTTCTACCTACCATGGGAATTTACCACTGCTATACTGACTGCTGTGTGCATACCGCCACAAGCAAAGGTTGAGGAAGCTCTGGATGTGCTGTTCTCCACCACTAACACCCTGGTGACAGAACACCCCGAGGCCCTGTTTATTGTAACTGGTGACTTCAATCAAGCCAATCTAAGGAAGGTGTTGCCCAAGTACCACCAGAACATTACCTGCCCCACCAGGGGCCCGAACATTTTCGACCACTGCTATACCACTGTGAGGGATCCCTACCTCTCCATCCCCCGCCCTCATTTCAGGAACTCTGACCATAATGCCGTGCCTCTTCTCCCAGCTTACAGGCAAAAGCTCAAGCAGGAGAACCCCCCCCCCCCCACCCTCACGGATACAGGTCCAGTGCTGGTTGGAGGAGACAGGGGATCAACTCCGGTGCTGTCTGGAATTGGCTGATTGGGCCGTGTTCAAACAGTCCGCATGTACCTTGGAAGAGTACGCCACCTCCGGGTGTTCCCCAACAGGAAACCCTGATGAATCAGGACGTACAGAACCTGCTACAAACCAGGCGTAAGGCCTTCAGATCAGGAGACCCACTCAAATATAAGGAATCCAAGCATGACCTTCGCAGAGACATTAAGACAGCCAAGGACCAATACCGATCCTAACTAGAGACCCAGACAGACACCCGGTGACTATGGCAAGGACTGAATGACATCACAGGTTCTAAAAAGAGACAATGCAATATAGCAGATGATGACACATCCCTCAAAGATTGTCTCAACGCCTTCTATGCTCGTTTTGAGCAGACATTCGGCAGAGCGGTAACATCTATTCCGACAAGTCCTTACAAACCTATCCCAACGGTCACTGCATCAGAGGTGAGCTCAGTTTTACTTCAAGTCAATCCAAGGAAAGCAATGGGACTCAGAGCATGAGCACATCAACTGGCAGAGGTCCTCTCAGCCACCTTCAACCTCTCCCTGCAGCAGGCCACTGTCCCTGCCTGTTTACCTGAACTTCGGTGGTCATGAAGTGCTTTGAAAGGCTGCTCATGGCATTAATCAACTCCAGCCTCCCCACTACCCCTGACACACTTCAATTTGCCTATCGGACCATCAGGTCCACATCAGATACCATATCACTTGCCCTTCACTCCTCTACTCATTGACTACAATTCAGCCTTTAGCACTATTATCCCATTGAAACTGGTTATTAAACTTAGTGATCTCGCACTAAGCCCCACTCTCTACAACTTGATCCTCAGTTTCCAGACCCACAGGCCACAATCAGTGAAGATTAGGGACAACATTTCATCCTCACTAACACTCAACAGTGGAGCCCCCCAGGGGTGAGTACTCAGCCCCTGAGTGTACTCACTGTATACCCATGACAGCATTGCCAAATATCAGACTAATGCCTTTTACAAGTTCGCTGATGTCACCACCATAGTCAGTCAAATCTCAGATGGGAACGAAACAGACTACAGAGAGGAGGTGGAAGACCTGGAAAAATGGTGCACTGAGAACAACCTAGCTCTCAATGTCGGAAAAACCAAGGAACCCCTCCACATTAACAGCACAGACATGGAAGGAGTGGAGAGTGTGAAGCTCCTGAGAGTGGTCTTCACAACAAGCTTTCTTGGACTTTTCATGTGGACGCACTGGTTACAAAGGCCCAACAACGTCTCTTCTTCATCAGGCAGCTGAGAAAATTTGGCATGACGGCAAATACACTTGCCAACTTTTATAGGTGCGCCATCGAGAGCATTCTGTCTGGATGTATCACTACCTGGTATGGCAACTGTACCATTCAAGATCGGAGACGGTTACAGAGAGTGGTGAACTCGGCCCGGACAATCACAAAGGCCAACCTCCCATCTGTAGAACCCATCTACCAGGCCTGCTGTCAAGGAAAGGCCACCAGCATTCTCAAAGATCCATCCCACCCTGACAATGTTTTTCTCTAACCTCTACCATCGGCGAGAAGGTACAGAAGCCTGAACATACACACCAGCCGGTTTTGAAACAGTTTCTACCCGACTGTTGTTAGAATACTGAATGAACTCACAAACTCATGGCATTCGCCTGTACCTGTGTTTTTGTTTTTGCCACTGTTTACTTATCTATGCTACTTAACTCTGTGGTCTGCCTGTCTTGCTCTCAAGACAAAGCTTTTCACTGTGCCTCGGTACACGTGACATTTGATTCGATTCACTTCGATTCGATTCAATTCACCTTTCAGATCCTTCTTACAACTCACCTTTTTGACCAAGATTTATGTGTATTTTTGTCTGATTATGCCTCTGCATGATTATTTTCTTGTTTTTATGCATTAAGACTGATATATAATTGTAGATGACTGTTACACACATTTGAAATGTATGATTTATGAGGTCGGGATTTTGTGCATCACTGTTCACAGGAGTATCCTTGATTTTTCAATGTGTTGGATCAATGAATGTTGCTATTCTGTCTAAAGATTAGCTTAACCTCAAAACAATATTTTCTCACTTCGCCTAATTATGATAATTTAGTAAATTAGTGCAAATTACTCAATTCAAGACTTGGCATCTAAATTTGTACCACTTTTCATCTTTCAAACTGTGTTCAATGCTATTCTTTGGTGGTAACTGGTGAGGAGCCAGCAAATCTATTGTAATTGAAGTGAAAATAATCACTATGAAGCCTTGTTTCAATTAGTGTCTATCCAGTAATTGGGAAAGAGCAGGAAATGCATTGTTCTCTGAAAGAGCTGGCACAAGCTCATTGGGCCAAATGGTCTCATTCTGCACTCTAAGATTCTATTAATACATGAATGGTTTAAAGATTTTGGCATGGTCTTACTGATCCCCATGTTTGCAGTGCTGACCTATCAGTCGTCATGGAAACAGCAATGGACACTGTGCATATACACTGTGGGAAATAATCCACTGAGCCTGCTCTCCTTGAGGAACTAACAGTCATGGGATGAGTGGGTGGGGGAAGAGATTGATTGTGTAGTTAGTGAGACTTATCCAACAATCGATTTTTGTCCCCCAACCCAATGGTTCAGAGCAAGTCAGTTTTTCATGGGAACATTATTTTATATCTCAGCTTAATAAGCTGAATTTGCTAACATGGTGTAGCCAAACTGTTGATATTGAGTAAAAACACAGTCAAAGGAGATTTTCCTCTCAAAATAAGCTACTTCAAAATCTCCTTTGGTTTGAAAAAGAGTCTCTGCGTGGCTGAGTAAAGGATGAAACCAATAAAAATGTGCGGGCATCTTAGATACAGTTTACTCTTTTGAGATTTCTCAAAACTTTTTCAACAAGTTTTCTAACTGAGTACAATATTTTTTCATTAAAACAGTATATGAAGCATTATTTGTTATTGAAAAGGGCCTTTATCACTGGGATGTATTTAGATCATCCACAGACTGAGTGTGACATCAGTCGAATTGCAGGACCCCTGCATTAACCCCTGCAGGTCCATGACATTATACAACATTCATGTGGCATTATCGACTGGAATTGAGTAAGGTCATACGATTTGGTGTAAGTGAGTATGACAGGACTATGTCACAAAGACTAATGTTTCACCATTGGCCATAGATGGTGCAATGAATCTAATTCATGTTGTATCAATATCACCATTTCTCATGTTTATGAAGGAAGGTAAAGAGTGATATTCTAGACCAAAACATTTTCTTTTTTGATTCATTCATGGAATGTGGATCTCGCTGCTTGGGTCAGCATTTATTGCCCATTTATTGCTTTGGACTGGTCACTCAATGTCATAACACTGACTTACTGTGAGCCTATCGGGATGCTCACAGCATCCTGGCCTTGCCCTGTCATTCCTAGCAGTTCGATCTCACCACAGTGTTATCTTGTCATGGTTGTCAGAAATCCTCCATCAAGTTAAGGAAGAGGCACTTCAGTCAGGTTGTCCCAGCAAATATATCAAGGGCTGCCTCCAATAGCAGTCTATCACATCGGATATGGTCTGTCAAACTCTAAAGGTAGTATCTGTCAGGATCCCCACTCCATAATGGGTGAGGAGCCCAATGTCAAGCAACCTAATGTCTGTCTTGACTCTTTCTGCCCTATTAAGGCTGTCTTTTTAGATTAGATTCCCTACAGTATGGAAACAGGCCATTTGGCCCGACAAGTCCACACTAATCCTCTGAAGAGTAACCCACCCAGACCTATTTCCCTCTGACTAATGTACCTCACACTATGGGTAATTTTAGAATGGCCAACTCACCTGGTCTACACATCTTCTGACTGTAGGAGGAAATCAGAGCACCTGGAGGAAACCCATGCAGACACGGGAGAATGTGCAACCCCACACAGGCAGGCTGGTATCGAACCCAGGCCCCTGGCACTGTGAGGCAGCAGTGCTAACTGCTGAGCTACTGTGTTGCCCTGTATTCTCCTGGAATGAGAGAAATGGTGGTATTATGGGAATTGAAATTGACTGGGACAGCTGCTGGTTCTGGTGGCAGGCGGGGACAGACGGTGGGGGGAAGGTGTTGAGGTGTTCCAAGGACTTGAGGGTTTGTGGTGTGGGAGAATTGAGCAGGTGAGAGAGAGTGACAGAAGATTTTGCATGCAATAGTGAGAGAGCTAGAGCATGAGCCTTTGTAGTAGATCGGTGCAGTAGCAGATGTCGAAGGAGCACTTCTAGCAAAAGATAGATGGTAGCACTTATGCTGGCAGAGTGGCAAAGGCTGTTGACCTCCTTCCATTGCTCCGGTCCTTCAAATGACTGAGATCACAATGACCCCAGAGGAAACCTTAAACCGGACTGGCAGGGTCAGATATTGTGCTGAGTGCTGCTGACCATGGTGGAAAAGAATATCCCATGTTTGTCCATTCCCATCCACCATGACCTTCAGGTGCCTGTTCGCATTGTAGGGTGTCAATTTCCCCTTCTCTACCACACCAGGCTCAAATGTCACAAAACTGTGCATGACAGCTGAATTTAGAGGCGTGTAATCTGGAAGCCTTCACCTTTGATCTTTTTTGTAAACCACCAGGTACAAATTCCAGAGATGGGATCTATCCAAATGAGTGACAGTCTACTCATTGTTATTTAAATCACATCTTTCCAGAGACTTGAAATATTTCTGAGCCTATGCAGAAATTGTAATGGTCATCTGACTTGTTACAGCCATCTAATCCACCTCATAGTATACATATTTTAAGAGCAAGTCAGTCCCCCTGAAGAATCCAAATTGATTATAGATGAAATAACTCCAGAGGCTGGTATTCTGTTACCAAGCCACCTTTTATTTACAAATGAATAGCCCTTGACTATAGTAATGCCCCATTCAGAGTCAGGCACCAGTGCATCAGTATCTCTGATACTCATGCCTTCTATGTCAGTCAGGTCTTCCTCAATGGAACAGATTAACAGCCCCAGTCAGGGAACTCTTAATCTATGATGTCGAGCTGGCTGACCTGATTACGATCACTATAATAGGCACGGTAACTGATCTTACTGCCTTTGGGTGAGAGGGTAAACAATGGCTACACCTGCTCCCTCAGGTGGGTATAAAATATCTTGTGGCAGGATTTCGAAGAGGAGGTGAAATATCCTTGGTGCCCTGGCCAACATTTAATCCCTTAACTAATGTCACTGAAACAATCAATCTGGTCATTTATCAGAATGCTGATTTGGGATTTTGCTCTTTGTAAATCAGCTGTCATGTTTCCTACATTACAATAAGTGCACTATAAAAATAATGAATTTATTGTAAAGAACTTTGGGATATAAAGAGATTCATGACAGGTACGAAAGAAATAAATGTAAGTTATTTCTTCTTTTTAGCTAACAATATCCAAATTCTAACAAGTCGCAATTGTTTTGACACAGATGCACTGGGACATGAGGGCTTAAATCACTACTTCTTGTGATGTAGTTTAAGAAATTGCTCTACAGAGGCCAGTATCCCATCCCCAAATTACCCTTCATTTATATATGGAGAGTACTTGGCATAGATCCAGCTCCCTCAGAGCCAACTCTCAGGGTTATCAGGATGTCTGACACACTTTTCCTATCTGTCAGCCAGAGCTCTCTGTTGGATGAGATGAACAGCCCCAATCAGGGAACTCATATTCTATGAGGTCGACCAGGTTGACCTCGTTACAATCACTACAGTTTACATGAAAGATATCAATCTCAAATAAAGTATAATTCCCTTTTCGAATGACTGCTACATAGGACTGTCCCAAAGATTACAAGCACAAAAGAAACAGGAGAGCAGTGCAGACCATCACATGGCAAACATTAGGGTGCAGTTATAGTATAGAGCAAAGGCTTAGTGTCAGGATATCCTCTTCCACTGCAATAGCACAGTCATCCTCGGTATGGTAGCTTAATTTTGGATCTACCAATCTGAATAAATTCTTAAATTTGATTTCTTATCCACTTCCAACATGACTGGCTAACTTGGTTGCAAGGACGGAGGATAGTGTGTATGTGATGCCATGGGATCTGAATCATGATTAACCATCAGGTGGCCAGACTGAGAGAGACAAGACAGAAACACTGAAAATCAAGCATTAAAATAAACTCAAAGAAATTTGTTTATTATACCTTCTTCAGCTCTTACCACGTCACAAAAAGCTGAGCTCTCCAGCCACTTTTAGTTTTGTTCTTCAATCTGTTCTCACTTACTATCCAATCTTT
The DNA here is from genome assembly GCF_020745735.1 of Hemiscyllium ocellatum. Classification (NCBI taxonomy): domain Eukaryota; kingdom Metazoa; phylum Chordata; class Chondrichthyes; order Orectolobiformes; family Hemiscylliidae; genus Hemiscyllium; species Hemiscyllium ocellatum. The sequence goes on from NC_083401.1 coordinate 35,826,575, forward strand.
ATATGCACCAAAACAGCTATTCACTCAAACTTCATTCTATAGTCACTGTCAGTTTGGCTTAAGTACAGAAAGTGCTGGAAAAGCACAGCAATTTGGCAGCAGCAATGGAGAGATGAGCGAGTTAATGTTTCAAGTCCATGATTCTTCTGAAGCAGTTCGGAAGATGGGTCAAACTGAACTCAATGCCTTCATTCTTTTCTCTCTCCCCAGATGCTGCCAGATCTGCTGAGTTTCTCCAGCACTTTTTGTTTATATTTTAGATTTCCAGCATCTGCTGTATTTTGCTTCAGAGACAAAAATCAAAATTGCTGGAAAAGTTCATCAGGTCTGGCAGTATCTGTGGAGAGGAATCAGAGTTAACGTTTTGGGTCGAGTCTTTCCAGCAATATCTAGTTTTGTCTCTGATTTACAGCATCCCCAGTTCTTCCAGTTTTTTCACTTAGTATTTTGCTTCAGTCTGGCTTTCATCTCTGAATTAGAAGGTTGTTGATTCAACATCACACCACTCAGTGAGGATTACATTGTTAAAGTTCTCTCCTATGGATAACCTGCCAAATGCTGATTCTGTCTGGGTCAGGTCAATATGAAAGATTGAGAGATTTTATTTGATGGGAGGATAACGTTAATGTTCCTCTCACCAAACAACAGAAAGAAATGCATTCACTAGTCATGAATTGATTTATTGTTTTGAGTTAATTTGATTGCTGTTTTTCCAAATATTGCCAGCATTATGAGTGTGAATGGGAGTTGGTGCCACAGGGGTTGATGCTGGGATCTTATTGTTTGTTATTTACATAAATAATCTGAATGTGAATGTAAAAGGCATGATTAGTAAGTTTATGGATAATACAAAATAAGGAGGTAACGTTGATAGTGAAGAAGGTTATCAAAAGCTACAAAGGGATCTTGATCAGATGGGAAACAGAGCTGAGGATTGGCAAATGCAATTCAATACAGATAAGTGTGAGGTGTTTCACTTTGGAAAGTCAAACCAAGATAAGACTTATATAGTAAATGGTAAGGTCCTGAGGCATGTTGTGGAACAGAGGGATCTTGGAGTACAAGTAGATAGTCCTTTGAAAGTGGTGTCACAGGTAGACAGGGTGGTGAAGAAGGCATTTAGCATGCTAGCCTTCATTGGGAAATTGAATATAGGAGTTGGAAAGTTATGTTACAATTGTATAAGTCATTGTTGAGGCTGCACTTGGAATATTGTGAATAGTTTTAGTCACCCTGTTATAGGAAAGACATAATTAAACTGGTAAGAGCATAAAGAAGATTTATGAGGATGTTGCCAGAGCTAGTAGGCCTGAGTTATAGGGAGACATTGGCCAGGATAGCACTTATTCCTTGGAACATGAGAGAGAATGAGGGGTGACCTTATTGAGGTGTATAAAACGTGAGGGGTGTAGGTAAGTGAATACCTAAGGTCTTTTTCACAGGGATGGGGAAATTGAAAACTAGAGGGCGTAAGTTTAATGTAAGAGGGGAAAGATTTAAGAAAGACCTGAGGGGCAACTTCTTCTCACAGAGAACCAGGCGTGTATGCCAGAGAAAGTAGTAGAGGCAGGTATACTAGCAATATTTAAAAAACATTTGGCTAGGTACATGGATGGGAAGGGTTTAGAACAGAGGTGGGGAACCTTTTCATGTTGGAAGGCCGCATTCTGTTAGTTGTAATCTAACAAGGCCGCATCCAAGAAACTTCAATTCTTTATTCTTCAAAATTCACGTTATTTTGTAAAAATCTAACTACTATGTACTAACTAAAAAAATGAAAAAAATGTTAATTCTAAAGTTAACTAACCTTTTAATGACTTTGTTGTGACTGCTTTTTGTAGGAAAGCATTTGAATATTTGGTTGCAGCATGGAGGTCTGCAGTTTTAGCTGATCCTCTAGATGGGTATCAGTCATTTGTGACCTTAAGGGCGTCTTGATTTTGGTTAAATAGGCGAATGTAGATTCGCAGCAATAAGTGGTTGAAAAGCAAGAAAACATTTCTCGTGCATGTTGCCGAAGGCATGGATATTCTATTGCATTTTTCCATATTTCAATCGGATCTTTCTTAGCATCAAATGAGGACTTTAAAATGTCATCTTCTGAGAGTTCAATCAATTCCATCTGTAGTTCTTTAGGAGCCTTGGAGACATCAACTAGGTGAGGTTGAAATGCTAATTTGAGTATGATGTCATGATTCTCAAAGTCAGAGAAGCTTTTATTGTATTCTCCAGTTAACACGTCTGTAACAGCTGCGTATTCTTCAAATGATTCACTAGAATCCTCCTGTTCATCAATGACCTTTGCTAACTGAGGAAAATGTTCATCCGAAATTTCCTTTTGAAGAAGAGTTTTGAAAAAAGATAGCTTTTTTCGAGATGCTTGGATTTTTTGCCACATATCTTATATAGACCTAGTTTGACCTTACAAAGAAATATTCAAGTCATTTTGCTTTGACATGATATCACACAGAAATACAGCATTTCTATAGAAATCTTCTTTCACTAATACTCATTGCTGACTCTGTTCGTCATAAAATTTCTCGCAAAGATAAAATTTGTTCTAACACCTGTCCCTGCGGTAGCCAATGCACTTCAGAATGATACAGCAAATCCACACGGAATACCCCATCATCCAATTTTAGCGTGTTATGAAACTGACGATGCCGTGTTGCATTTGCACGAATATAGTTAGCAATATTTATAACTTTTTGCAAAGTGTCACTTAAAATAGTGGTCTAGCACAGAGATTTTGCTGATGCAAGATACAATGAAAAGAAATGAGAGTATCTGGATCTGATAATACCTTTTTTTTTCTGTGCAATAAACCCTTCATGTTTTCCTGTCATGGAAGGTACACCGTCTTTACATACACTCACTAAATTAACCAAATTCAGTTTAAATTCACAACATTTATCTTGAAAGCTTGTGAAGATATCAATTCCTCATGTTCTACCTGTAAGAATGCCCAAAGCCAGTAAATCTTCTTAGCAAATAAAAGCTTCTGTTACGGCCCGAATGAAGTATAAAACCTGCGCTGAGTCAGTAGTATCAGTTGATTCATCCAAAGTGATTGAATAATATGTATTTTCCTTTTGGAGTATTTGTTGGAGTTGTTCTGTTACGTTGCGGGCTAATTCATGCTGCCGATCAGTGACCGTTCTCCTTGAGAGAGGCTGTTGTTTGTACTTTGGAAAATTATCGGGGTCTAAGCACCCTACAACTTCGACAATACATTCTTTTACGATTTCCACATCGCTGAAAGGCTTCCCTCTTTTCCCGAGTAGATAAGCTACTTTATATGTTGTTTCAGTGGCATTTTTTCTGGATCTTAATACTGCTTGAAATAACTGTCTTTGCTTTTGCTTTTCATCTTTTAATTTCTGCAATGCAACCTCCCGCACCTCTCCCTCTAATGTGAGATATTTGTGGTCCTTATGAGTGGCATAATGCTGATAAGCATTATATTTCTTCAATGTTGATATTGCAGTATCACAAAGCAAGCAAATCATCCTATCTTTAGCAGATACAAAATAATATTGCAGTTCTCAATCCTCATTAAAATTTCCGTTTTCTTCCTTCAGCGTTCTCTTGGTCTTCTTTGACATGGTGGGCTGTTAAGTGACAAAATAAAAAAATGTTGATACGGTTAGACTGTGTGACTATTCTCAAATTTCACTTCAAATGGAAAGCCACATGCACTGTTGTCAGAAGTTGATAAACACTGGCGTACTGGATACCCACAGGCTCTCGCCAACCAGCCTCGGGCAGTAGTGGTGCCAGTCAGGCAGGGAAGGTAACGTACATTCTAGAGCCGCATCATAACTAAATCATGAGCATAGCAGGTGTCAAAATAGCCCTTATGACTTACCAATCTTTTAATTGTAGTGATCAGTCTGTGGGGATTATTTCGTTGAATTTTCTTTTACTCTCTGGTATTTTAAATCTATTCTTTTTAAGATTAAAATAAAAATAATAAAGGACAAAAAAAACATATTAATAAAAAACAAAAGATGTGTTATGCAAAATTTGGATTCATTCACAAGGCCACACACAATAACCTAGAAGGCTACATGCAGCCTTAAGGCCGCAGGTTCCCCACCCCTGGGCTAGAGGATATGGAATTGGCTGGGTGGGCACCATGGTCAGCATGGTCCAGTTTGGGCCAAAGGGCCTGTTTCCATGCTATATTTCTCTATGACTCTATGACTGTAATATTTGAATAATTGGATAGCAGTTAGGAAGTTGTGAGAAATATATTTCTTTCTTTATGCATGGGATGTGAACATTGCTGGCAAAACAAGCTTGTGGTACCCATCCCTAATGACCGTACAGGAGGTGGTGATGAGCTGTCTTTTTGAACTGCTTTATTCCATGAGATGTATGTACAGACACTGTGCTGTTAGGGAGTTAGATCAGGCAATTTGATCCAGTGACACTGAGGCAGCAATGATATAGTTCCAAGTCAGGATGATTGGTCACTAATTTGGTGGGTGCTGTTGAAGGATTTTTGGTGAGTTGCTGCAGTGCATCTTATAGTACTGTCTCTATTGGTTGATGGAACCAATGTTTAAGGCAGTTGTTTGTTTATTGATCAATTGTGGTTTTTTTCTTAGTTTATGTTAAGCTTTCTCAGTGTTGCTGGAGTGACCAGCTGATCAGATCTAACAACAGAGCAGGCTTGATGGACCATATCTACTCTTACCCATTCAGGTAAATGGGGAGTTTTCAATCGCACACTTAGTTTAGAATCATAGTATCCACAACATGGAAGCAGGCCATTTGGCCCATCGAGTCCATACCTCCAAAAAGCATCCTACCCAAATCCAGTAACCCCACATTTCCCATGGCTAATCTACATAGCCTGTACAGCTTTAGATTGTGGGAGGAAACTGGAGCATCCAGAGGAAACCCACTCAGACAGAGGGAGAATATACAAATTCCACACAGACAGTTGCTTGAGGAATCAAACCAAGGTCCCTGTCACTGTGAGGTAGCAGTGCTAGCACTTGAGCCAGTGTGCTGCCCCTAACTTATACCTTTAGATATTGGACAGCTATCAGGTTGTTGGGAGGTGAGCTGTTCACCATAGAATTCCCAGCCTCTGACCTGCTCTTGCTGCCACAGTTTATCTGGCTGGACCAATTACATTGCTCACAGGATGTTGATGGCAAGAATTTCAGCAATGATGATGCGACTGAATGTCAATGAGGGAGGGTGAGACTCTCTCGTTAGAGATGGTCATTGCATGCTTCAGTATCTGAGGAATCACAAATGATACTAAACATTGTGCAATCATCAGCAAATATCTCCATTCCTGACATTTTGATGGAGGGAAGGGCATTGATGAAAGAGCTGAAGGTGGTTGGGCCTGGAACACTACATTGAGGAACTCCTGCAGAGATGTCCTGGAACAGAGATGATTGATCTCCAATAGCCATGCCCACCTTCCTATGCGCCAGGTATGATTCCAACCAGTGGAGAGCTTTCCCATAATTCCCATTCACTTCAATCTTGCTGCCTTCAGGCTGGTTTTCCTGCCATGGATGTAGAATGTTTTCTTTAGTTACAAAATAGTCTGTTTACAGTCTCAAATACTAATCACCCAGGTGAACTTGAAAGAATTTTGGATGTAATTATGAACTACATGTAATGTCTGTAAATGTGAATGAGTTTTGGTGATTGTTTCTCTCAAAGGAATAGGGAATTTAAATGTGATGTAGTGGTGACTTGGCTGTACAGGTTAAGACATAATCTGATCCCAGCTGGACCAATGCTCTCAATCTTAAGCACCAAACCTGAGGGATGATAGTACAGTATAGAATGGTATCGGAACTTGAAGGATTAAACTACAATGGATAAACATGGTTTGCATTCACTTGAATCTAGATGTTTGTGTTGCGACCAGTTGCAGAGTCTTAACAGCATAGATACAGAATTGCTATTTGTGAACCTCATTCTAATAGCTTCATGCTAATTTTGGTCAGAACTGAAATCAAGAAGTACTTTTTCACATCAAAGGTAATTCAAATCTCAATTGTCAATCTGCAAAAAGTAGTGGACGTTGCAACATTGTTGAAGATTGGTGTTGGTAGATTTTTGTTAGGGTATCAATGGATATTGAATAAAGATGGGTAAGTGAAGCTGAAGTACAGAGTAGTCATGTCCTAACCAAATCCAGGTCAGAGGGCTTGAATGCATACTGTCTCTCTGCTTCTTACTCCGGCACATAAACATTTTGATGAAGCCTAGCACCAGATAAGATTTGGCATTTAAACAATGAAGTTACTGTACCTTTATGAAGCATTGCAGTCCAGACATGGCTCTTCTATTTTGCAGACATTCTTGTAGAGATGAATAAAGCGGTAGACTGACTATGAGACTATGACATAACATAAATTCTAAAAAGAACTTTTAAAAAACTAGTGGGGCACACAAAACCTTCACTCCTACTAATGGGATATTCTGGCATGTGGAGCTAGGTCTGCGGCTCCTGTGGAGGAAGTCTAGAACACATTATAGTCTCAGTTATTTAGGCTGTTCACCTTTCTTCTGTCATGTGGAAAATAAACCTGTTTGCTTGGCTCGCTGGTAATCTTGGACCGGCAGGAGTGTACTTTTCCACATTAACCAAGCTTTGACATCAAACTTTTTCGGGTGGATGCTGACAGGATCATTTTCCTTATGGAAGAGACTAGAGTGAGGGGACAGAGTTTAAAATAAGAGTCATATCGAACTAAAAGCATTAACTCTTGTTTTTCTTTCCACAGATGTGGCCAGACCTGCTGAGTTTCTCCAGTACTTTCTGTTTTATTTGTATTAGAAATAAGGGTCCTTCCATTTTAGATAGAAATGCAGAATTTTTTAATCAGATACTCATTAGTCTGTGGAGTTCACCTTCCCAGAAACAAGGGGAACTATTGGAACCAATAAACAGTTTTAAAGCTGAGTGACAAGACTCTTGGTAGACAAAGGAGTAAAAGATTCAAATAACTTCAAATGTTGTTGATCTTGCTTTGTGTATCTCCTGTGCAGTCATAACCTTGTATGCCTTGTGCTGTTAGATGCACTCTATGATCTGAATGTCCTTGTTTGCTATGACCTGCAAAGATTGTACACAGAACAAAACTTTTCACTGCACTTAGGTACATGTCACTATAATAAATCAAATCAAGCCAAATCAAATCAAGATTATCAGTGATAAACAGGAAAGTCGAGGAGAGATCATCATCAGCTCAGCCTTGGCTCTATCAAATGGCCAAGCGGGATAGAGGGGCTAAATGGCCCACTTCTGTTCAAATTCATATGTGTTTTCATGGGTATGTGTGTTTTCCTTACATTTCATAGTCATAAACAGCAATAACTCAGTACTCAGCAGTATGTATGTAAAGACATAGGTAACAGTTAATTATATTTGAGTTTAGTTATGTTGTTGTCAAATCTTAAGACTGACCATCTGTTGGGCATAGAGATTGTGATTGGCTGAATGTTACCCAGTATCCACCAGGGTATATTCACAACTTCTGTATCTTCAGCATGGAAACAAACTCAAAAGGATTGCAGACCCAAGCAAAATTAAGTCAAGGGAATCATGGGGAAACTCTACTGGTTGGAGTCACACCCAGCACAAATGAAGATGGCTTGTTGGAGGTCAATCTCAATCTCAAGCCATCACTGCCAGAGTTACTCGGGCTGGTATCCTAGGCCCAGATGCTTTATCGATGGCCTACCCTCCATCATATAGTTGACACTGGGGATATTCACGGATGTTTGCTTAGTTTTTAGAACCATTCACAACTCCCAAATTCTGAATCAGTCTCAAATCCAGGAAAAGCTAGGACAATATTCAGGCATAGGCACACCCATCAAGTTCATGAGGTCAAAAGGAGCCCATGAATGTGTAGGTTGTTGACAAACTGGAGGCATTTGCGAGATTGGAAACACCAGCTGAAACACCTGTTTGAGGACCTGCTGGATACACTCCATTTTAAGAGAGAGGATAAAGTACTTCTCAAGGGCCTGCAATGTCCAATCCAGAGAATTTGTTTATGAATTATTTCAGTCAGTGTCTCTCATTTTTAAGTTGCTATCATAACTTGGACTGGTATATCTGCAGCAACACATAGTTGAGGCATCAGAGAAATCCAGGGCACACAAATTCGTTCAAGAGGGCATTGGATGACTATTTGGATAGAAATAAAGTGAGACGTTGTGGGGAAAAAGCAGAAAGTTGGCACTGGGTGATAATGCTTATTTGAAGAGCCAGTGCAGACACTATGGGGCTGATTGGCTTCCTTCAGCATTAGACTTCTGTGATTATAGTCTCAGTTATTTAGGCTGTTCACCTTACTTCTGTCTCCTCAGCATATAGCAGCATGCATCTTATTTTAAAACTAATGTGAAATACAATTGGAAGAATGAATTTCAAAATGTTTACTTTGACAATATTTTCACCAGGATAATGTTGACAAACTTTATTTCAAACAGTGAGAGAGAAAGAAAACACAAAAGTCCAGAAGGAAGCCATTCAGCCGACTATAGAGTCATAGAGTCATAGAGATATGTAGCATGGAAACAGACCCTTTGGTCCAACCCGTCCATGCCAACCAGATATCCCAACCCAATCTAGTCCCACCTGCCAGCACCCGGCCCATATCCCGCTTCCTATTAATATACCCATTCAAATGCCTCTTAATTGTTGCAATTGTACCAGCCACCACCACATCCTCTGGCAGCTCATTCCATCCTCTGTGTGAAAAATTGCCCCGTAGGTCTCTTTCATATCTTTCACCTCTCACCCTAAACCTATCTTCTTTCATTCTGGACTCCCTGACCCCAGGAAAAGACTTTGCCTATTTACTCTATCCATGCCCCTCATAATTTTGCAAACCTCTATAAGGTCACCCCTCGGCCTCCGATGATCCAGGGAAAACAGCCCCAGCCTGTTCAGCCTCTCCCCATAGCTCAAATCCTCCAACCCTGGCAACATCCTTGTAAATCTTTTCTGAACCTTTTCAAGTTTCACAATATCTTCCCAATAGGAAAGAGACCAGAATTGCACGCAATATTCCAACAGTGGCCTAACCAATGTCCTGTACAGCCGCAACATGACCTCCCAACTCCTGTACTCAATACTTTGACCAATAAAGGAAAGCATACCAAATGCCTTCTTCACTATCCTATCCACCTGCAGCTCCACTTTCAAGGTGCTATGAACCTGCACTCTAGCGTCTCTTTGTTCAGTAACTCTCCCTAGGACCTTACCATTAAGTGTATAGGTCCTGCTAAGATTTGCTTTCCCAAAATGCAGCACCTCACATTTATCTGAATTAAACTCCATCTGCCACTTCTCAGCCCATTGGCCCATCTGGTCAAGATCCTGTTGTAATCTGAGGTAACTCTCTTCGCTGTCCACTACACCTCCAATTTTGGTGTCATCTGCAAACTTACTAACTGTATGTCTTGTGCTCACATCCAAATCATTTATATAAATGACAAAACGTAGAGGACCCAGCACCGATCCTTGTGGCACTCCACTGGTCACAGGCCTACAGTCTGAAAAACAACTCTCTACCACCACCTCTTCTACCTTTGAGCCAGTTCTGTATCCAAATGGCTAGTTCTCCCTGTATTCTGTGAGATCTAACCTTGCTAATCAGTCTCCCATGGGGAACCTTGTCGAATGCCTTACTGAAGTCCATACAGATCACATCTACCACTCTGTCTTCATCAATACTTTCCCATACCGTCTGCTCCTATCCCTCTCCGTGAGTATAGTCAGGCGGTTGTGATCACTATCACCAAAATGTTCTCCCACTGAAAGATCTGACACCTGGCGTGGGTTCGTTTGTCAAGCACCTAATCCAATATGGCCTCCCCTCTACTCGGCCCATCTACATATTGCATCAGGAACCCTTCCTGGACACACCTGACAAAAGCTGCTGCATCCAAACTATTTGAACTAAGGAGGTTCCAATCAATATTAGGGAAGTTAAAATCACCCATGACAACGATCCCATTACTTCTGCACTTTTCCAAAATCTGCCTCCCAATCTGTTCCTTTTGAGGGGGTCTGTAGAAAACTCCTAATAAAGTGACTGCTCCTTTCCAATTTCTGACTTCCACCCATACTGATTCTGTAGACAAACCGTCCTCAATGATCTCCCTTTTTGGCAGCTGTCATACTATCCCTGATTAGCAATGCTACTCCTCCACCTCTTTTACCTCCCCTCCCCCACTCCTTTTGAAACATCTAAGTGCTAGAATATCCACAAACCATTCCTGCCCCTGTGATATCCAAGTCACTATCATGGCCCACAGGACATTTGTCCATCATTTCTTTTCTGCCACAGCCTGAGGTAGGAAACTCGTGGACTCACAAACTCTGAACATTTGCCTGGACCTGTGTTTTGGTTTTTGTCGCTGCTTACCTATTATTTACTTATCTTTGCTGCTTAACTCTGTGATCTGTCTGCATTGCTTGCAAGACAAAGCTTTTCACTGTGGCTCAGTATATGTGACAATAAATTCAATTCAAATTCAAATTCAAATTCAACTGCCTTGTGCAAATTTAAACCAGGAATCCAATGGCGTCACATGGATCTTGATCCAGTTTTAACTAGGCTGGTCAGAATTTAACGCAATAGAAAACTCATTGAGTTCAATTTGATTACACTGGCTTCATAAACTGACCTTACAAGGCTGGAAGCTGAATTAAAGAACGTGCAGTCACTCTGATTATAATTGCCTCAGAATTGGGCCTACAAACCAGTTCTGCCATTCTCGGTTGCTTCTTTCTAATATGCCCCAGTGCTGCTTTCCTCTTTGTTTTTGATTTATTATTCCTGGATTGTCCCAATCTCACCTTCCTGTGTTTAGGTCCTGATGAGTATTTGATTTGCTAGTGTGTTGATTTGATGGATTCCCTCCTAATGAAACAGTTCTGTCACAGGGGGCAGTGATCCCAATAGATCTTGCACATGTCAGGTCCCAGTTCAAATATTATTACCTTTAGGTTCCCCTTGACTCGTATAACCTGTCACAGCCAAACGCTAGTTCTAGTTTTACTTCTGTTATTACATGTATCACAACCACTGAATCCATCACATTCCCTTGGTCAGCCTCCTTCATGAGGAGATGACTTTTACCTCAGCAATGGGCAGACACCACATGCTTCAGAATTCCTGGTTGTGTCTGTCCAGAACCGTACTTATACCTCCCAGTAGACTGGACTATGTCATTCTCCACTACCACTCTCCCAACCTGAATGGGCTCCTGCATCATGATGTTATGCACCATTTGCCCATCCACCCCATAATCCTTGTTCTCATCCAATGATTCAGGCAAAGAAGCTCCAAGGAGAAGGAAACTAAAGACCAGGTAAGAAATGGTCCAATAGGATGAGAGTAGTAGAGAAAAACCAAAAGAAGAAGAAGAAGGAGGGTTCTGAAGAAAGGCCACTGGACCGGAAATGTTAACTTTGATTTCTCTCCACAGATGCTGCCATACATGCTGAGTTTTTCCAGCAATTTCTGTTTTTGTTTGAGAATACAAGAGGACGTACAGGTAGAAGATATTCCAATGTATAGGTTGGAGATGGCCAAATGGGATGAGAGTACAAGAGGATGTAGAAGTAAAAAATTGTCCAATGGGATGAGAGTACTAGAAGATGGCTCGTTAGGCAATGGTCCAATGGGATGAGGGTATTGAAGGATGTTATGGATGATCTTGATGGTTACTAAAAGCCAGATGTTTAAAATTGATTCTCTTGTGTTGCAAACTTATTTTGATACAAAGCAAGCAAGACGAGACAGATATACTGCGAGAGTGTAACAGACATTGGGCTCTCACAACTGGCATTTAACACTCCCATGAAGATCGATGACTCAAACTAGTGAAGACTTTCCTCTGGGAATTTAGGGCACAGACTGAGATGTAAATAATGTGAGGACTGACAGAGAAACTTTCATTTGCACACTGAAGGTAGGATGTCACATTGTAATATAAATAAGATCTCGTTAAATTATGGCTAACGCTACTGGATTTTATAAATATTTATACAAAATTTGAATAATTGTTGTGAAACTTGAAAGGGTTCAGAAAAGAGTTACAAGGATGTTACCAGGTTTGGAGGATTTGAGCTACAGGGAGATGCTGAATAAGTTGGGGCTGTTTTCCCAGGAGTATCGGAGGCTGAGGGGTGACCTTATACAGGTTTATAAAATCATGAGGGGCATGCATAGGATAAACAGGCAAGGTCTTTTCCCTGGGATGGGGGAGTCCAGAACTAGAGGGCATAGGTTTAAGGTGAAAGGGGAAAAATTTAAAAGGAACCTAAGGGGGAACGTTTTCATACAGAGGGTGGTGCATGTATGCAATGAACTGCCAGAAGAAGTGGTGGAGGCTGGTACAATTGCCACATTTAAAAGGCAGCTAGATGGGTATATGAATAGGAAGGTTATGGACCAATTACTGGCAAATGGGGCTAGGTTAGGTTCGGATTTCTGGTCGGCATGGACGAGTTGGACCGAAGGGTCTATTTCTGTGCAGTACATCTCTATGACTCTAGTTGTTCTGAAAATTGAGGGAAAAATGTTTATCCATATCCAGACCAGAATCTGAAAGTAACCATTTTGAGAAATGGTTATTATTTTGATTTTATTTAAATGAATTGCAAAATTGATTTAATGCATCCGTGGCAAAAGACGATCGTATTTGGCATTTAATTAATTGACAGAAAGCAGAATTAAGCCAACTTCCTATTTAAAAGGAAGCTGTTTCTTTTTCACAATCTATTGTGTCATCCATTAGTTGTATTCTTTGTTATGTCATGTGTGATTTAGTGTCAGTTTATTTGAAACATTAGATTAATTGTTCTATTGAGATTCAAGATGAGAGGTCAGTAAATCCGAGGAAGTGTTCATTTCTAAACAATTCACTATTATCTCAAGTCTAATCTATGAGCAAATTGCCTGGGTGATCTCTACCACACACAGCGGAGTGTGGAGCTGACAGTTTAGAAAAATGCTCCACGTCTTTATTTGCTTTCTGTACAACTCTTTTTTTTACCCCAACCCATCTCCAAGTTCAGACCCATAGTCTGCAGTTGGGGAAAAAAAATCCTGTGTCAGCCATTGTCCTTCCCTTGTACCGGCTTCCTCAGAAACAGCCAGGCTCCTGTGTCATTTTCGTTTTGTTTTGTTTCTAGATCATGGCAGGAGGAAATGATGTCGCTATACTTCAGGGTAAACAGAGCAAGGGTGTCTGCAGGAGCAGGTGCAGCTCTAGTACAATGGCGGCTTTGTGCCTTTGTGTGTTCAGCTCAGGTCCTTTCATTCAACATTATGTGACTAACAGGACAAGGATGTGATCCACAGTCAAACCTAGCCAGTGATTCGTTGTGATAGATGCAGCTGACTGAGCACCGACTTGTTTTCGATTAACCCTGTGCCCATCTGTTGGAGTTCACAAGTTAGGGATCAGCTTCAGAATGTTGAAAACTTTTCATATTGGAAGAAAAGAGCCATCTCAGGCTAAATGCTCTTCTTCTGTGTGACAAATCTCTCCTTCTGTGCAGAAATTCTGAAATTAGCACTCCATCCATCACCTTTAACAATCACTCCCTCCACCACCAACACATAGTGGTGACACTGTGTTCCATTAACAAGATGCACTGCAACAACTCTCTAGCCTTGTGTGACAGCCACTTCCAAACCTACAGCCTCTACCACGGAGAAGACGCCACCCAATGAGTATCTCCCAACAAAAGCTACCCTAAACATTAGCCCTTGCCATTCAATGACGTTACTATTACTGAATCCTGCACAATCATCATCGTAGAGGTTACTATTGACCAGGAAGTGAACTGGACTAGACATATAAATAAAATGGCCATGAAAGCAAATCAGAGGCTCGGAATCCTCCTCTTCTTCTGCTATCCAACTGTTTTTCTCTCTCTGTGGGCTCTATCTCCATCATTTGTCCACTCCTTCACCCCTCACCCCACCCTATCTTCTGCATAAAAAGCGACTCTTTCTTGAAGACGGGTCACCAGACTCGAAACGTTAACTCTGATTACTAGCCACAGATGCTGGCCAGACCTGCTGAGCTTTTCTAGCAATATCTGTTTTGTTTCTGATTTCCAGCATCCGCAGATCTTTTGGTTTTTGATTTGAAAAGGAACAAGGATAATGTGTAGTATTACTCTGCTTTAGTTGCTCCTCCTGGTGTTCTGGTCTTGACACATCAGCTAGAGACATGGTATAAAACTTTGAAGATGTTACTATAATGTATAATAGTGCAAGATGCTGTATTGTTCTTTATAAGAACGCTATTGCGATATAGCTCATGGGACTGTTCGGTAAGATCTGAGTTGTGGTGGATATCATCCAGGAGATGAGAAACAATTGTTAAGTTGACAAAAAAAAGGAAACTTCAACAACTATAATGACTGGACGGGAATAGCACTGCTATCAGTTCCTGACAAGTCTTCAGTACAATACTCTTCAACTTCTGGCTGATGCTGTCTTTTTAAATTTTGCTGTACTTGCACAGTGCCACTGCCATTCTGTCCCTGTGGCCATTAATTGGCTGGCAAACCACATCAAATTCAAGAACAGGGTTGTTTCCCTGGGGCTGTGGATTTGGAACCCAAAGACAGTCTTGGTCCAGAGAATATTCCTGCTCTCTGTCCCGCTTGATTATAGACATCAAAAGCAATGTTATTTAAATAATAAAATACTGCAAATGGACAACAGCCACACAAGTTATATGAGAGGTATCTCCCATCTGTTCAGACACCCAGAAAGATTGGCTAAACTTAATTTAACTAGACATGGTTCTGTCTCCTAGACTCTGTCAACTGGAACTTAATTCCATGTGCCCTATCACATTTTGGAACAGGAGTCCAGCAGTGTGAGAGTTTAATAAAAACAGTAACTGCTGGAGAAACTCTGCAGATCTGGCAGTATCTGTGGAGAGAAAGCAGAGTTAACATTTCATTGACCCTTCTTTGGAATTGTAGGTGAGGTCCCAGAAGACTGGAGAATAGTCAATGTTGCTTAAGGATTTAAAAATCACACAACACCAGGTTATTATAGTCCAACAGGTTTATTTAGAAGTACAAGCTTTCAGAGCGCTGTTCCTTCGTCAGGTAGCTAATTTCAACAGGGATAACCCAGGAAATTACAGACCACTGAGCCTTATGTCAGTGGTAGGGAAATTATTGGTAAAGGTTCTTAGGAACAGGATTTATTCACATTTGGAAAAATATAAACTTAATAGCAATAGGCAGCATGACTTTGTGCAGAGGAGGACTTGTGTCACAAACCTGACGAGTTATTTTGAGCAAGTTGCAAAGGTGATTGAGGACAGGATGGAGGATGTTGTCTCCATGGACTTCAGCAAGGCCTTTGACGAGATCCCTGGCTGATACAAAAGGTGAAGTCATATGGGATCTGCAGTGAGCCGGTAAGATAGATACAGAACTGGCTTGGTCATAGAAGACAGAGTAGCGGTGGAAGGGAATTTTTCTGACTGGAGATTTGTGACCAGTAGTGTTTTGCAGGGATCAGTGCTGGGACCCCTGTTGTTTGTAATATATAGCAATGATTACGCATACAGGCAAAAGATTTTTACTTTAGAAAGATGTGGGCCAAAGGGCCTGTTCCTGTGCTGTACTGTTCCTTGTTCTTCTTTCTTTGTGATATGATCCTAAACATATTGGCAATTTTATAACAACTATTTCATTGTGTTAGACACTTCTTTAGACCTCCGCATTATTATTCAATTTAGTTGTGAGCATCACGTTATAGGAAAGGTGTGAATGCAGTGCAGAAGCCATTTACAAGAATGGTTCCAGGACCATAAAACTGCAGTTGGAAGGATTGATTGAATAAATTGGGACTGTTCTCTTTAGGGAGGAGCAGGCTGAGAGGAGATTTGATAGAGGTTTTCAAAATCACAATTGGCTGGACAGAGTAAATAGGCTGAAGCTGTTCATGTTTGTAAAAGAGAAAAGAACAAGAGGACACAGGTTTAAATGGATGTGCAAATGAAGCAAGGATGTTGTAAGAAAACCTTTTTCACAGAGTGAGTAGTTAGCATATGGAATGCACTGTCTGGAACTGTGCTGGAGGCAGGTTCAATCAGAAACATAGAAAATAGCACAGGAATAGAGTCTGCTCTGTCATTCAATACGGTTGTGGCTGATCATCCAATTCAGTTCCCGCTTTCACCCTGTACCCTTTGATCCCTTTAGCCCTAAGAACTATATCTAACTCCTTCTTGAAAACATTCAATGTTTTGACATCAACCACTTTCTGAGACAGAGAATTCCACAGGCTCACCTCTCCCTGGATGAAGAAGTGTCCTCATCTCAGTCATAAATGGCCAACATCTATCCCTATCTGTGACCCCTAGTTCAGGAATTCAGGCATTCAAGAGGGTCTTGGCCGATTATTTTAGTGGCAATGGTGTGCAGGGAAAAGGCAGATAACAGAGCTGGTGCGGACATGATAGTCCTACCCTGCACCATTATGATGCTGTAGTTGTGTATTCGGGAACATTGAGCAACAGTGAAATCAGCAGTTATTAATATTCAGGCTCTACAGTTCTTGCTGACGAATTGGAAACTTTTTTTTGTAACAGTTCTGTTTAATGTGTGAGAAGCAATACGAGGCTGTCATCACAATTCTATCGCCGCCCCTCATTTGGTGCAAAAGCCTATATAGCTCTCTAAGTGAACACTGGAGGCATCTGCTTATATGTCCCAGATGTGGCAGAACATCATGATGCACATCTGGAGAAAGTTATCAGGTCTTTGGAACCGGAAATATACAGTACATCAACATTCCCTTAGCAACATACCTTCAGGTCCCATGTGAACAAACAAAAGCATGTGTTTTTTCTGTAGCCTGCAGTTTATTGCGAGATATAGTCAGAATCAGTGTTTAGAAAAATAAGCCCATGACTTTTCTTGTTCAATGTGGCAGTCTATTGCAAAGATTGCTCATCCTTTACATTAACATCAAGATTTCTGTGGTTTTGGAATGTTTCAATCTCTTCTCCTCTGAAGATACTGATCATTTTGGACTGCTGTTTTACAGAGGTATCCAGTCTCCCATCAGGGCTGCTGTTCCCCATGTAGAAGATTAGGCAACACTCAGTTTGAGCGTGGGAGTGTATCGCAGGTGGAGCTGATCCTTTTCTCATGCCTGGTCCTTACACCCACACACTTACCAGCAGGGCTGACTGAGAAGTTGTCAGCAATCACACAGTAATCACAACATGGAAACAGGCCATTAGGAACATCCAATAGCAATTTGCATTTAATGTAGTGAACTGTCTCAAGGCATTTCACAGGAATAATCCTGTGCCTGTGAAGAGGCAAAAGCAATCACTCGCATTCTCATCTATCAAAGGGACTGAGTAAGTGCAGAGGAAGAAAATAAAGCTTTTGAAGTGAGTCGCAGGACAGAAACAAGCCAGTGAACAAAGTGAGGTGCAGCATGCTCTGCTCACAATGGTTAATAGGAAAGAAAGGTTGCACCCATTTTTTTTTTAACACTACAGTTACCAGGGATACAAATTTGCAGAACATGACTCTATTCATTCTGGTCATTTTCTTCAGCCTCAAATATTTAGCTGCTGGAATCAGACCTCCAAGAACTACAAATCCAATTCAAGATGGTATTTGAAATTAGGGCTGAGTTACAGCTATATTTCCATATGTCCATAAGTAATTTCAGGAGTACATTAATTTAGTCTGAATGACTTTCACCCTGTTTCAAATACTTCATTTTATTTTCATTGTCATGTTTCCATTTTCCTCATGTGCGTTAGTTTTTTCATATCTCAATCAACAATCTTCGTTTTGTCCATTCCTTCTTGACTGATTCCTTTATTCTCTCATATCCCTTGCACTAATTGTCAGATGCCCAGCTTCTGTTTAGATTTCCAGAAACCATTTGATAAGGAGCCTCATCAAAGGTTATTGCAGGAAATAAAAGCTCATGGTTTTTGCGGTAACAAATTAGCATGGTTAGAAGATTAATTGGCTAACACAATCAAAATGTAGGAATAAGCGGGTCTTTTTTAAGGTGGCTGGGTGTCATGAGTGGTGTATGACAGGGAATGGTGCTGGGGCCTTAACTCCTTACAATGTGTATAAATAATTTGGATGAAGGCATGAAGGTGAAGTAGCTAAATTTGCTGATGACACAAAAATAAGCATGTTGTGATGAGGAAGAAGGAGCAGCCAAAGGGATATAACAAAGGCAAGCAATGGTTTTGAGAGTAAAATTAGAACTAATTGAATAAAAAAGGCCAGTGGAAATATGGATACAAAATTGGCAGTAAACACAAGAGGAGTGGTATAATTGAATATCCCCAGTCTTCATAATATTTGTTAATCACCTGGAACTTGAAGTATGGGGCACAATTTCAAAATTTTCAGATTACATAAAATGTCTTGTGTATTGTGTTGTGAAATGTGAGGAGAGTTGTGTAGAACTTCAAAAGGAGATAGTTTGCTAAAATCGATAAATGAAACGTGGAAGGATGCAGAAAGACAGTAACAAAATACACTGTTCATTTCAAAACAGGATGCAGGAGCAGAGGGACCTGTGGTTCTACATGATAAATCATGAAGTTAGCCGGACAGTTTGAAACAGTGGTTAATAAAGCATACTATGTCCTGGGCTATGTAAATAAGCAAGGAAATTATATTTAACTCATATAAACCACTGGTTTAATATCAGCTAGAGTATTGTGTCCAATTGTGGCACCATACTTTAGAAAGGGTACAGAAAAGATTCATGAGAATAGATCTAATAATGAGGAACTTCAGTTGTGTGGATTGGAGGAACTGAAACTGCTGTCCTTAGACACTTAAACTGAGAGAACATTTGGTAGAGGCATTCAAAATCATTAAGGGTCTGACTTTGTGGATAGGGTGAAACTGTTTCCCTTTGTGGAATGTTCAAAGGGCTGAGGACCCAAATTTAAGGATTACTAGCAAAAGAAACAATGGTGACATGATGTAGTTAGGCTCTGGAATGCACTGTGTTGAGTGTGGAGGAGGCAATTTCAATTCAGGCTTTCTGAAGAGAAAGGAGCAATTTGCATGGCCAACTAGAAACGACAGGGAAGGGGTAATAGATAGATTGTTCATGCAGAGGATCAACATGACTAGGTGGACTGAATGACCTCCTGGACTGTAATCATTCTTTGAACACAATCTGTCTTGTAGTTATATATTGCGCTGCTGTTATTTGTGTATGTTACATGATCTGGGTTTCTGAGTTTGGTCACTGGAGTTGTTTAGTATGTTTTCCTTTATTGGTCAGAGTATTGAATACAGGAGTTGGGAGGTCATGTTGTGGCTGTACAGGACATTGGTTAGGCCACATTTGGAATATTGCGTGCAATTCTGGTCTCCCTCCTCTAGGAAGAATGTTGTGAAACTTGAAAGGGTTCAGAAAAGATTTGCAAGGATGTTGCCAGGTTTGGAGGATTTGAGCTACAGGGAGAGGCTGAACAGGCTGCAGCTGTGTCGGAGGCTAAGGGGTGACCTTACAGAGATTTATAAAATCATGAGTGGCATGGATAGGGTAAACAGGCAAAGTATTTTCCCTGGGATCGGGGAGTCCAGAACTAGAGAGCATAGGTTTTGAGTGAGAGGGGAATAATTTAAAGGGGAGCTAAGGGGCAACCTTTTCACACAGAGGATGGTGTATGTATGGAATGAGCTGTCAGAGGAAGTAGTGGAAACTGGTACAATTACAACATTTAAAAGGCATCTGGATGGTTTATAAATAGGAAGGGTCTAGAGGGATATGGGCCAAGTGCTGGCAAATAGGACTAGATTGGGTTGGGATATCTGGTCGGCATGGACGAGTTGGACTGAAGGGTCTGTTTCCATGGCTGTATATCTCTATGACTGTATGACTAGGTAAAGTTTTACTATAGAGACTCATAAGTGCAATAACTTGTATTATGTCTCCCAGTCAGTATACTTTAAAGAGAGATTCTCAGGATATCATCACTGTGTGATATCATCTGATCCGAGAGTGAAAAATGTCTCACATTCCTGATCACTTGAAGCATGACATGCCACCAAAACCAAGTTTCTTTGTTGTAACCTAATAGCTTGATGTTAGACCAGACATTGATGTACCTGTGAATGTAATGGTTAAACATGTTACTTAGCTGTCATAAATGATTGTTAGCTCCTTGCTAACATGATATCTGGGTTCTTATGTAGCAGGGGATGACATTACTATTGCTGCCTCAGGTAAATTGCCCTGTTACGTCCAATCTCTAGCTAACAATTATTTTTGCATATGTATTTGATGTAGCCTGAATGATTTTATTATGCAGGAGTGAAGGTATTTCTGAGTTTGGTAGAGCAATCTAATAAGATATATGAGACATTACACCTTTTTTCACTAAATGAAGAGACAGCAAATTCTCTGCACCATCTCCATGACGGCATTCTGATTAATCACAATCTACCTGCTTGGTCTGAGAATGAAGATTGAGAGTTTAAAAACTCCTGCGGAATCACCACGCCAAATGACCCAACCAATCAGCACCCTCTTCTCATGTTGTATAAACTGGTGTCCCTTTATCAAGTCTGTTTCTTACAACCCAGTTCTGATGAGCGCAAGATGAAAAACTTTAACTTCTTGTCTGCTTTCAGTAATGTTTAAGTTCGGTACTGCCAAGCAATTATTTAATGAATTGATGTAATTAAATGTTGGGATTTGAACTTATCTCTCCAGATGGTTAATACAATTTCTTTAACTCCTTTACAAAATTAATCCCAGTGCATGCGTCTTTAATAAATGTTTCTAATTTTTGTAACAGATTCTCTGAATGAATCCCATTCTTTGTAGCTCTTTAAGCTGTATCCTGCTCCATTTACCATTTCCTGAGGTGACTTGCACTGTCTGTGGTGTTGTTAACAATCCTCATTGCTTTATGGCTTTTCCTAATTGGGTCTCACTCTCTGTGGTTTAAATAATGCTTCCCACCTTTACCAAGCATTTAAGTAATGGACCTCCCACTTTGTTTTTGAAGCTTCAATAGCTTCCTAACTTCCTTCTGCTGTGAGACCCTGACTGTTGAAGTTTCCAGATTGAAACCTTATTGCATCAATTCTGCCTATGTGACATTCCCAGGTCCACAACCTCATTTTCATTTGCGTCTATAGCCCTTGATTTCCCTCACTGTAGCTGGCCTTGTTGGGTTAACCTGCGAAGGCAAAAACACTTGTAATAGTCTTGCTTAATTCTAAATTCTGCACCCTATAACCGCACCACATTTAAACAGCTTTATCCTTGACCACCAGGGGGTTAAACTTTAATCACAGAGCTTCGTGTGTCTGTTCACTGTCCAAATGAGCCTTGACTTGAAACTGCTCCTTCACGTTACTGGCGCTCAGCAGAAACTGTATCTAGATTAGAGTGGTGCTGGAAAAGCACAGCTGGTCAGACAGCATCCAAAGAGCAGGAACATCAATGTTTTGGGCAGGAGCCCTTCATCATGAATGAGGCTGGAAGCTTTATGGGTGGAGAAATAAATGGGAGGGAGTTGGGCTGGGGAGAAGGTAGTTGAGAGTGCAATAGGTGGGTGGAAGAAGGGCTGAAAATGTGTTGCTGGAAAAGCGCAGCAAGTCAGGCAGCATCCAAGGAGCAGGAGAATCGACGTTTTGGGCATGAGCCCTTCTTCAGGAATGAAAAAACCTGAAGAAGGGCTCATGCCCGAAACGTTGATTCTCCTGCTCCTTGGATGCTGCCTGACCTGCTGCGCTTTTCCAGCAACACATTTTCAGCTCTGATCTCCAGCATCTGCAGTCCTCACTTTCTCCCGGATGGAAGAAGGGGTAAAGGTGATAGGTCAGAGAGAAGGGTGGAGTGAATAGGTGGGAAGGAAGATTGACAGGTGGGACAGGTCATGAGGATGGTGCTGAGCTGGAAGGTTGGAACTGGGGTAAGGTGGTGGGAGGGGAAATGAGGAAACTGGTGAAGTCCACATTGATGCCCTGGGGTGGAAGCAAAATTTGGCAGATGCCGGAAATCTTATTCAGTTGGAACATTCATGCTGATCAAAAAGGGAGCTCAGTGCTGACTCTTCATGCAACACAACTCTGACTTTGAAGCTCACTTTCAGACACTTCAAAATCTAAAAACCTCCATCGAGTAACTTTTTATGGCATTATCTACTTGAGCTGCTGCTTTTAAAATCTGTGACCCTGAACTTCCCAAACTCACTTGTTCTTCTGTATCACCTAGCTTCCCCCCATTCATTGTATAATTATAATATCCATAGGTACTGAGCCTCCATTATTAATATATTTCCATTTGTTAAGGGGAGTAAAATAAGAGCGTGCAACTCTCTAGATGAAATCCAAGTATTGAAAATACTGAATTGATGGTACAGTGCACAGGAATACTTAGAATTTTTACAATGTATACTGGCTAATTTTTTTTCATTATCCATTATGACGACAGCTGGAATGTTAGGTCTTCACCCTAACCCCCTGCCGTGACAGCCTTGTAACATGTTAATAGGCAGGCTTCTGGAATTTCCATCCTCCTTCCTCATTCTTCTTGTTATTAGCCTCACTTCTCTCCTATCTTTCACTCTATCCCCCTTTTATGTCCTCTTTCCTTTAATCTAATTCCTCTTTTCACTGTTGCCCATTCATTTTTCCTTTATTACAACCTATTTCCCCCTTTTAATTGACATTGAGCTGTTTCCAACCCCTCCGTTTGAGTCCACCAGTCTATCACCAGCCCAAGTCAGGCAGCGCGGTGGTCTAGTGGTTAACACTGCTTTCTCTCAGTGCCAGGGACTCGGATTCAATTCCAGCCTCAGGTGATTGTCTGTGTGGACTTTGCACATTTTCCCTGTGTCGGCTTGGGTTTCCTCTGGGTGCTCCAATTTCCTCCCTTAGCCCAAAGATGGGCAGGTTAAGGGGATTGGCCGTGCTGAATTTCCCATTGTGTTCAGGGATGTGCAGGCTAGGTGGGTTGGATATGCTAAATTTAACATAGTTTCCGGGGCTGTGAAGGCAAAGTGGATTAGTCAAGGGAAATGCAGGGTTACAGGGATACGGTAGGGGGGTTGGATCTGGGTGGGATAGTTTTTGGTGGGTCGATGTGGACTTGATGAGCTGAATGGCCTGCTTCTATATTGTAAGGATTCTATGAGCTTGTTCTCTCTTCCCAATGCCTTTGTTAGCAATACTAGAAAGAGCTGCTGTTATAAATCACAGAAAGGAAAAACCATTTCCACCAAGGCCATATACGGCTCCATTAGTGCAGTGTATGAGGTGCTGAAATATAGAGGGACTTAGTCTAATGCAATAGGAGCAGAAATGGTGGGAGAAGAGAACTTCCACTAATTATATTTGCCAGTAAACCCAGACATGCTGATCTCACTGGAGGCAGAACATTAGACTGGAATAATTCAGGACTTCAAACTTGTCTTATACCGCAATGTAAATTCTGGTAAAATATCACTGTGGTCACACCAGATACAAGATTTCACTCAAGCACTTTTTCTCCACATGTTGAGTGTCTCATTAAAAATATCGCAACAAGATACAAAGCAAATCTCTCTGGGAAGGACAGGCACTTCTACAAAAAAAATGTATAACGGATCCTAGTCTGCCTGTATATTTTATACTTTCTACTTGCTTGACATTCTGTGCAGAAGTATTGGTGACTGTCACTCATGGCCACCCAGCTAAAATGATGGTGAGTGCTAATGGTCTTATGCACTTCATTTCTTTTTAGGAGATTGCATGCTACTGCATGCCTTCTGAACCATAAGACCATAGATATAGCATAAAATGAGGCCATTCGGCCCACTGAGTCTGCTCCACAATTTGATCACGGCTGATATATTTCTCAACTCCCATTCTCCTGCTTTCTTCCTGTAACCTTCGAGCCTTGGCATCATCAGTCCTCAATAAATTTAGAAGGATATCTGAGGGATTTGCAACATCTTCTGGAGTGCAGAGCATCTCAAAACTTTACAAAACCATTTTGATGTTTTTGTATTGGGTTTTGCAGAGCAGTGAAGCCCAGTTAGGCATCTGATGGTGCAGGGGACCAGAGAAGCAGCTCTGCATCTGGTGCTCACAACAGTGTGAACACTGTACATGGAAAACCTCAATTTGATCAGAACATTAGTGGCTTATCAGAGAAGTAACAATATCAAGAGACAAGCTAATAATTATATTAGACTTAGTCATACCCTTTATTTGGGACCTCAACCTGAGCCACTACTTGCCCACTCAAATGAATGCATGCAATTCATGGCATTATTCCAAGAATAGGATCTTCAACATTGGCTCAACATTGCTTTTTGAAAACAGTCAGCCATTCATTTACTGTTTGTGGGGACTTGTTTTGTGCAAATTGCCAATACAAAAAGAGTGACGATACTTTAAAACATAATCCATCTCTTGCGAAATATATTGGAAAGTTCTGTATGCATGATAAAGTATGAGGTGAATGTGAATGACTTCTTTTTCTCTTACAGCCATTCAGACCTCCTGATGTCTACCATCAATGTCAAATGTTAGTACGATGGGCACTTTTCTCTTTTTGCAGACCTAGCTATCGGCAGCTTGTTATTGTGGTGGAACGTTACCATCATCCTTCTGTTCTTACTGAGTCGAAAGACCTGTCTGGTTAACATGTGTGAGTCTTAACAAACAGAGGTACTTGTCTTAACAACAGGATTTGGATTATTGCCTGAAAGCAATAGGTATGTTATATTAGCTAGTTAGACATAAATACTAAGATAATCAAGAGCTAGAGATGACATGTCTGACCTAATTAGGGTTGAGAGCTAAAGTCCTCAAGTCCCATGTAGGATTGTGTAACATCATCAGATTGGATGGAGTCTAATACAGTTTCTAGTGATAACCCTTTCAGAGATGGTATCTTACATAACAACCACGATCGCCTCAACTTCACTGGATTCATTCACATGAAATGAGACAAATTTGAAGTGCCTTTTGTCTGACTGAAATGGTGTGATCATGGCTAGTTTAGATCCTTCCAAGGCAGTATTTACAAAAATGCCAATAAATGGATAAATTTTTGAACTCTTCTGAAACATTATCCTATTTGCCATGTTCAGCTAATAATCTTTTGCCTTTGTTTGATATGACATGAAGGACATTACAGAGGCTGGATACTGAAAGGTTGGCTGCTGTCCTGACCCATCGATATCTCTTTGTTACCAACTTGGCTTGGGGATATTTTTATCATACACCTCTGGAGCAGGTGGGATGTAAATCAGGCACTCCCACCCCACTCCGACCTGCAATCTTCTTCCTGACCTCTCCTTCCCCACCCCACTCCGGCCTATCACCCTCACCTTGACCTCCTTCCACTTATTGCATCTCCAACGCCCCTCCCCCAAGTCCCTCCTCCCTACCTTTTATCTTAGCCTGCTGGACACACTTTCCTCATTCCTCTGCCCGAAACGTCGATTCTCCTGTTCCTTGGATGCTGCCTGACCTGCTGCGCTTTTCCAGCAACACATTTTCAGCTCCTGGTTCAGAGGCAGGGACAGTACAATTGTGCCAGAACAATCCTCTACTTAGCTTGAATTATATTATGTTTAAACCATCTCAACATGACTGCAATTGCTAACTGATTGCATTTGCTACGGTACAATTTGCCCAGTAGCCAAAATGATTAGTATAAAATAGTATCCTGAGGCAGGGCTTCGCTTGTGGTTTTGAGAACTCAGTGTTCCTGAGAAACCTCCAGTAAAGAAGAACATACTGTTTTAATAATCAATTACCTATATCTCTGAGGAAGACTATCTTTGCGAGATATAAATGCAAAATTCTACATTAAGTTTTGCAAGACACATGGGAGCATGGAAATATTGCTTCTGTGCTTCGTGTAGCTAAATTTGAAAGTGTTCCTGAAAGAGTTTACAATCTCATTGCAAATACAAAATCTCCTTCTCCCTTGTTTCCATCCCATTCTTCTTGTAATACTGTTAAAAACAGCAGGTGCTTTAAAATGGGCACTGCAGATTTGAAGGGTCACAGCTTCTGGCCTCCATTCAAATTGTTGAGTGCACATTGCTGACATTTCACAGCTACAGTATTGTGTGAGTAACACTGAATAAAAGATGAATTTAAACCATGCAAAGCAAAATAATAATTTGTCACAGGCTTTTCAAATGCTGAAATTTGGAATGTTTTCTCTAAGCTGTTGAAGTCTCTAAATTTTGCAATTTTGCAACACTGCCCGATCTTAACACCCACATTGACCTGAGAGATTCTTATTGGTGAGTCCTGTATTGTTCGCCTCTACTTACCATCTGGAAATGGGAGCCTGCAGCATTTTAGGAGAGATAAAAGTGGAGCAGAAGCCACGCTAAGGAATTCTAGAAATATATTTCCGAGACTTGTGAAATTATTACATCACTGAATGAGACCATTCGTCCATGCTGACTCTGTTCAAAAGCAACTCTACAAGTCCCACTGCTCTGTCTTTTCCCTGAATTACTGATCATCTGAGAGAATGCTTAGCTGGCTACGACATCTAACTCTTGAGAAAGTCCTGTCTAAGTCCTTTTTTTAACATTAGGGTGGCAGATCATTCAGCCTGATCAGTTTTCCATATTAGATTGGGGTGAAGTAAGGTATTGTGATATTTTGCTGCAAATGTGTTGCTGGTCAAAGCACAGCAGGCCAGGCAGCATCTCAGGAATAGAGAATTCGACGTTTCGAGCATAAGCCCTTCATCAGGAATAAGAGAGAGAGCCAAGCAGGCTAAGATAAAAGGTAGGGAGGAGGGACTAGGGGGAGGGGCGATGGAGGTGGGATAGGTGGAAGGAGGTCAAGGTGAGGGTGATAGGCCGGAGTGGGGTGGGGGCGGAGAGGTCAGGAAGAGGATTGCAGGTTAGGGGGGCGGTGCTGAGTTGAGGGAACCGACTGAGACAAGGTGGGGGGGAGGGGAAATGAGGAAACTGGAGAAATCTGAATTCATACCTTGTGGTTGGAGGGTTCCCAGGCGGAAGATGAGGCGCTCCTCCTCCAGCCGTCGTGTTGTTGTGTTCTGCCGGTGGAGGAGTCCAAGGACCTGCATGTCCTCGGTGGAGTGGGAGGGAGAGTTAAAGTGTTGAGCCACGGGGTGATTGGGTTGGTTGGTTCGGGCGGCCCGGAGGTGTTCTCTGAAGCGTTCCGCAAGTAAGCGGCCTGTCTCACCAATATAGAGGAGGCCACATCGGGTGCAGCGGATGCAATAGATGATGTGTGTGGAGGTACAGGTGAACTTGTGGCGGATATGGAAGGATCCCTTGGGGCCTTGGAGGGAAGTGAGTGTGGAGGTGTGGGCGCAAGTTTTACATTTCCTGCGGTTGCAGGGGAAGGTGCCGGGGGTGGAGGTTGGGTTGGTGGGGGGTGTGGATCTGACGAGGGAGTCACGAAGGGAGTGGTCCTTGCGGAACGCTGATAGGGGAGGGGAGGGAAATATATCCTTGGTGGTGGGGTCCGTTTGGAGGTGGCGGAAATGGCGGCGGATGATACGTTGTATGCGGAGGTTGGTGGGGTGGTAGGTGAGAACCAGTGGGGTTCTGTCTTGGTGGCGGTTGGAGGAGCGGGGCTCAAGGGCGGAGGAGCGGGAAGTGGAGGAGATGCGGTGGAGATATTTTCACAGGCAATCACTGCTGGTGATTTGCCACCTCGACCAGTCTGGGGTACCAGATTTGAGGTAGTCTTTTTTAAAAAAAAGTCATTTCCAGGATGTGGGCATCGCTGTCCAGACCAGCATTCATTGTCCATCCCTCATTCCCAGTTCCCTGCCGCCAACCCTCCTTTGTCTCTGCTTTCTCCTGGGCCTATCTAGTCATTCGTGGTTCAGGCTAAACCATCACTTTCTCTCAGACAATTGTGAGTCTTTGAAATGCTTATCCTTAAAAAAACAATGGATGCAGAATCTTTAAATACTTTTAACGCAGATGTAGATAGGCTCTTGATGACCAAGGGATAAAGATTATTGGAAATAGATAAGAATGTAGAGTTGAGGTCAAAATCAGATCAGCTGCAATGATTGAATGGCAGAGCAGGTTTGAAGGGCCGAGTGACCTACTCTTCCCTGTTCAAGGTCGTACCTTGATAGAAAAAGTGTTGTCCTTAAATAACATGAATGGTTATTACCATACATGATAACGACGACTACAATTACATTTTGTCAATCATAATTACTAGGACCTTAGGGAGCTCATACAACCACACCTGCACCCTCCAAAAGTTAGAGTAGAACTCCTAGCCACCACCCACAGATGGGTGTGTGGCATTATTTAAATGGCTGGAGCCAATTTATTGTGAACATTGACCCCATCAAAACCTTTTACAATATGTGGCTCCTCCACTAATCGGGAAATCCATCTAGTGAGCACAAGCGATCTCATGACCGGACGTCCTATGACCCACAATGGTGGGTCATATGTGACTCCACGGCAACCTCTGTCTTTGCTTTCATCCACCACCAACTGCAACCCACCCCAAACCCCAACTCCAACACCAAAACCCTAATTTTACGATCCTTCTGGCCACAGCAATCCCGACCTCCCTCAGTTTGTGCAGCATCTATGTTTGTTGCTCACCACGGGGTGCAGTCCCAGCAGCGGCTACGGCTCTTGGTGTCACTGTTGGAGTTGCAGAGCCATGACCCTCTGATTGGGCGGCAGCTCCTGAGGATGGATGGATAGCCAATTGTAGTTCATTAGCCGCTGGACTGGCACAGGAACTGACAAAGGCCACTATTGGCTTAACAAAACACAAAAGTAAGGCTTAACAAAATTTGTGACAGTTAATATAATACTGAGTGTTTCCAACCCTTTACCAGGCAGATAAATAGATTGTTCTGTGCAGAGATGTTGACATAAAACTGGAACCAATGAAGACAATGCTGATTTTAACAAGAATATTTGGCACTTCTAAGATGACTGTTGTGTTTTGATATTTCAGGCTCTGAAATATGTCACTTACTTCATCTTAATTTCCTTTCTTTTGATGCTTTAGTGGGTGGCTCTTATGCAGGTCATCTGTTCTTAAATATTCTTTCATGTGGATATCACAGATGAGGCCAGTATTTGTTGTCCTTGAATGTTTTGACTTGCTAGAGCCATTTCACAGGGGCACATATGGGGCATTTCGGTGGGAATGGTGTCACATCTTGGACTGATCAAGTAAGGATGGCAGATTTCTTCTCTAAAGGACATTCATGAATCAAGGTGAGTTTTCACAGTCAGAAATAGTCCATTGTCACCATGCCCAATGCTAGTTTTCAGTTCCAGATTTGCTTTTTACGTGCTTGTACAGAGTAGAGATGGGTAATCAACGTGGTGAAGGTGAGGACTGCAGATGCTGGAGGTAAGAGTCGAGAGTGTGGTGCTGGAAAAGCACAGCAGGTCAGGCAGCATCCTGATGAAGCATTTGTGCCTGAAACATTGATTTTCCTGCTCTTCGGATGCTGCCTGACCTGCTGTGCTTTTCCAGCAACACCCTCTTGACACAGATGGGTAACGCTGACTCTAACTGTTCTCTGTACTTTTGCTGATGCACCTGCAGTCTGTGCTGCAAGCCCTTGTCTCTCTCTTTGTTCAATCCTGTTAAACATCGTCCATCTTGTCATCTCTCACACTTGCTCCACTTTCAGCAGCAGCCAGCCTTCACTTTGGTGTGTACATCATCACAGAGACTGAGCACTTACAGCCTCAGATTTCAACACATAGCAACAGAGATCTGCTTTCACTGAAATCAGTGCTTTGAATGTTGATTGTCTACTAATAACCTCAAAATTTGTCTGTTACAAATTCTGTGCAACAAGTTCAAGCAAGTGCCTGTAGACATGGACTAAACATGTCGTAATATATATCACAGGGTCTGGTTTGCTCCGTTAATATCATCTCTCTTGTCAGTGCAGTGCTGATTCCTATAGTCTTTACTGCACTAAGATATCAATGCACAGAATCTGACCATTTGGTCCATCATCTCTACTATTCTTTCAGGAAGTGCCTTCCAGATTGTAACATTTCACTGCACAAAATTTGCATCCACACTTTGCTATTTTGGTATTAAATTCAAGGATATTTAATTTACTCAAGGCTACATGACATGATGCATTGAAACACGCTCTACAATGCTCAGTTAAAAAAAGTAAGGCTTCACCAAAGATGAATATTTCAAAAAAATGTAGTGTCTCATTAGAAATGTGGAGGTAAATGCTTGCGAAAGGGAAATGCATGTCTCATAATGGTACAACAAAGCTTGATATTAGTCATTTCCAGCTAGGTGAAGAAAGGTGAACCCAAATAAATGAACAGTTCTTGGATCAATCTGACAATTAAGGTGGCGTGTGTATGAAACCCATCCTGATGGGTTTATGAGAAAATAAGAACAAGCCCATTCAGTCCTTTCAGCTTATTTCACTATTCAGTCTGATCATCCAACTCAGTACCCCGTTTCTGATTTTTCCCCATACCCTTTGATTTATTCAATCCTAAGAATTAGATCGCCTTCTTGAAAATATTCAGCACTTTGGCCTCAATCACTTTCTGTGACAGAGATTTCCCCAGGCAATCCACAGATTCCATAGATTATAGAGGATTCAGTACACATTATCCACGGGTCCCTCCCACTGTATTTGAACTGTTTGTCCTAAAGAACTGTTAATACCCGTTCAGTAAGGCTGGGACACGCTGTTCCTCACTCTTGGAGAGTTGACTGATGTTTTGGGATCTGCAGTCATCAATTTGGTTCCTCCTCTTATCTAAGGCTAGTTCTGGTCTTTGGTCACCTCCACATGTTAGTTTCTCTGGAGACACCGTTGAAGACAGTGCAAAAAAGTAGAGAGAGCTGCAATTCCAAGTTATCCCTTTTATCCGTCTCTTCACTCCCTTCTCAAATATTCTGTAACCTGCATCCAATACTAGCATCAAGTGGGGGCAGGAAGATCCAATGAGATGACTACTTTCCATAGTTAGTTGATTGTCCAAGGGCTGGTTCTGTGAATACTGTCTGTTCCAGCTCTGCAGTTAGCAAATTACAGAGTCCAGCTAGGGTTAAACTTGGCTTCCACATTTCCACATTTCCAGTTTTTATCTGTGTTCATGTCAGTATTTCTGTCACAACCCTGGAGGTCATGGGTCAGCTGACCAAGGTGCTCATATCTCTGAGGCAGAGACTCTGACTTCAAGCCCCATTCATAGACTTGTTAACCCTGGAAGGAATGCCATTAAATTTCCTTCCAATACTTTCCACGGTTCTCCAAGGAGATGGGGCGGGTGGGGAGAGGGAAAATTTATTGGTGAATGTACCAAGCAATAAAAAATTACTCTGGATTTCAGATGTGTCCAGCATCATGAAAATCTGAGCGATATATTACTTTTAGATTGTGAAAAAAAATGATCCTTGAGATATTAATGTTAAATGACCCAAGAATCTCTGTTTCAGTGGGGGGAAGGTAGAGATAGTGATCAAAACTGATAACCGTTATCACCTCTGCTTGGAGCTCATGAGTTCTAAAAGAATATTGTTTATGATAGGAGTGGACTGCTCCTCATTTATCATTATTATGTACATCAACGAGACACTGCATTTAAGAGGGCCATAATCATCAACGGACCTGCAATACTTGGGAAAATGGGAAAACAGGAAGTATTCAATCAATTCCAGAAGGATTACAATCCTTCTTTTTATGCTCGGATGTTTGTAAAAGTTCTAAGCCATGTAAAATTGCATGGAGTTTCAGCTGTATTCTTTATTGAACACAGCTGTGGCAGATTATCTGACTGTTAACGCTCAGACAACATTCATTTTGTAATTTGCCTAGCACCCTTGTGCACTCCAAATGTCTTCCTTATGCTTCTGGCCATATAATCTACACTAGCCATATAAAAAGACTATTCATCTTAATTCAAACAAGCTCTGGTGGACTGCATACGTTTCATATTAGCTATAAAATTCTTACTTGCACTGTCTCTATACAGCTTACTATATCAGTTTCCAATTAAATGTCCCAAAATGACATTTTGGGTTTCTGTCTATGTTGTAAAATTTGATGATCCTTTATTTTGGGACAATAATAGGAAGTTAGCTTTTAAACTGTTGGGGGCTGGGCTGGTAATTGTGATTCAGAATTACTTCAAATTCCACTGAAAGCACAAAATACACATCTTTTAGCGGCTATGTTGTTCAAATGATACTGTGCTGGACATCTGGACAAATACCCAGCAAAATTATCTATTGAACAATTTACGAAATCAAACCTAGTAAACTCCTCCCCATCATGGGAGGTCCAAAGTTGTGCTCAATTACACATTCCCCTGAGGTAACAGTACCATTTATCTGGTGGTTAGGGGTTTAACTTAATGTACTGTTAACACATGGCCAAGGGAATTTGATTCCAACTGTCAACACTTATCTTTCTGAACCTGAACAACCTTTAGATTTGGCTTTACCTGAATATGATGCCACTGGTTCAACCTCAGGTCAATTTCTTTTCTATAAAGCTTGGCATGAAATGAGGTTTATTATTTCACAATCAGTGCATATTAGGTATCAGCATGGATTGATCAAAGTGCAGGAACATAGATAAAAGTCATCTTTAGTGGGTTTGTTCAGGCCATTTTCACTGTATCCTTAATGCAAAATGCCCAATACACTTTAACTTGCTATGTATAGAAAATTAACATATTACCCTTGGAAAGCCAATTGTACAACAGTTTGAAAGAGCTATCCAATTTGCTCTGCATTCTGCTCAAAGCTTTGGTTATCTAGATTAGATTCCACATAGTATGGAATCAGGCCCTTCAGCCCAACCAGTCCACACCGACCCTCCAAAGAGTAACCCACCCAGACCCAATTCCCTCTGACTAATGCACCTAAATACTATGTGCAATTTAGCAAGGCCAATACACCTAACCTGCACATTTTTGGACTGTGGGAGGAAACCGGAGCACCCGAAGGAAACCCACGCAGACACTGGGAGGATGTGTAAGCTCCACACAGACAGTCGCCCGAGGCTGGAATCGAGCCCGGGTCCCTGGCGCTGTGCTGACCACTGAGCTACTGCGCCGCCATCCCAAAGAATTGGACAAAGTATCCTGGATGAGCTCTAATCAATGATTTTAAGAGCTTTACCATTTATAAATCACCTGTTCATCAACAAAACCTTTTAAAAGTTGTTCTGGTGTCAACTGGAAATGTATTTTTTCGTTGTTAAGTTCTTTAAACGCAAGCATGTTTATCACTGGTGCCACTCACATCACACAGATTTGGTTTAGTTAGATTCTTTTTGTTTTCATTCAGGTTAATTTCTTCGGCCCTTCTTTCTTCTCGAAATCCCCCGTCACAATGGAATGCAGCCAATCTCATGGATGCTAGCATTGCGCATAAGTATTGCTATCATGCCTGAATGCTCATCTCTCTGTTGAATGCAATGCTAATCTTCCCCTGGGGTATGCACTGCATGTTCAATCAAACAGGGATGTGCTAATGGTCTGGATTTTCAGAACGCAGAGATCTCAGAAGGTTGTCAGGAGATCAGAAGGATAAAGAAACATTTGTTCTTATCTCAGGTTATACTAATCAAAAATATTAAATAATAGAGACTTACTTCATATAATTTTTCAGCAGGACCGAAGAGCAATGGTTTCCAATCATTACCTTCGACACCAAGCCTTCATTTTAACTGAAAGTATATGTCATGTTTAGCTGAATACTATTTGTCAAACTTATGAAAGATCAAAAGCATATACTTTATGACATTCTTTTGTTCTGGAGACATACTTTTAAGTTTGAAAAAAAATTGTATTGTGGCTTTCTTGCCAACATGCAGAGATCTCGACTTTGGGAAATGGGAAAATCTCAGAACCTCATATAGGCTGTCTGTCAAATTCACAGTACAGTTCTACCAGACAGGAAACAAGCACTCAGTGGCTTCTCCTTACTGACTACATTAATCCACTACTTCAGCTACCAGGCAGAAGTTACCTGTTCCTGTGCTGCAGTCAAAAATGTGATATAAGACCCTAGACAACCATAAAAAAATGAAGGGTTGGAATGTAATTGAGTAAAATGATAAAGTAACGTGGGACTAATGCAAAATATTGACATGGAAGAAGATTCATAACACATCCGTGTACAACATAGAGCCTTATTAGCAAGAGGGAGAAAAACAAATCTTGTGATGCCTGAAGCTCCTTCTCATTTTTTTCCTGCTATGTTCTCAAGCTGTCTATGATGCATGGTTGCTCTTGACCTGCAGCTTGGATTTGGCTCACAGTAATCAAGACTCTGAAGACTTTTTACATGGAGAGCCAGTGCTATAATCGAGTCTGTTGTAATCACTTTTCACGATGGGATTTTTTTTCCCTTTAACCACAACCACAGCTGCCTGTCCACATTCATAGCTAAATCAAACCCTGCATTGCTGAGCTCTGCTGTAACCCACAGTGGAATGTGGTCAAAGTATCATCACTCACTCCAAGACCCCCATCTGGATTGAGATAAACTATGACAATGGCTTTAAGTACATTTACATTTTAAATTAAATTAATTATCCCTATGTATATTTTTAACTTAGAAGAGTTGATTTCCCTAAATTCTCTAAGTTACCTAGGCATGTTAATGTTTCCTTTGTTTCGTATTTACAGATGAACTGTATTCCATCTCATTGATAACAAGACATTTTGAAGTAATTAGTTTGTAATGAACAAATGATTTGGAAAATAAAAACAATTCTTTTTCTAATTCTTCCATTTTTATGAATCGGCCAGTACTAAAGTGCTTGATTACATTTAGGAGCTGAATACTGGCATTTTTACATTGTTGTTAGCATTTGAGTTTAAATCATGGCCAAATCGGAATAGGTCCTTCTCCCTTGGTAAACAATAGAGTTTTACTGTCCAGATTAATTATGTGTCAACACTATTACCTATTTTAATCTTTCTCCATTAATTTGGGAGTTAATACTTCACTCCAGTTTTTTATATAGTTCTATGTAGGGACTTCAATGATCTACTCCCAATGGACTGGGCCCAACAGATTTGGTAAGCCAGAATTAAAAGGTGCCCCCAAAATGTGGCCTCATTTTAATCATTGTATTGAGCTGCTACTCCAGCTCACACCTCCAGTGGCAGCTCTCTCCTTTACTCTGTTCTAATTTAGAAACTCTTTGGAAGTCATTAATTGGCTGTAAGGCGATTTGTGACAGCTCAGAGGATGCACAAAGGCATGGCATTAATTTAACATTGCTCTTTCTCACTTCAAACTTCACCCAAGGAGCACTTAATTGAGTCGAAGCTTGCAGATATCACAGCTCACAAACAAGCCGATTACTGCCCTGTATGGTGAGAGGTTGAAACACAAGGGACACAAGTCAAAAGTAATATACAGTTAGCACTTGAAAGAGAAATTAATCAGAATGTTTTTTGTTCCAAGGGTAAAGGTGTGGAATAAATTTCCCGAGACAACCATTGCAGGAGAAATCTGTTCAAGAGACAATTAGGCAGAATTCTGTGCAAAGGATGAAGAGATATCGTGAGTAGAGGAGCATTAGATCAATCAAGCTTGTATTACCTCATCACTGGTGGACTTGTTCCTCAATGGGATTCAGGAATTATCACATTAAATACAAATGGGAAGAACATAGTGGAAAGACATCAACAAACAATAAAAGCAGAACACAGCAGTACTTTATCTCACCTATGGAGATGAGTAACTCAACATTGCTATCTTCAAAGTGGGAAAGCTAACTGTTAATAAGACATGCAGGATGTCTGTATATGTATATGAAGGTTGGAATGTCTGTCACTAATGAGAATGCAATTCACCGGTTTAGGCAAAAAAGCCTTGAAGATTGCCAGCTTTATTTGTTTTATATTAATTGAACTAAGAAGTGGAACCTATCCCCCCACCACTCGAATTCATTTTGTGGCTTTATTAGTGATATTCTAGAGCTAAGCAGCTCTAAGACATTCAGTGCTATTCACAATATCTCAGAGACTGAACCAGTTCATATCCATATGCAGCAAGACCTGGCAAGCAACAATTGCATCACATAAATGCAAGGCAAATCTCTGACAAGAGAGAATCCAATAAACTCTCCTTAACATTCAGGTAGTATTGCCATAGTTGAATACCCTACTATCAACATGCTTAGTGTTGGCATTGATTTAAAACTGAGTGCAGCAGCATTATAAATATTTGAGTATAAGAAGGAGTGAGAAATAATGAATTGTAATTCAACTCTTAACTTCTCAAAGCCTCTCCACCACCTACAAGGTACAAGTCAGGAGTGTGATGGAATATATTCCAATTACCTGGATGGGTGCAGCTCTAACTAGAGCTCTCACGTATGACTACATCAAGAGAAAAAAAAGCTCACTTGATTGGCAGCCCATTCACTACCTTAAAAATCAGTGTCTCCACACAGATGATTTGGGGACACTGGTGTTGGACTGGGGTGTACAGTTAAAAATCACACAACACCAGGTTATAGCCCAGGTTGTAGACAATCACTTGATGAAGGAGCAGCGCTCCAAAAGCTAGTGCTTCCAAATAAACCTGTTGGACTATAACCTGGTGTTGTGTGATTTTTAACTTTCCACACAGATGCACAGTGGCAGCAATGTGTAATACATAAGATGCAGTGCAGCAATTCACCAAGACACCATCGGAAACACATTCCAAAATTGCAAACTATACCATTCAAGGACAAAGGTGGAAAATTACAATCTCCTGCAAGTTCCTCTTAGATCATTCTGACTTGGGACTATACCTTGGTCCTTCACTTTCCCTGGAACAAAAATCTGGGACGCCCTTCCTAATCGCTCCAACATTTTGTCTTGCTATACTTTTATGGCATTACCTTAGATGAGGATTCAGAAAACTTTTCATTCTCATAGCACCCATTTGGCAGTTTTTAAAAGCCATTTGCTTTTTGGAATTTCCCAAAGGATGATGTCCAACATACTAGAAGGCATGAAAGGTATCATATGCCACAAGGATGACATTCCTATCCATGGATGCATTGAAGAACAATATGAAAAAAGGATATGGAGAATCCTGTAAAAATTACAAGGTGCAGGCTTGATACTTAAGGATGTGTGAACTTTCAAAGTTTTTCAAATGACAATTTTGGGTCACATTATCCATGCGACAGAGATGACAGCAAGTCATGATAAAAGCCATTAGGAACTTGCTGTTGTCGGGGACCGTAACAGAACTTCAGTTGTTTCAGGAATGGTGAATGATGTGGGAAAAGTCTTACCTACCCAATGCAAATTCATTAACTTCGAAATCAACTTTTGAAACAGAATCAGGCATGGTGTTAGGCTAACCACGAAGATAAATCATTTGACTGAATCATGAATATATTCATTAAGATCCAAACTTCCAATTATCATGGAAGTAGATGCATCAACAAAAAATTGGGAGCAATCTTATTTCATATTCAGTATGTTAGGATCAGATGACTTGTCTCTGAGACTTTGGTACCTCTTACTGACATACAACATTGATATGCCATCATGGTAAAAAGAAGCAATTTCAGTGACTTGGGCATGCAAGAAATTCATCTGATAATGTCTTTGGGTTATTAGCTAAGAATTAAACTAAGCACAAATTACTGATAGCTCTCATTCATTCAAAGTCAATCATAGAGGTGTCACACAAGATTTCAGAGATTTCAGTTGTGATTGATGTGGTATGACACCATTATGGAGCATGTGCAGAGCAATGTCATGTTACAACTGACATTCCATCAAAGATACTCCATCAATAACACTCTATTAACTGCCCAAGGAAGGAAGATAAAAATAGATAATCCAAGAAAGTCAGACTTTCATGGCCTAAACCACCAGTCACAGCAACAATGGAGAAGTTTCATGAATTTCATGAGGATCAATGCATGCTGCCTGTAGTTTTGCATGTTCTGCCTTGCTGGATGGCCAAGAGAGTGCCCAAGTAACCCTGTCCCACAGCAGTACTTTGCACAACAATGCTACATCATTATTGCCAGTGATCTTTGATGAGAGGTTGCTGGTCCCATGAGCTCTCTGTCTGGATATCTTGTAGAAGACCCAGCAGGGACATCTTGGCATCTCGAAGAGCCAAGACAGGGCACGGCAATCTGCCTGGCAGCCATACTTTCCTGTGGACAGGGTTGCTAAATTGCACCAGTTTGGCCATTCACAAACAAAAGCAGAAAAATCCTCCTCTCTCCTCTTCCTTTTCAGATAGGCTGGGCAAATGTCTGACATTGAATTTGTGTACATGACTGATGCATTATTCCTGATGGATAATGATACAGAAGGACAAACGTCAGAAAATATTATAACTTCATACAAGGAGACATTTTCCTTTCATTGAATCTTTGATGCAGTCATGTCAATCAATGACCCACAATTCATCACAGGGTGGTCTAATTCTGTATTCCTGAGATGCTGCCTGGCCTGCTGTGCTTTGACCAGCAACACATTTGCAGCTGTGATCTCCAGCATCTGCAGACCTCATTTTTTACTCCATCTTTTATGGCCTAATATAGATTTTCCCATGTTACAAATTCATCAAAGTACCTTCAAATCAATGTGAAGCTGAGAGAAAAGTATGGAACATAAAGGAAGCTCCTGCAAACTAGTGGAGATTTTCATTTCGTGAAACTCAACAACTGCTCTGCACCAGTATCGTGGCTTTTCCCCGTGTCAACTATTGATGGCCCACAGTCGACAAAACCAATTTACTTCCCTTTCCCACACAATAACATGAAGCGTCATGGTGTAGGATCATGAACAAGCATAACAAAAGAAGTTCTATAGCGCAGGTCAGTGCTGCACCTTCAACCAGAGACACAGCTCATGAGCTGTTCCCATTCCTAAATGGAGTCATGGAATTGAAGCTTTTCATCTTGCGTTCATCAGGATTGGTATACAAGAAAGTAAACTTGGTTGCAAAGAGAAATCTGCTGAAAATGTGTTGCTGGTCAAAGCACAGCAGGCCAGGCAGCATCTCAGGAATAGGGAATTCGACGTTTCGAGCATAAGCCCTTTATGGAAGGGCTTATGCTCGAAACGTCGAATTCCCTATTCCTGAGATGCTGCCTGGCCTGCTGTGCTTTGACCAGCAACACATTTTCAGCTGTGATCTCCAGCATCTGCAGACCTCATTTTTTACTCCAAAGAGAAATCTGACTGACACTTGAAGGTGAAAAGCTTACAGCAATATGAGGATGGATCAAGGGAAAATAAGTTCTCCATAGAGTCAACATGGACTGATGGCTTATGTGCCCTCCTTCTGGACAGTTATGGCTCTCTGACTTATTGATATTTAGCATCATGGAAACATCATTGAATCAGAGGTGTAGTGACTATTTGAAAATGTTTTATCTGCCTCTGTACTCGAAACACCTGAACTTGGAGCATTCTACTTTTCCAAATCTCATCTATTATTTTTCTCTAAAGACACCTTCTTCCTCGACACAGAGTTTGGGTTCAAGTAATGATCATCTGAAAAAGACTGCAGAAAGACTGATCCATCAACACTTATGACAGCTGCAGCATCATGACTAATAAGCAGAAAATTCATGCTGCTGTCTCCCAACACAGTCACGTCCTCTCACAGGAATAGCAAAGGAACAGTTGCACACCCAGAATAAACAAAAAAAAAGAGCTCTACCCTGGAAAACTTTCTCTGCCAATGATCAGGTGGGCAAATCTAGTCCCAGATCTATTCACATTTATTAAATGCAGAGTCAGAATCTTATCCAGTTTGCTTTTGAAATATTGTGTGCAATTCTGGTCTCCCTCCTATTGGAAGGATGTTGTGAAACTTGAAAGGGTTCAGTAAAGATTTACATGGATGTTACCAGGGTTGGAGGATTTGAGCAATAGGGAGAGGCTTAACAGGCTGGGGCTGTTTTCCCTGGAGCATCGGAGGCTGAGTGGTGACTTTATAGAGGTTTATAAAATCATGAGGGACATGGATAGAATAAGTAGACAAGGTCTTTTCATGAGGTGGGAGAGTCTAGGACTAGGGAGTACAGGTTTAGGGTGAGACGGGAAAGGTATAAAAAGGACCTAAGAGGCAACTTTTTCACAGACAGGGTGGTACATGTATGGAACGAGCTGCTGGAGGAAGTGGTGGAGGCCGGTACAATTGCAATATTTAAAAGGCATCCGGATGGGTATATGAAAAGAAGAGTAAAGAGGGATGTGGACCAGGTGTTGGCAAATAGGATTAGATTGGTTTGGGATATCTGTTCAGCATGGACAAGTTGGACCAAAGGGTCTTTTTCGTGCTATATATCTCTATGACTCGAGAGACTCGTGTTCGGTCAGCACTCACTATACTCTGGGAAAAGATGAACAGCCTCACATCTGCTCCATTTTTGCCTCAACCTGTTAAACTGGGTTAATGTACCAGTGGGAGAAAGTGAGGACTGCAGATGCTGGAGGCCAGAGTCGAGAGTGGGGTGCTGGAAAAACACAGTAGGTCAGGCAGCATCCGAGGAGCAGGAGAATCGACATTTTAGGCATAAGCCCTTCATCAAGAATGAGGCTGGTGGGCCACGAGGCTGAGGGATAAATTGGTGAGGTGGGGGGGGGGGGGTGGTGGTTGGGTTTAGAGGGAAGGTAACTGAGAATCCATACACATCGTATCATCCTCCGCTACTTTTGCCATCTACAAACGGACCCCATTACCAGACATATATTTCCCTCCCCACCCTTATCAGCGTTCTGGAGAGACCATTCTCTCCGCGACTCCCTCATCAGCTCCATGCCCCCACCCACCAGCCCACACCCCACTCCCGGCACCATGCCCTGCCACTGCAGGAAGTGCAAAACCTGCACCAACACCACCCCCTTCACCTGTGTCTAAGGCCCCAAAGGATCCTTCCATATCCAACAGAAATTTACCTGTACCTCCGCCAATGTCATCTACTGTATCTGTTGCACCTGATGTGGTCTCCTCTACATTGGGAAGACAGGAAACCAACTTGCAGATCGTTTCAGAGAACATCTCTGGGACAACCGCACCATCCAACCCCATCGCCCCGTGGCTGAACACTTCAACTCCCCTTCCCACTCCACCAAGGACAGGCAGGTCCTGGGCCTCCTCCATCCTAAAACCCTCACCACCTGACGCCTGGAGGAAGAACGCTTCATGATCTGCCTTGGGACCCTGCAACCACCTTGGATCAATGTGGATTTCACCAGTTTTCTCCATTCCCCTCCTCCTACATTATCCCAGTCCCAAGCCTCCAACTCAGCACCGCCCTCTGAACCTGTCCATTGCCTTTCCCATCTATCCGCTCCACCCTCCTCTCTGACCTATCATCGTTATCCCCACCTTCATCCACCCCTCTCATTCTCAGCTACCTTCCCCCAATCCTACTCCCCTCCCATTTATTTCTCAGTCCCCCAGACCACAAGCCTTATTCCTTATGAAGGGCTTATGCCCAAAACATTGACTCTCCTGCTCCTCGGATGTTGCCTGACTTGCTGTGCTTTTTCAGCACCACATTCTCGACTAATGTACCGATGGCATATTGTTCAGTCCTTTAATTACAGACCTCAATCTGGTTGTGTCTACATCAACTAATAGAGAAACAAAATACTGAATGACAACAGAAAATGCTGAAAAAGCTGAGCCAGTCAGGCACCACTTGTGGAAAGAGAACTAATGAGTCAAAGCTTGTTGAGGCATTCAGATATCAACCAAGTGGAGAATGAGTGTGAGACTGGGATGTCTTTTCCAGGGAAGGATAGTGAGGTGAGAGAAGGACCTTCCCATGGAATCAAAACTCCATGGGCAGAGAGAACTGCCTGCCAATCAGAGGCCATTAACTCTTGCAATCATCATACTAAAGAGGAGGTTGTGGTTGCTGGGAGTGTTCCAGGCTCAAGGAAGATTAGGATAAATGTTACTGAAAAGGGGTGAGGGTTCCTCATGTTGGAGTGACAGGGAAAGGGAGGCCACAGAGTTTCTAAAGTAGGGTAGGGATATGTATGTCCCAGCGGGTGAGTCTTAGCCTGATTGAGCATGTCCCATGATTGAGCACTAATCACCTTCAATCAAAAGACATACCCTCCATCCCTGAGGTGAGATGCTGCTCTTAGTGTCAGCTGTCATGAACTCCACATGGAAACAGGCTCAACCTATAAATGGGTGCACGTCATGACAATCAATCATAGCATCTGATCACTTTTATTCATATTGAACTTTGAGTTGTTTCTTTTGAAAAAAAAAGGGCATACTGCCCAAAAATGACTGCAGATGTCAACTCAGTGGCTGTCTGGAGACTGTGAGATCCTGAAATATCACACTGGGTGATGAGGTGTCAAGGAAGCTTCAAAACAATGGATTGAAAATGAGAGAAATGCAAACCAAACTGAACATAATCTCCTGGGTGTTATCTCAGACTGTGATCATAATGAAAGAAAAAACA
The DNA here is from genome assembly GCF_020745735.1 of Hemiscyllium ocellatum. Lineage (NCBI taxonomy): Eukaryota > Metazoa > Chordata > Chondrichthyes > Orectolobiformes > Hemiscylliidae > Hemiscyllium > Hemiscyllium ocellatum. The sequence continues at coordinate 35,869,072 of NC_083401.1, forward strand.
AAAGCTTGGTTAAAAGGCATGTTTTTGTGTCCTTCCCTTTCAAGAATACACAGAGCAGCGGTTAAGTCAGTTGACCCCTAGTCTGTGTGTGAGTTGAGGTACTTATTGGATTTGAGTGTCTCTCTGTGGTGAAGGTCACAGTCATAGAGTCATAGAGATGTACAGCATGGAAACAGACCGTTTGGTCCAACCTGTCCATGCCGACCAGATATCCCAACCCAATTTAGTCCCACCTGCCAACACCCAGCCCATATCCTTCTAAACCCTTCCTATTCAGATACCCATCCAGATGCTTCTTAAATGTTGAAACTGTACTAGCCTCCACCACATCCTCTGGCAGCTCATTCCATACACATACCACCCTCTGCAACTCATATATGCACCCATTAGTCACCATTGTGTTTCATATTAAAAGATCTCTTGTTATTACTGGAAAGCAACTAGCCAGCAAGCCAGTTAATAGGAAATAGGACAGAAGCATCTCAATTAACCTGGCAAGACAAGAATCCCAACATTGACTGTTTGACTATCAATATTCCACTACCTGCTCATCGTGAATGATATAGTGACTGACCTATGCATGTTTTAATTTTTATCTTATTTCAAGATTTGCTTTTCATTTCTAATCTGTGTGTATTGCATTATTAATTCTTCCTACATTTAGGAACTCACTTTTTAGTTAATTCAAGAAAATGTGGACAAATTGGTACCTTTCAAAATATTGGATCTGGGAGAAAGATATCTTTGTAAATGAACCTGGTTGTGATCAACTGAGGGGGGAGTGGGTGAATAAAGAAGGGGAGCCAGTGCATTCCCCCTTACCACAACAGTAATGAGGATACAGAGATCCTTCAGCATGATCTGGACAGGTTTGGTGAGTGGGCAACTCAATGGTAGATGCAGTATAATTTGGATAAATGTGAGGTTATTCACTTTGGAAGCGAAAACAAGGTGGCAGATTACTACCTGAATGGCTGTAAATTGGGAGAGGGGACTGTGCAATGGGATCTGGGTGTCCTTGTGCTCTAGTCGCTGAAGGTCAGCAGCAGGCAAATGGTATGATGGCCTTCATTGTGAGAGGTTTCAAGTACAGGAGCAGGGATATATTATTGCAGTTATACAGGGCCTTGGTGAGGCCACACCTGGAAGATTGTGTGCAGTTTTGGTCTCCTTTTCTGAGGAAGGATGCTCGTGCTCTCAAGGGAATGCGTGAAAGTTTACCAGGCTGATTCCGGGGATGGCGGGACTGACATATGAGAAGAGATTGACTAGGTTAGGCTGGGTTTTGCTGCAGTTCAGACCTAGAGACTTATAAACTTCTAACAGGACTAGACAGGGTAGATGCAGGGAGGAGGTTCCCGATGTTGGGTGCATCCAGAACCAGGGGTTACAGTCTGAGGATTCAGGTAGACCATTTAGGATGGAGACGAGGAGACATTTCTTCACCCAAAGAGTGGTGAGCCTGTGGAATTCATTACCACAGGAAGTAGTTGATGCCAAAACATTAAATGCATTCAAGAGGCAGCCAAATATAGCACTTGGGGCGAATGGGATCAAAAGATGCGGAGAGAAAACAGGATTAGGCTATTGGATTGGATGATTAGCCATGATTATGATGAATGGTGGAGCAGCTTCTTCCTGCAACTATGTTTGATGGTTCAATGCTATCCCATCTGGAATTGGAATAACTTGGGAACATCACCAGGGTCTGGTTGTAATAGTAGGGGAGGTTCTTAATTGGTCCTTGATCAGCCATTAAAATCATAAAATCCCTACAGTGTGAAAGCAGACAGTCTGACCCACCGAGTTCACATTGTCCTTCCAGATCCACCAGTCTACCCTATTCCTGTAATTCTGCCTCTCCCCTGGCTAATTCACCTGACCTGCACATCTTTGGACTGTGGGAGGAAACAGGAGCATCAGGAGGAAACCCGCGCAGACATGTTGAGAATGTATGATCTCTACACAGACAGTCACCTGAGGGTAGAATCAAATGTGGGTCCCTAGCGCTGTGAGGCAGCAGGGCTAACCACTGAGCCACTGTAGCATCCCTCAGTAAGTATGAGACAGGAACATCAATCATGAGGCCACCCGCCAGATCATGATTTAGGCACGGACAGGAAGGTGGAGACATACACCCTCTGACACTATCCTACCTTATTAAATCACCTTTCTATGTCCAAGCTCACCAGCTCTATGACCCTTCCATTAAAACTATTGCATTTGTCTGACTAACATGCAAGGCATTGCTGTGACATTAGTCAGAGGACAGTTGTCATGGTCTGGTCCATCACCCTAGTTCATTGAGATGGGAACATAGGAGCAGTAGGAGCCATTCAGGCCGTTCTGCTATTCAATGAGATCATGGCTGATCTGTGGCCTAACTTCATTTCAATGCCTTTGGTCCATACCCGTAATACCATTGCTTAACAAAAAATTATCTATCTTATGTTTAAAATTAACAACTGCTCTCGCATCAACTGCCATCTCTGGAATTGAGTTCCAAACCTTTACTATCCTTGGGATATAGAGGTGACTACATATAGAAGTGATTCCTAATATCTCTTTTGAATGGTATGACCCTAATTTTTAGTCCATGCTAAATCTCTGCATTGATTGAAGTGCCCTACTTAATTTTTGTTCTGAATTTAGTCATCTGCAAACTTATGTTTTAAACACCACAACTTGGGTAATGGATTAAAAACAAAGCTGAGTAGTGAGTTCAAAATCAATTCCTTAGCAAACTGCCTCCATATTAATTCAGATCCATTAAGTACATGGTTTTTGGCTGCAGGATTGGAGTCAATTTCTAACCCAGTGCTCAGTAACACGATTAACCTTGAGTGAGGCAGGTGGATAGAAAAAATATATGAGTACTAACAGTCTAGATCTAACTTTTTTTTGGCTTCCTTTGAGCAACCTGATATTAACTGTCAAAGATTTTGTTTTATAACCTCTCAAATGTAAATCACATCTAAAGTCATTCTTTAAACATTAATTTTAAAAATATATACATGTTGTTTCATGGGTGGCATGGTGGCACACTGCTGCCTGTCAGCACCAAGGACCTGGGTTCGATTCCGCCTTCGGGCGACTGTCTGTGTGGTGTTTGCATGTTCTCCTCGTGTCTGCATGGGTTTCCTTTAGTTTCCTCCCACAGTCCAAAGATGTACAGGTTAGGTAAATTAGCCTTGTTAAATTGCCCATAGTGTTCAGGGATATGTAGGTTAGGTGCATGAGTCAGGGGTAAATGCAGGAAAATAGTGAAGGGGAATGGGTCTGGGTGGATTACTCTTCAGAGGGTCAGTGTGGACTTGTTGGGCTGAAGGGCCTGTTTCCACACTGTAGGGATTCTGATTCTTGGCATTTAATCAGTTCATTAAACTGTTGAATGATAGAAAAGGGAAGAGAATCTAAATTGAGTATAAATTTGTGAAAATATCATTTTGAAAGGTGATTTGGTAGGCTTACCTGACATTTAAATCATTTGAAGCATATTTAAGGTTAAGGGGAACTTTAATAGAGGGTAAAAAATTATGGAATGTTATAATCGAGTAAGCGTGGACAAATGTTTTCATTGACAATTGAAGATAATTGGCAAAATAGTTAGAGGCATGATGAGGAGGTTCATTCTGCTACTAGTGTTTTTGATCAGGAACGTACTGTAAGTATAGCAAAAGTGGTAGCTTTCAGTGTTTTGATATATATATATATATATATATATATACATACACACCCAAAAATGGAATGGGATCATACCTGAACGATGTAATCCACACCCATGTTTGTGAATCTAAGAGGACTACATGATGTAGGAGCAGAAGGAGGCCATTCAGCCCATCGAGTCTGCTGCAATATGCAATGAGATCATGGGCTGATCAGATCATCCTCAACTCCACTTTTCTGCATTTTCCCCATAGCCCTTGATTCTCTTGCAGGTTAATAAGCTTTCTGTCTCAGCCTTGAAAATACTCAATGATCCAGCCTGAGCAGCTGTCTGTGGTAAACAATTCTGCAGATTCATTACCGTCTGGGAGAAGGCATTCCACTTTAATGTGCAACCCCTTATTCTGAGATTATGCCTTCTGATCCTGGAATCTTCCATAAGAGGAAACAATCTTTCCATATGAACAAAAATCTGATACTTTTCAATAAGGTGGCTTCACTCTTCCTTATCCAAACAAATACAGGCCAATGTACTCACTCTCTTCTCATATGACAGTACCTCCATATCCTGTAGCAGCCTTGTGAACCTTTTCTGGTCCGTCTCCATTGCCAGTGTATCTCTCCTTAGATAAAGACCAAAAACTGTTGACAGTATTCCAGCTCTTCTGATTTGTGCCTTGTATTGTTTTAGCAAAACCTCCCAACTTTTATACTCCATTCCTTTGAATGCAAATCTCCCTGGTGAGAAGAAAGCTGATTGAGGTATTCAATATCCTGAGCAGCTGAACAGAGCTGAACCACTTGTAAAAGAAACAAGATGGAGGGGGCATCGATTTAAAGTGATGTGCAAGCAAGGCAAGGATGAGAAGGGAAAGGAATTTTCACACAGTGAGTTGTTAGGGTATGGAATACACTGCCTGGGAATGTGGTGGAGGCAGGTTCAATTGAAGCATTCAAGAAGGCTTCAAATTTGTTTTGGATAGTAATGGTGTGCAGGGATTTAGGGAAAAGGCAGGACATTAGTCCTAGGCATTACAACCTGACTAGAAAATACAGCTGGTGCAAGTACGATAGGCCGAATGGCTTCCTTCAGTGATTCTGCAAAGACCAACATTCCATTTGCTTTCCTTATTACCCATTGAAGATGGGTGCGGGTTGTTTTTGTGATTCATGGATGAATACCTCTGCCTGGTAGCTTTCTGCAATCTTTCTCCGCTCAAATAATATTCAGCCCCTCCATTCTTCCTCCAAAGTGTGAAGGCTGACATTCTCTACATTCTATTTCACCTGCTATGTTTTTACCCACTCACCTAACCTGTCTATATCCCTCTGCAACCTCTTTGTGTCATTCTTACCATTTGCCTTTCTGTCTATTTTTCTGCCATCTGCAAACTAGGCTACAGTACATTTCACCTTTCATCCAAATCGTTAACTATATAAATTATATACTCCCTGGGAGTCCCTGAGGTGTATAATACCATCAGAGATGAGAAAATCCAAACACTATATACATCAGGGAGGACATCTCTGGACCTCTACACACTCAAGTCCCAATGTCACGTTAGCGAGCATCATCAGGCATAACATCTTATGCACAACGCTCAGTAGCTATTGTTAGACTTAATGTATAGTTTACCCTTTCCTCCACCACTCTCCCCAAGTCTCTCTCCCCACTAACTATTTATACATCTTCCTTCACCTGTTGAAAAGGAGGATAGCTTGCCAGAAGTCCCAAGCAAATTGATAATGGATTGGGGACAGGGGTTGAATAAAATTAATGCAAACAGAACATTGGTAATGAGGAAATTGTGGAATTAAAGTGTGACAAATCTCCAAATTATGTTGGTTTCCATCCAAGGATGTTAAAGGAAATTGGGAAGCATATTGTAGGTGCCCTAACTATAATTGTTCAGAGTTCCCAGATACAGGAGCTGTCTCTCTGTATTGGAAAATTGCACACATCCCTCCTCTTTTTAAGAAAGGTGAAAGAGGAAAACCAGAAAATTATATCCATGGTCAGAAAATTATTGGAGTATACACAATAAACACTGAGAGATGATCTGATCAGGATAGTCATTAACTTGCAGCAGGACTTAGGTGTTCCCTGTTTGAGCACCCGGATGGCACATTGAACAAATGTGCCCAGGCCCCATTTCAGAGTTGAAAACTAAAAGAACTGCTGTAAATCAGAAACAAGCACAAACATTACCTGGAAAAGCTCAGCAGATCTGGCTGCAACTGTGGAGAGAAATTAAAGTTAATGTTTTGGGTCAGTGACCCTCCGAACTGGACGAGATCAATACAAAGGGCTTTTTTTTTTGCAGAGAGGAAGCACTTGTACACACACGGCATATGTTTCAATCTAGCAAATAGGTGGCAGCCTGGTTCCTTTCTCAGGACAGTATCAACCTGCCCTGGTTCAACATTTTAGCAAAGTGTGACTGTTAACTGCCAATCATCACTTGTGAGTACGTTCTCCTCTACCTAGCAGAGTCTATTTGCTAACCATTTGGCATTCTCCTCATGTGCCTTATAATGTTGGTTTCCCCTTGAATTGGTATTCTCACAATTGACCTGGTGTACAAGGTGAAAAGTTTCAAAATGTGTGTCTTATTTTAGCAATATTCAAATTCCATATTACCAAATGACAATCAGTCCACCAATATCACCACTTTTAAATTCTTGTATATCCCAATGATTCCAAAGCTGATTTGTTCCTCTATCACTCTTTCTCTATCTTTTGACCATTAGGATTAATTCCTCAGTAACGTGATCATATACTTTTTTCTCCCCACTCTATTGAACTTGATTCTGTCCTTGTCACTTCTGTTTCACCATCACAATTTTCCTTGCCTTTTTACCTTTGTTATATTTTCAGAACACCCTTTATCCTTGATACTATGTGCCTAGTCCTCAGTATTTTTAGCCATATTTGTGTGTTTAACATGTTATTGTCTCGTGTGTTTTTCAATACCGTTGAAGATTGTTTTCAGAAATTTGAAAATGCCATCTTTTCCCAGCACTGCAACTATTCTCTCACAAGTGCCTGACTTGGCTTTTATAATAAAATGTTACTGACTGAGCTTAACAAAAATAAGATACAATCCAATTGAGGAAAGAAGCTCCTATGTACCAGTTGTTACTGCAAAGAAATGAATTCTTATTCATGCTTATGGGGTTATTGATCCATGTCCAACCTGCTGCTGTTAGTCAACCAAAGATGGATATACATTAGAATAATCTGGACCCAGCAATTTTAAAAGACGTTAGCTCAAAGGTGATTGCAATTTCAGTTGTCAATTAAAACATTGGCTGTATTTTCAATACGAAATAATGTGGCTGATTGTTATTTGGACATGTGCTCTGGAGAGTGTATCTAGCTGTAAGCTACAAGATTGAGCCAAGAAACTCAGGGTTTGGATGCAGCCCAAGTTGTAACTGGTTTGATCTGACAGGCCCCTCTGGCTGTCAGAGTCCAAAGCTGGGCTAGTCACTTTGCCAAGACTGACAGCTGCAGCTCCTGTGCTGAAACTTTAACATCTGGGGAGGGGGTGGGGGGGGGGGGGGGAGTGGTAAACGACAGATCATATCTGTATGGGCTCCATTCTTCCCACAAAACAAAAAATGTAAACACCAGTTGGCTCCTGTGGCTCAGATACCAAACAGCTATTATTCGAGGAAGCCAAGAATTGCCACAAGGCACTCAGCCTTTGCTGTCAGTTTGAATGGCTTCATAGTGGTCTGTCAGCACTGCAGAGGGAGGGAAATTACTGTACAAGCGCTCAGTTGCGATTAATTGCTTTTCATCTCTAATGTGTCGTTTGTCTTGCTCTTAGACAGGCACACAACAATGAGACTCTGTTTTAATTGTATTATTGCACAGGCTTTACAGTCGCAATATCAATTCAGGAGAAGCAAGCTCTTTGATAACAACCATTCAAGCATTCACATTATGGTTTTTGGTGGTGGAGGGGGGGCAAAGAACTGAAAAGGATTTGTAGAGAAAAAAAGATATTAGTGACAACATAATTTAAAAGAAAACAACTGACAGACTCGGTGCGCTGGAAATAAATGAGGTCATGGACAGGTTTTCCTGGAACACTGTGGATTTGTTTCATGCACCGACTAAAACTGCATTCTTATTCACTTACCTTCTAAATAGCTCCAACGTGATAGGGCACACGTAGATCGGTTCAGAGCTCGCTCAGATCCAATTGACTTGTTAAAAACTGAAAAGCCCTCACCATATAATCATAACCACTTGAGATGGGAAGGTTACTAAGAAACAAAAGTAAGTGTTTTAGTATTAGTGATCACATTTTCAAATTTGTTAGGATTTTTGAAAAGATGATCCATAATACTGAAATACTTTGAACACATTTTCAAAAATTTGTCAACCAAAGGTAAGTATACATTAGAATAATCTTTACCCAGCAATTTTAACACAGTCGGTAGCTGCAAGGTGATTGCAGTTTCAATATTCGAATAGAATATTGGCTCTATTTTCAATGCAAGATAAATTTAAGAGATTTTAAAAATATGATCAATAATACTAAAATACTTTATATCTAGTATTATTGATCACATAGCCAGAAACACTCAAGAATTATGGGCGGCACGGTGGCACAGTGGTTAGCACTGCTGCCTCACAGCGCCAGAGACCCGGGTTCAGTTCCCGCCTCAGGCGACTGACTGTGTGGAGTTTGCACGTTCTCCCCGTGCCTGCGTGGGTTTCCTCCGGATGCTCCGGTTTCCTTCCACATTCCAAAGATGTGCGGGTCAGGTGAATTGGCCATGCTAAATTGTCCCTAGTATTAGGTAGGGGGTAAATGTAGGGGTATGGGTGGGTTACGCTTCGGCAGGTCGGTGTGGACTTGTTGGGCCGAAGGGCCTGTTTCCACACTGTAAGTAATCTAATCTAACTATATCATGGGCAGGTTTTGGAGGGGAAAGAACGGTATTTTATTGTTATTAGGTAAAAACAAGGACTGCAGATGCTGGAAACCAGAGTCTAGATTAGAGTGGGAAAGCACAGCAGGTCAGGCAGCATCCGAGGAGCAGGAAAATCGATGTTTTGGGCAAAAGCCCTTCATCAGGAATAGGGGTAGAGTGCCTGCAGAGTGGAAAGATAAATGAGAGGGGGTTGGAGGTGGGGAGAAAGTAGCATAGAGTACAATAGGTGAATGAGGGTGAGGACGGAGATGATAGGTCAGGGAGGAGGGTGGGGGAAGGTAGCAAAGAGGACAATGGGTGAATAGGGGTGGGGATGAAGGTGGAAGGTCAGAGAGGAGGGTGGGGGAAAGTAGCAAAGAGTACAATGGGTGAATGGGGGTGGGATGAGGGTGATAGGTCAGAGAGGAGGGTGGAGTGGATAGGTGGAAAGGAAGATAGGCAGGTAGGACAGGTCATGGGGACGGTGCTGAGCTGGAAGTTTGGAACTGGGGTGAGGTGGGGAAAGGGGAAATGAGGAAACTGGTGAAGTCCACATTGATGCCCTGGCGTTGAAGTGTTCAGAGACGGAAGATGAGGCGTTCTTTCTCCAGGTGTTGGGTGTTGCATCAGGTTTCACAATTATAGAAGTGATAATCCTGTCAGGTCACTTTTATAGCTTCTAATATTTATCCATTGCCAAGAGGAACCACTGGTGTGAAGAGATGTTTGATAATGGCACAGAACTGTGGTTTGTGGTATTTGGTTTGTATTGTGAGTGATGGTTGCTGATCAATAGAATTAATGATGCTCATTGGACAGTAGATTTAGTAATTCAATATCGAGCAAAGGGATTTTGTTCGGAACTACCTGTTCTGAGGGTTCAGTAATCTGTGTAAAGAGGACCACTAATAGATATTAACAGACAAAATTCACTACATACTGCATTCTGTGAATCTTACTGGGCTCCACTTGCATGAATGTGTATTTATATTTTAGATTGTGGTTTCTGTATTTATGAGCGGTAATATCAACAGGGTTATGGAGCAGCTGTATGAGAGCTTGACTTCAAGACAAACTTATGTCTAGGAACAGAACATGGAAAAGGCACTGAAATAAAAGCAAACCACTGCGGGCACTGGAAATCTGAAATTAATCAGTTCTGAATAAGAGCCACTGGATTTGAAATGTTGCAACTCTGTTTCTCTCCACATCTCCAGATGTTGCCAGACCTGCTGAGTTTCTCCAGCACTTTCTGTTTTCATATCAAATCGGCAGCAGTGCCGTAATTCTCTGAAATTGTGACTCTGAAACAAGTGAAGATAGGTACTGGAACCTTGTTTGGAAGGAGTTGGGACAGGAGAGCCAAATTTCCTCATGGTTCCTAGCACTTTCACTATTGGTGAATGGCATTACCAGAAATTAAGACGAGGAAAATTGGGTGGAAACCACTCTGACCTGACTAATACAAGTCAAAGAGGAGTGGAAGAAGTCTATTTGGATCCTTGAGCCTGTTCTGTCATTCAATACGATTGTGGCTGATCTAATTATAGCTTTAAACCCCTCTCCTGTACTCCGACTCCCTCATGTCTTGACTCCCCTATCAATCAAAAGTCTATCAAACCCAGCCTCCACTGCTGTCTGGGAAAGAAAATCTCACAAACTAACTAGGAGAAGGTGAGGACTGCAGATGCTGGGGATCAGAGTCAAAAGGTGTGCTGCTGGGAAAGTACAGTCGATCAGGCAGCATCCGAGGAGCAGGATTTCGAGCATAAGTTTTTCATCAGGAATTTGAGGGAATGGGGGCACAAGAGGGCTGAGAGACAAATGGGAGGGGGTGGGACTGGGGGGAAGGTAACTGGGAATAAGATAGAAGAGCTTATGCTCAAAATGTTGACTCTCCTGCTCCTCAGATGCTGCCTGACTGGCTGTGTTTTCCCAGCACCACACTTTCTGACTCATACACTAACAGCCTACTTTGAAATAAAGGTTTCCCACATCGCATTCTTAAATGGGAGACCCCTAATTTTTAAATTGTGTCCCTAAATTCTAGACTATTTCTGCAAGAGGTAACATCCTTTTGACATCCACTTTGCTATCCTTCAGGATTGTTCAATTGTTCAATGGAATACATAGAACATAGAACAATACAGCACAGAACAGGCCCTTCGGCCCATGATTTTGTGCCGAACATTTGTCCTAGCTTAAGCACCTATCCATGTACCTATCCAATTGCCGCTTAAAGGTCACCAATGATTCTGACTCAGCCACTCCCACAGGCAGCGCATTCCATGCCCCCACCACTCTCTGGGTAAAGAACCTACCCCTGACATCCCCCCTATACCTTCCACCCTTCACCTTAAATTTATGTCCCCTTGTAACACTCTGTTGTACCCGGGGAAAAAGTCTCTGACTGTCCACTCTATCTATTCCCCTGATCATCTTATAAACCTCTATCAAGTCACCCCTCATCCTTCGCCGTTCCAATGAGAAAAGGCCTAGCACTCTCAACCTATCCTCGTGCGACCTATTCTCCATTCCAGGCAATACCCTGGTAAATCTCCTCTGCACCCTCTCTAAAGCTTCCACGTCTTTCCTAAAGTGAGGCGACCAGACTGTACACAGTACTCCAAATGTGGCCTTACCAAGGTCCTGTACAGCTGCAACATCACTTCACGACTCTTGATTCAATCCCTCTGCTAATGAACGCTAATACACCATAGGCCTTCTTACAAGCTCTATCCACCTGAGTGGCAACTTTCAAAGAGCTATGAACATAGACCCCAAGATCCCTCTGCTCCCTTTTTAAGAACCTTACCGTTAACTCTGTCTTCCACATTCTTATTTGTCCTTCCAAAATGGACAACCTCACACTTGACAGGGTTGAACTCCATCTGCCACTCCTCAGCCCAGCTCTTCTCATTCTTTGAAACTTGCTTGAACCTGTTTTTACTCTTCCTTCATCCCAAAAAACAGCCAAACAAATATCTTCCAAACTGCATCTTATACAATTTTATATTTTTTTAGGTAAGGAAGACTAAACATCTACACAGTACTCCAACTGGGGTCTCACTAAGCCCTGTAGAGCTTTAACAACACTCCCCTACTGTTAGATTTCCCTTGAGATAAATGACAATTTTCCACTTGTCCTCCTAATTACTTGCTGTTCCTCCATGTTAACTTTCTATGATTCATGTTCTAGGACAGTAGACAGGATGTCAGACTGTACCATGAAGTGTTTTAATCTTTCTACATTTAAATAATATGCTGTGTTTTTATTTTACCTTATTCAAGAGTCAAACTTTCCACGTTACACACCATCTTCCAAATGTTTGCCCACTCAACCTATTTTTTTTAAATGATGGGATGGGTGCATTGTTGGATGGAGCAGCATTTGTTGCCTGTCCTGAATTGTCCTGAACAAAGCAGTGACCTTCTTGTATTGCTGTGGTCCTTGGGGTGTAGTGACACTCACAGAACTGGAGAACATAATTGCATAAGATGGAACTTAGAGTATATTCTTCAGAGAAGGAGCTCCTGCATTAGGAGCCTTTGAGCAACTACACACCACTCTGTTCATTTAATTTGCTCCAGAGTCCATTATGCACCATGTTTGCAATTTCCCTTTAAATAGTGACATTGCAATAGACTCATGCAGGTTGTCATTACTCTTGCCCAAGCTAATAGGCCAAAAAAGGATTTGTTAGTCCAGTGAGGTGGTGGCTAGGTTCAAAAGCCACATGCTGCATTTATTCCTGTGCTTCCCGGACATTGTCAAGCTCTGCATGTTGGGTGTTATAACAGTGAAGACAAGGTCTTTAATGGCCCACAGTGGGAGACTGTTTCCTATCAAACGGAGGAACAAACCTGTTATGATCAGAACTTAACACTCAGGCCTGTCGCATTCCTGTAGGGATTGATTGGGTCAGGGGAGAGCCTTGTCCACTCTCAGGGTGGTGCTAGTGCCCTCTCTGGGTTCTTATAAGAAGGTGGCTCAGCTATTCTCCCTTCAAAAAAAACCAGTTTTTAAAATAAACTTCACGTGAACAGTCACCTCATCTGACAAATAGATATTGGGGTCTTTTTCTCAAATCATCACAAATGCTTTAAACATAAACCTGACTGCCCCGGCCGACTCATTGTCTCAGCCTGCTCCTGCCCCACCGAACTCATCTCCCAATACCTCGACACGGTCCTGTCCCCTTTAGTCCAAGAACTCCCCACCTACGTTCGGGACACCACCCACGCCCTCCACCTCCTCCAGGATTTTCACTTCCCCGGTCCCCAACGCCTTATTTTCACTATGGACATCCAGTCCCTGTACACCTCCATCCCCCATCACGAAGGACTCAAAGCCCTCCGCTTCTTCCTTTCCCGCTGCACCAACCAGTACCCTTCCACTGACACCCTCCTTCGACTGACTGAACTGGTCCTCACCCTGAATAACTTCTCTTTTCAATCCTCCCACTTCCTCCAAACTAAAGGAGTTGCCATGGGCACCCGCATGGGCCCCAGCTATGCCTGCCTCTTCGTAGGATATGTGGAACAGTCCATCTTCCGCAACTACACTGGCACCACCCCCCACCTTTTCCTCCGCTACATCGATGACTGTATCGGCGCTGCCTCGTGCTCCCACGAGGAGGTTGAACAGTTCATCAACTTTACTAACACCTTCCATCCCGACCTGAAATTCACCTGGACTGTCTCAGACTCCTCCCTCCCCTTCCTAGACCTTTCCATTTCTATCTCGGGCGACCGACTCAACACAGACATCTATTATAAACCGACTGACTCCCACAGCTACCTGGACTACACCTCCTCCCACCCTGCCCCCTGTAAAAACGCCATCCCATATTCCCAATTCCTTCGTCTCCGCCGCATCTGCTCCCAGGAGGACCAATTCCAACACCGCACAGCCCAGATGGCCTCCTTCAAGGACCGCAGATTCCCCCCAGACATGATCGACGATGCCCTCCACCGCATCTCCTCCACTTCCCGCTCCTCCGCCCTTGAGCCCCGCTCCTCCAACCACCACCAAGACAGAACCCCACTGGTTCTCACCCACCACCCCACCAACCTCCGCATACAACGTATCATCCGCCGCCATTTCCGCCACCTCCAAACGGACCCCACCACCAAGGATATATTTCCCTCCCCTCCCCTATCAGCGTTCCGCAAGGACCACTCCCTTCGTGACTCCCTCGTCAGATCCACACCCCCCACCAACCCAACCTCCACCCCCGGCACCTTCCCCTGCAACCGCAGGAAATGTAAAACTTGCGCCCACACCTCCACACTCACTTCCCTCCAAGGCCCCAAGGGATCCTTCCATATCCTCCACAAGTTCACCTGTACCTCCACACACATCATCTATTGCATCCGCTGCACCCGATGTGGCCTCCTCTATATTGGTAAGACAGGCCGCTTACTTGCGGAACGCTTCAGAGAACACCTCCGGGCCGCCCGAACCAACCAACCCAATCACCCCGTGGCTCAACACTTTAACTCTCCCTCCCACTCCACCGAGGACATGCAGGTCCTTGGACTCCTCCACCGGCAGAACACAACAACACGACGGCTGGAGGAGGAGCGCCTCATCTTCCGCCTGGGAACCCTCCAACCACAAGGTATGAATTCAGATTTCTCCAGTTTCCTCATTTTCCCTCCCCCCACCTTGTCTCAGTCGGTTCCCTCAACTCAGCACCGCCCTCCTAACCTGCAATCCTCTTCCTGACCTCTCCGCCCCCACCCCACTCCGGCCTATCACCCTCACCTTGACCTCCTTCCACCTATCCCACCTCCATCGCCCCTCCCCCTAGTCCCTCCTCCCTACCTTTTATCTTAGCCTGCTTGGCTCTCTCTCTTATTCCTGATGAAGAGCTTATGCTCAAAACGTCGAATTCTCTATTCCTGAGATGCTGCCTGGCCTGCTGTGCTTTGACCAGCAACACAGTTGCAGCTGTGATCTCCAGCATCTGCAGACCTCATTTTTTACTTAAACATAAACTAGAGAAGTCAACTCTCAAGTTAAAAAAAACTAAAGAATATATCTAATTGAATGAATTTGATATATTAACTGAGAGCTTCGTATACTGATGAAAAGCCATTGAGATGAAACATTAACTGTTTGCCTCACCTGCTGGGTATTGCCAGCATTTTAGACTAGATTAGATTCCCTATAGGGTGGAAACAGGCCCTTCGGCCCAACAAGTCCACACTGACCCTCCGAACAGTAAGCCACCCAGATCGATTCCCCTACCCTATATTTACACCTGACTAATACACCTAACACTTCAGGCAATTTAGCATGACCAATGCAGCTGACCCGCACATCTTTGGATTGTGGGAGGAAACCAGAGCACCTGGAAGCTTCTCTGAAGCTGTGCTGAATCTCTGTAAAAGTGCAAGCCGTAGGTGATTACATTTAATTCTAGTTTACGTTGATAGGAAACTACACAGGGTCTTCATGGAGGCCACATTAAACAGTCTCAAATGAACTATCAAATGGTAAGCAACAGAGAGTCATGAGGCACATGGAGGGTGGGGAGAGAATGGGATTCATGAAGGCAATATGCAGAATGTAGCCTCAACCTGCTATGGATATTCCTATTGCCTTGTTTTGAGTATTAGATTTCACAGTGTCCAGGCATCCCAATGTAGAGAGGTGGAACATTTAATTAAATTTAAATTGGACTCCAGTGGCACAATTGAAAGCACAATTTAAATTTTCCTTCTGCTGCAATGTGGGTTTTTCAGCAAAAAAATAAGAATTGCAGTGGACATGGAGACACACAAAGACCAGATCAGATAAGGTTGGCAGTTTCCACCCCTAAAGGACTTTAGTATCAGAAGGGTTTGTCAACAATCGATAATGGTTTCATTGTCATCGTTAGCCTCCTAATTCCAGGTTTTGATTGAATTCATGCCACCTTTTGCCATGCTACGATTTGAACCCAGATTCCTGTGATATCCACATTAAACAGCCTATTGATAACACCACTAGGGTTTCGCCTTCCCACCATCCTGATTTGGAGTCAATATGAGTGTTCCTCCCAGTCTGTAGATGAAATCGGTGAACAACATTGTGGATCTATCGATACTAAATCGTTCAGGAAGGCAGCTCCCTTTCTGAAGGGGGTGTAAGAATGGCCAAACTGACGTGATACTCATGTATGAATAAAAATAAGAGTGGAACATTCAAATAATAGTGAACTCATTCCATCAAGATCTACAGGAACCCTTATCCCCATCACCCCCACTGTAAGTATTAGCTGCTTAAATGTTCTGTGAGACTTCTGGACCTCTGCAGGGTTAGAGTTCAAATGATTGCAACATTTTCTCATCCACATTTGCAAATTATTTTGCTCCTTTGTATCGAAAGAAATAATAGTTAAGAAAATTAACAGTAAAAGTGAAAGAAGGACCCATCGATGGGACAAAAGAGGAGTAGTGCTATTTGAAATATTACAGCAGAATATGTAACAAGAATATTAACTGGCTGAAAAGATCTTAAGGAGGTCATTACTCCCCAGCATATGAAAGTGATTTTGTGTTAACACCAGAGTTTCAGACAATATCTATTATCTTAATTAAAAAGTTAAAGTTCTTTTATAGAAAGATTATTGACTGTAAGTTTAGGATTACACACTAAACAAGGAACACATGTCTTTCAAGTGTAATTTAAGATGGATTTTTTTTTATTATTGTAAAATTGGCAAATTTTAACTTTCTGCAGGGCTCAGCATTCCTCTGGCTGAAATAAAAAGGGACAAGAGTGTATTTTTCAGTTCTTTTAATAAAATGCTGATGGAATTGGAAGAATGTGTGGCATTCTGGAGCACTGACTGTGAAAATAGGCTTTTGTTAGTGACAGAGGTAAAAACAATGTCTGCAGATGCTGGAAACCAGATTCTGGATTAGTGGTGCTGGAAGAGCACAGCAGTTCAGGCAGCATCCAAAGTGCAGTGAAATCAACGTTTCGGGCAAAAGCCCTTCTGACAATCCAACTGTTCTAGACAATCCAACTGTAACAATGGATATTTTGCATGTCTGAAGGAGCTGATGGGGTCTCCAAATTTCAAAACGTTCCAGATATCTAGTTGTGGAGTATACATCCTTATATAGCACCCAGAAAAACAGATTGAGCTCTGGGATCCTGAAAACCTGGGCCACAACAGGGAGAACAATGCATACGTCTAATCATGGTGGCCTAACCTCAGCACTAAGGGAAATGTGAGCAGTGTTACAATCAAGCACTTTCAGTTTGGAGGAGCTGGTCAGAGGTCTGGAGCAAATAAATTGTTCTATTAAAAGGAAGACCTGCATTTATATAGCACCTTTCTTGACCTTAGGATGTCCCAAAGCCCTTTCCAGACAAGAAAGTGCTTTTTGAATTGTGGTCACTGTGCAGTGCAGGAAATGTGGCAGCCAATTTATACACTGAAAGGTGTCACAGAGAGCAGCCTGCTTACAATGAGATCATCTGCTTTTAGTTAAGGAATAAATATTAGGACATTGGAAAAAGGTTGCAACACAGGCGATCAGGGTGAACTGCAGCTGTAAATGATATAGGGGAGTCTTGACATAAATTGATGTTGAGGATTGTCGTATTAAGGACTTGATAGGTTAAGTGGTTATAGAGGTTTAAAGTTCTGTTGTGACTGTACTTTAAACTAATTTCGAGCTATAATCCCTGAGGTTCATTGAACCACTTGTTGCACAGCTAGAAATAAAAGACTGCTAGGTCTGTGTCTGCATTATAGCTTTATCTCAAATCCCAGTATCATTTGTGTAAATGGGTCAATTTATGAAACATTTACAATTCTCCTAGGGGATCTTTCCCATGGAGTACCAACAACTTTGAAGGAAAGATTTGCTTGCTTCACTGTTAGGTGAGTTGAGGGGGTGTTGGGTGGGATGGGTAATGGGAGGAATTCGGATATGAGTTACTGAAGGTTAGACCACTTGTTAAAAAAACGTTTCCCATTGAGATTTTAAGGGACATCTGTGTGTCCTTTCTCATTTACAAAAATGTACAGGGAAGAGTCAGGTGGCTCATGGCACCAGGATAAAAGACTACCACAAATCTTGAGTCCCATTCAGATGACAATTCCATGGATTCTCCAGAGGTGACCAGGCTGCCAGGGGCCTCCATTGTATCAGATTGCCTGTAACAGCATGGCTCTCATTACATTTCCAATGCACTTATGTGCATGGATTGATATCTGCAGCCTGGTTTGGGCAGTGTTTGAAATGCAACCAGCAAAGCAGACTTCCAGTAATGAATGCATCATGATTTCTGCTAGAGCATTGGACATTAATGCGCATGATTTACTGCCTATATTCACACACCAGCTGAGTGATGAGGGAATGGAAGCTTAGTTGGTTAAGATACATGTTAGAGTCAGCTTGAAGCACATAAGTGTGCAATGATTGGAACCTTACACAGAGAGGAATTTCATAATCCTTGTGAAGCTGTGGGCTTGAGAGAATGAAATGAAATTATCTTGCTTTGATTAGAGAGTCTCAGTCACATTGCTTTCACAGTCCACTGCAACCACTGAAATGTTGAAACATCTCTAGCTCCAGCCTGGAAGAAGTTAAATATATAAAGGTTAAAAAATCACCATGGTCACTTTAGACTCACGGATAGAGCAGTTGGAGGTTGTAGTTGTAGCTTCCCCTGATGCTATGATATCAATATGTTTTTACAAGAGTGCAGTGTCTCACACGTTGCTTCTCATTTGAGTTTAGGTCAGAGAATTACTTCCTGAATAGTGTTTAGTTGATATGACCTTTTACTGAGAGTCCTTCTCAAACCCCTCCCTCTGGCTACCTGCATCCTGGCCTGCTCTTTGTGATCTCTATTCATTTTCCCATCTGCGCTGTATTCCATGAGCCAGGCCCTTTAGTCTATGGTTGCCTGTGAACAAATGATTTGTGCATGAACCTTGAATATTGGAATCACAGAAATGTTATGGCGCAGGAGAAGGTCATTCAGCCAGGCGAATCTGTAATGCTTCTCGAAATGACCATCTTGACTTCATGCCATTCTCCTGCCTTCTCCAGATCCCCTTGCACATTATCTTGATTTAAACAATCATCACATTCCCTCTGAAATGTCTGGAATGAACCTACCTCCACGCCACCTGCAGGAAGTAATTTCCAGACCTGAACCACACATGTCTGAAGAAGCACGTTCTTACATTACATTTGTTTCTTTTGAAAATCACTTTCACTCATTGCCCTCTTATTCTTGATCCTTTTACAAGCAGGAAACATATCTCTCCATCTACCCGATCCAGCCCCCTCACAGTTTGGAAAAATTCCATCAGTTCTCCTCTTAGCCTTTTCCATTAATTGATTTTTCTCACTCTGAATTTACCATTACATGGAGGAGCCGTTGTTGGACTGAGGTGGACAAAGTTAGAAATCAAACAACATCCAACATGTTTATTCATCAAGTTAACAACTACCTGATGAAGGAGCAGCGCTCTGAAAGCTCGTGCTTCCAAATAAACCTGTTGTTGTGTGATTTCTGAATTGACCATTGTCATTCTCCAACTTCATCCTAAACCTTACCATGCAATGATCATTCTCTTATGCAGATATTGAAGATATCGAACAGTACAGCATAGGAACAGGCCCTTTGACCCACAATGTTGTGCCGAACATGGCACCAAATGAATCTAATCCCTTCTGCCCTTGGTTCACATCCCTCCATTCCTTGCACATTCTTCTGCTTATCTAAAAGTCTCTTAAATGGCCCTATTGTGTCTGCCTCCACCACCACCCCCTGGCAGCACATTCCAGACTCTGACCACTCTCTGTGTAAAAACACTTGCCCCTCACATCTCCTTTGAACTTTCCCCTTCTCACCATAATGCATACCCCCTAGTATTAGACATTTCAATGCTGAGTAAAAGATTCTGACCTTCAGATCCATCTATGCATCTCATAATTTTATAGACTTCTATCAAATCGCTCCTCAGCCTCCGCCATCCCAGAGAAAACAACCTGAGTTTTTCTAGCCTCTCCTCATACTCTCTAACCAGGCAGCATCCTGATAATGATCTTCTGCATACTCTCCAAAGCCTCCGCATCCTTCCTGTAACGTGACAACCAGAATTGAACTCAATACTCTAAATGTGGCCTAACCAACATTATAAAGCTGCAATATGACATCCTGACAGTGCTAGTATTCTGGTCTACATTTAGATAATTGAATTCCCAAAGACTCTATGATGTTTGCACCTCTCTGTAATTTCCCTGCAGATTTCATCCTCCACATTTGGAATGCACCGCCTGGGAGAGTTTTTGAGATGTGAAATCTCACAATATTTAAAAAAAGTACTTAGGTGAGCACTTGAAATGTCATAACATCCAAGGCTATGCAGAAAGTGGGACTAGTGCAGAAAGAAGTAGGGCATTTTTTGGTGGTTCAGACCCAATCAGCTGAAGGCTGTCTTCAATATTGTGTCATTCTGTGATAGTTGGTGGGCTATAGACTGCACCGCGTAATCTATTGCACCCTTTTTTATCCTCAACTCTGGACAAAGAGTGTTTAAACCCTCTAGGGCATCCTTTTCCTCCAGCACTGAAATGCTTTTCCTAATTAGTGCTGCTACTCATCCTTATATTTGTCTTTCCTTTTCTGAATACCTTGTTAAGTTAACACTCATTCCTGCACTCATTCCTGAAGGGCAGGTGTTAACTCATGAGCACCTGCCTGAAATCTTTACAAACCTCTGAGACTTATTACACCACTCAAAATCACCAAAAACATGTCAATTTATAGCAACAGCCAGAAAAAAATATATAAACAGTTGATGATCCCCTTAACTAAACCTTGTGGTGAGAGTGGGGAAGTTTCCTCATGCTGCTTAACATGTGTCCAGCTGTGTAAACTTCACAGAAGGTGTTGGCTGGAGCGTTTAGCTCCAAAATGGCAGGACAGGTATTGAGTTGCCATTGTGCATTGATGGATATGCTCTGCTTGCTTTGTATATTATAGCAAGTATTTATTATGTGCACATTAACTTCATTAACAATACATGCCATTATTCATGTCAGAAGCGTGTACTTTTGGACTATAAACCATTTTGGAATTCAACAATAGCACTGCCACGCTGACTAATTAAGGGAACTTTCTGACTCCAAACACATCATCTCCACAACCACAAGACTTTTCTCCACAGAGAGAAAAAAAAATTGGAATAAAGTCGGTGAGTCATGTTGCTGCTATTTGGCTTGTATGTAGAAAAAATGTGGCTCAAATACTCGGAGTAAACATTATGGAAGCAAACATTTGACTCTTCAGTGCTCCATGCTGTTTAATTCACTATCGTTAGTTGTCAGTTGAATTGCCTGGACTGTGGTCAGTGTGGCTCATGCAATAAGCAGGATCTGTGTTCCATTCTGTGGCCCCAGAACGGGTGAGATTAATGCTAATGAGCCAGTTCCCAGAACCTGAGTATGTCCTGACATGTGGGAATTCGGTACATCTCTATCGTTGCCAAAAGGCAAAAAAAAAGAGTGCTACAGACCTGCTGGCATGCAGAGAATGGTACAGGAGATAAATAGGGAAGGAAACAAATATATTGGGAAAGCAGTAAGAAAACTTCTGGTCCTGTCAAGTTGTCCATAAGCCAAAGGTTGTTTCTGATGTGTCAACAAGTGTAGAATCAGGCATAGCGAATATGGATGATACATATTTTTGGAATTCTTTCTTTAAGTACTTAAAGGCGATTCGACACAGAGAAGCATAACATTCTGATGAAAAATTTGGACTAGATACAGGGATCTGCTGCTATTTACTATGGAGATGGGCATTCTAGCTTAATTGGAAACAAAGCATGAAGTTACAATCCTGGCATCCAAAATATAATGGGCCGACTCAGAGCTGGTCACATTGCAGTTGATGACAAACAGATTAACATTCTCTTCTTCTGATCTCACACCTGCTTCAACCTGCTAATAACATTAAAATGAAAAGGGCCATTCAAAACATAGTCAGGAAAGCAAAGAAGTGAATAAAATGCACTGAACTTATTAAATTTTGACCAGAATACATTACTGACAGAATGAGTTTCCCATACAGCAGTATTTGATGGATCTGCTCGCCGAGCTGGAAGTTTTTGCTGCAAACGTTTCGTTCCCTGGCTAGGGAACATCATCAGTGCTGTTGGAGCCTCGTGTGAAGCACTGCTTTGATGTTTCTTCCGGTATTTATATTGGTTTGTTCTTGCCGCTTCCGGGTGTCAGTTTCAGCTGCAGTGATTTGTATGTGGGGTCCAGGTCGATGTGTCTGTTGATGGATGTTCTTGCCGTTTCCGGGTGTCAGTTTCAGCTGTAGTGGTTTGTATATGGTGTCCAGGTCAATGTGTCTGTTGATGGAGTTTGGGGATGAATGCCATGCTTCTAGGAATTCTCTGGCTGTTCTCTGTCTGGCTTGTCCTATGATAGTGGTGTTTTCCCAGTCAAATTCATGTTGCTGGTTGTCTGAGTGTATGGCTACGAGAGACCCAATACCCAGCATGAGCCAAACTAACGTAGTTTACAAAATACCATGCAAGGACTGCACAAAACACTATATAGGACAAACAGGAAGACAGCTAACAATTCGCATCCATGAACATCAGCTAGCCACAAAACGACACGACCAGCTGTCTCTAGTAGCCATACACTCAGACAACCAGCAACATGAATTTGACTGGGAAAACACCACTATCATAGGACAAGCCAGACAGAGAACAGCCAGAGAATTCCTAGAAGCATGGCATTCATCCCCAAACTCCATCAACAGACACATTGACCTGGACACCATATACAAACCACTACAGCTGAAACTGACACCCGGAAACGGCAAGAACATCCATCAACAGACACATCGACCTGGACCCCACATACAAATCACTGCAGCTGAAACTGACACCCGGAAGCGGCGAGAACAAACCAATATAAATACCGGAAGAAACATCAAAGCAGCGCTTCACACGAGGCTCCAACAGCACTGATGATGTTCCCTAGCCAGGGAACGAAACGTTTGCAGCAAAAACTTCCAGCTCGGCGAGCAGAACCACAACAACGGATACCCGAGCTACAAATCTTCAATCTGATTTTAGTATTTGATGGAAGCCAAAATAGTTTTTTCAAAGTTTCTACAGCATCTAATTACCTCAATCACTGTGCTACATCTCTATGAACTACAGGCTACTCTCCAGCTAGTATTTTGTTTAATATCAGGCACAACATTTTAGGAAGGATATCAAGTCCTTGGAGAGCACATGGAAGATATTTCCCACAATAGTCCCATGGATAAGGAACTTCAGTTTTGTGGACAGACTGGAGAAACTGGGGTTGTTCCACTCAGAGCAGAGAAGGGAGAATTGTTAGGCATGTTGAAATCCGTGAAAAGTTTTGTCAGCGTAAATAAGGAGGAATATCTTCAATAGTAATATTGTTAGTAACCTAAGATGATTCACAAGAGAACCAGAGGCAACTTGTGAGGTTTCTTTTTATATGCAGCAAGTTGTTGCAATCTGGAACGTGAAGAAGTGCAACTGGAACTTTCAAATTAAATAAATATGTGGAAAAATGCATGTCTATGAGGGAAGAGCCATGGGATTCCCCAGTTGGTGAACACTGTCAAGGAGCAGGAACTAGCAGAATGGACAAATGGCCTTCTTCTGTGTTGTGTCATAAAATACTTCTAGTGCTCTAAACAACCTTAAAGATTCAACTCCCAGGAAACTTTATAAAATGTGATTACTCATATGGAGTAAACATGGGATCTAATTTGGAAATAGCAAGGTTTCACCAAGAGAGATTGTTCTAAGTTGCATGTGACATTTCTGTGTTGCTAAAGGAAGAATTGTCCCAAGTATCAGCCTGCTACTCCAAGGTTGAAGCTATGACGTTCACAAAGCTACACCAGAATGAATGTATGTATAGTTTCTTTCAACTCTCCAGGGCTTACGGAAATATTATCTAAGGAATGAATATATCCAAGAGTAGGTCAAGTAACTTGTGGTGTTGGGTTAGGGTTTGGGACAACCTGGACCAATTGATTATCTTCAGGAATGTAGCAAATGTTATAAGTTTTTTGTACTTTAATGTCTTCTGATTCACCTTTTTCAAAAGTTGAAAATTATGATGGAGTGACTTACAAATAATTTATAAAGGAAATTCAATGAGCAGTGTAACTTTTCATGGTGCTGTACCTTCTTTTGTATTAGAATCAGATTTAATGTATTTCAGTGATAGTATCTAGAGTATTCATTCATGCAATTGCACAGTGTGGTACAAGAAATGTTTTCTGGATGAGAATTGAGTGAGAAGTTAGAGTTGAAATGTCTTACAGTTGGGAAGGAGTCCTTCAGCCCATTGCGTCTATGCTGGTCATCAACCCCTATCTTCTGTCATTCTCTGCAAACTGACCTTTGTGAGATTTGTAGGAAGAGGACATCATGTTGTTGGTTGGTGGCTGTCCACAATCAGGTTTATTCAGTGTAGCTGCATTTACAGAATGGGTAAGAGTGGCATCTTTGAGCAGGTCCCAGTCCCATATGTTATGTCATGTGCTCCACCGTGAATCTAGTCCACTCATTACCATAGTATATGTTACTCCATCATACTACAAGCCCCCCACCACAATTTTTAAACTGTCTGCATTTTCATTTTAACCATGAATCATTTCCTCTTCCTACTCTTCTGACCTCCAAAGTCTGTCCAGGCTTCAATTCTCCCATTTTCCAGCACTTAGGATGTACCATTGTATGCCAGAGCACTTTAAATGATTATCAGGGTATAGGAACAGATTAGACCATTCGACAATATGAGCCTGCCACACCATTCAATACCTGAAC
Source organism: Hemiscyllium ocellatum (assembly GCF_020745735.1). Taxonomy (NCBI): domain Eukaryota; kingdom Metazoa; phylum Chordata; class Chondrichthyes; order Orectolobiformes; family Hemiscylliidae; genus Hemiscyllium; species Hemiscyllium ocellatum. Next base: position 35,893,533 of record NC_083401.1, read on the forward strand.
CCCATAACTCTGTATGCCACTGGTAGTCAGAAATCTGTGAATCTCTATCTTAAACATACTTAAAGTTAAACTTCCAAAGTTCTCTGGGGTAGAGAATTCCATAGGTAGCTTCTGAGTAACCCTTTGGATAAAATACATTTATCTTCATCTCAGATCTAAGTAGCATCTTCCTTAGTTTTGAATTGTGTCCCACGGTTCCAGACTTCCCAATCAGGGAACCATCCTATTTGTAGCAAACTTGCCTAGCTCTTTAAGTGTTTTCTAAGTTTCAATGAGAACACATCACCTTCCAAAATTCTTGTCACTAAGCTGGCCCCTTTTTTTCTAAAAGCTGTTCCTTTTCTCAAGGATACTGAGTCCTTGATTTTTTTCAGAACGGTCATAAGTGGGCCGGGCTCCGATTAGACTGGTTTAGTGCAGAGGTTAAAGGGCATTGAGAGGCCTTTTTGTTTATGTGTAAGAAAATAAGACTTCAGGCCAAAGTGGTCATGTTTTAGAAGTGATCTGTGCAATGAAAAGGGAGTGGTCAGATCTCTGGCTGAGCAGTTCAGTCTAGAAATAGTTGGGAATTCATCAGTGAGCTCTATGGAAACTCTCCGTCTCTCTCTTTGTGCCCTTCTAATCTCAACCTGTAAGCATCTGTTTCATTTCTAACTGTGTTTTCAGGGGGTTTGCTTATTGGGACTGTTGTGTATATTCAGAACAGTATAATTAAGTCTAGTTTGGATAGACTGAGTTCTGTAGAGATCCTTTATTCTGTTCTTTGTGTTTCATTGTGAAATATTGTAAATACATTTCTGTCTGTTTTAAAACTTAGTAGTCAACCTAGCCACCTTACTCTGGATAATTCTCACTGTACACCTACTAAAACAAATTGCGAAGTTATGGTCTGGGTTGCCTGCTCAAGAATGTTTTGAGTGGTCTGGCCTAGCCAATAACACGCTAGAAACTACGGGCCTAATTTGTCCAATGTTTCTTCATAGGACGGTCTTGTTGTCCCAGGAACAAAGCTTGTGAATTCCATTGCACTCCCACTTTGGAAATGATGTATTTCCTGAGATAAGGAGACTAAAACTGTGCACAATATTCCAGGTGCAGTCTCACTCACTAAGCTCTGACACAATTGAATCAAGGCTTCACCTCTCCTGTACTCAAACCCTTTTCAATAAAGGCTGCTAAATGCTGAGAAATAGTTAGGGGGTTAATTTTGACTGGCTTAGGCTCGATGATCCAAAGGGCCTTTTTAAGTGTTGTAGACCTCTATGACTGTCAAACTCTGTTACTGTAATGTATTGCCGAACCTGCATGTGCCTTCAGTGACTTAAAAACAAGGACACCTAGTTCCCTTTCTACATCTATACTTTCCAAATTATTACCATTTAAATAATACTCTGCATATCTGTATCTCCTACTAAACTGGATAACATTTTATCATATTGTGTTTCACCTGCCATATTGTTTCCCATTCACAAAGCCTGTCCAAACCCCACTGAAGTTGCTTTACATCTTGCTCACAGAACACAATTCCACCTCAGTTTATACCATTTGCATTTTGGGAAATACAGCATTCAGTCTGCACTTCCAAATCATTGATATATATTGCTGGGTTTTAAGTATTGATGTTTGCCAGTCCCCACCACTCACAGTCTGCCAACATGAGGATGACCCATCTATTCCTATTCTTTGTTTTCTGTCTGTCAACAAATCATTAATCCATGTCAGTACATTACCTTCTATCCCATGTGCTTAATTTTTACTAAATAGCCTCCTGTGGAGGGGTTTATCCAAAGCCTTCTGAAAATCTAAATGTATTACTTCCATCAGTTCTCCTTTATCAATTTTATTGTATCTTCATATGTTGCAAAAAGCTACCTCTTCAAAAAATTCAAGTTTGTCAAATGTGATTTCCTACCTACAAGTTCTTTCTGATTATTCCTAATTGGATTGTTATCATCCAAGTGCCTACTTGTCCCCTGCTGTACGATAGATTCTAGCGTTTTCCTTACTACTAATATAAGGCTAGCAGGTCTGAAGTTTCTCACATCCTTCATTAATAGTGGGATGACATTTGCTACTTTTCAGTCCACAGCAATTGTTCCAGAGTTTATAGAATTTTGGAATGATAATCAGCAATGTATCAACTGTCTCTGGAGCTACCTCCTTCAACACTCTGAATGGAGACCATCAGGTTTTGGAGATTTCTTTACTTTCTGTCCCATAAATTCTCCAGTGCAATCTTCTTACTAATGCTTATTTTCTTCAACTCTTCATTCTCCCTAGTTCCTTGGGTTTCTACTTCTGGAAGATTTCCTCCATATTCCTCCGAAAACAGACACAAAGCGATGATTTAGTTTCTCTGCCTTTTCTCTATTCATTATCACACATTCTTTTGTCTATGGCAATATTGAACCCGTATTTGTTTTAGCCAAATGTTTTCTATTTAATACCTTTAGAAACTTTTACAGTCCATTTTTATGCTTGTTTACTAGTTTATCCTAAAATTCTATTCTCTATTTCCTTATCGTTTTTTTGGTCCTCCTTTGCTAATCCTTAGAATTGCTGCTATTTTTGGTAACTTCATAGGCCAAATACAATCCTGAAGTTTCTTTGTCAGTAATGGCTGACTGACCCTTTTTTGAGTTTTTGCACCTTGAAGAAATGTATAGTTGCTCTGAACCGTGCAATAGTTATTTAAAGTCTATGTACAGTCATGCATTTTAATGTGTTTTCCCAAGCTATCTCAGCCAATGTCTGCCTCATGTCTTCATACTTTCCCTTATGCTGCTGAGGTTGAAGAGCTCCCAGCCCTGTTACTAGAAAGTGATTTTCGGGGCCTACCCACCATTCCTTCAATAGTGACCTCGGAGACAACCAATTAAGGAGGCTACCTCTGCGAATATTCCTGTGGTCTCGTAACTGGAAATTCTGTTCCTCTCTCCATAGACATGCTATTTCCAGCATTTTATGTTTTTAACTTAAGTACAGTATTTAATGCGTGCACGCATATTACAAGAGTCAGTAATATTTTCCTCAAATCCCTTATGCATGTGCCACAAAATTGCAGCATGAATAAATATGAATAAATGTATTTACCAAGCCAGATGTGGCACTTAGAAGGATAAAATTGTTATGCCAAGAGGGCACAAAGAGAGAAACACACTATATATTCTTGCTTATGCATTTTTTAAAAAAAATGCCTCTTGTCGGATTTTCATGCTCTGAATGCGCAAATTGACTGCCTCCAGAAATATTTAACAATTTCAACAGGACTAAAGTGAATTCATCATTTCCTATGAACACTTCTTGCATTGTCTGAATAATTGCCAATCAAACCAACACATCTCAGCATGTTCTGAGTAAAGAAAACCATCAAAACCCATTATTGCTTGATTTGGTACAAATACCTCCACAGTAATCTGCTACAAAACACAGTAGTTTCTGATGGGGAAACATCAACTCAAAGCCCCAGCCGCACTATCGAAAGTGGTGGTTTGTGGGATCTACCCTTTACTTATATAGCTTTGACTTTTGTTCCAGTTACTGCTTGTAACATCAGAAGAGTAACCTGCTCCAGCTTGAGTGAAAGCCTGCTTCCGATTCCAATATCTCTCAAAGTCTGATTTCTGGAAAGAAATCAATCTGAAAAGTGTACTTATTCCCTCCATACAATTATTAGACTTGTATCAGGATATTAACTCATGTCTGAGCTCCTCCAAGAGGGTCCTCAGTGTGCAGGACATTGACTTATTAATTCCTCAATTGGACAGTGACTCTAGTTCTAATTCATGTTGACTAATTTTGATAATTTTGCATTTAAGTAACTTTAATTTATAATTTCTCTGTTTTCCTTTACAATTTGGATGAGCGCATATGTAAATAAATATTACAGACTGCCTCTGATCTCCCGGGTTTTGTCATTAATCCTATTTTGTTTTAATCTGAAAGAATTTGCTTTGGGTCATTTTTCTTTGATTTCAAAACCAGAGTTTGAAATAACACGGTACTTTTTTTTTAGAAAAGTGAACTAAGTAAGAAAAGAAAAATGAGCAAACACCTCTGTTCAGATTAGATTACTTACAGTGTGGAAACAGACCCTTCGGCCCAACAAGTGCACACCGACCCGCCGAAGAGCAACCCACCCATTCCCCTACATTTACCTCACACTACGGGCAATTTAACATGGCCAATTCACCTGATCTGCACATCTTTGGACTGTGGGAGGAAACTGGACCACCCAGAGGAAACCTCACGCAGACACGGGGAGAATGTGCAAACTCCACACAGTCAATCGCCTGAGTCGAGAATTGAACCCAGGTCTCTGGGGCTGTGAGGCAGTAGTGCTGACCCCTGTGCCACTGTGCCTCCCAGGGCAGAATAGGAGAACAGTAAGAATGATTTCAATTCACATCTTCCTCTTTTCCATGACAACATAAAAATCTATCTTAAAGAAAAGTTACACAAAATGTTGTACAGACTTAACTAGTTGTATGGGGAAGAGAGCCAAGTAGTGAGTATGGACAGGAGCTGTCACTTGGTTTGAAGTTATTTTTATATGATTGCTGTTTATATTCCTGTAAATAATCTTGTTTAAACAAGCTCATTTCTCTTTACAGTACTTTTAAAAACAAAATTAGCAGTGTCTATAAAGTTAGCTCCGAATTTATTGTGATGAAGAACAGACCTGACAAGAGAATCTCAACTAGTCTGGACTGGGCTAATTTGGTTATATTCCAACAGACAGGTTGTTCAAGATGGACTGTGGTGGGAAACTTTCTACAATGGATTATGTTTCACTGATATGCCATATTTTGTCAAAAATTTGAAAAATGGTGGCTTTTAGTAGGCAACTAGGAGACAATCATAGCACGGTGGCTCATGGCATTAGAGACCTGGGTTCACTTCCAGCCTGGGTCTGCCTGGAGTTTGCACATTCTGGGTTCTCCGGTTTCTTCCCACAATCCAAAAATGTGCAGGTTATGTGGATTAGCCATGCTAAATTGTCCATAGTGTCCAGGCATGTGTAACAGGGATAGGTTAGGGGTGTGTGTCTGGGTGACATGCTGTTCAGAGGATTGGTATGGACTCAATGGGCTGAACGGCCTGCTTCCACGCTGTATGGATTCCATGAAAAAGTAGTTGCAGAAAAATCATCAGATGAATGCCCCTGGTGGATATGTAACATTGAGGAAGATAGGAGAATGATGGGAAAATAACAGGAGAAGTTCACAAGCCTAATATCAGTTACTGCTATGAATGTGTCAAGAGGGATCTGGTAGAGGCCTCCAAGGTAATGGAGTGGAGAGCTGCTGGTGCCTGCACCGCTCCACAGAGCTCATTCAAATGGGGGTTATTATTCTTGTGTTCACCCCGATCCACCCTGATGCCCTTATTATCCTACACTTGTTTTCAGAAAGGACGACTGAGGGAGAAAGGAAAACAGGAAGAGAGACAAAGTGTGGGCTGACAGAGACACATGTAAGACTCTAAAGTTAGGCTTCTGTCTCTCTACTGGAGAGATCATTAAAATCATTTACATTTTTAAAGACTTGGCTGTTTTTCATAGTTTATATTTAGGGGCAGCAATGCTGAGAGGGTTAAGTGCCGTACTTGTTCTGCTCACACAGGTCAGAGCAGTCCTGAATCAGGAAATCGGTCTATCATTTGTCTATGGAATGGGTCTAACTCCTAACAGTGCCTGAATAATCACCTAACCTGAATATGTTTCCTCAAGGATTTGACCATGCCAGCCCATTTTGTGCACATGAATGAGGACCAATATCCCGTGACATCCCAAGATTCTGCTGTGGCAAAATAATTCACGTGTTATGTGAATGCACCAGAACAGGCAACACGAATGACCCATACACTATTTTATTTCATTCATTCATGGCATGTAGACATCACTTCCTTGGTCAGCACTTATTTCCCAACCATAATTACCTTTGAGAAAGAAGTGGAGGAGCTGCCTGCCTGAATTGTGCAGGGTGAGGTCAGGGGTATCTCTGTGTCTGTTGGGTGGGTGCAGGGTAGTAGGTACACTCACAGGACTGTTAGGAAGGGAGTTCTATTGACATCATTCTGGCGAATTGATGTAAGCCTGTGACACACAACACAGTCAAACTCCACCCACTAACTTCCCATGCATGCTTATTTCAAGTTGCTTTTTTAGATTAGATTAGACTTACAGTGTGGAAACAGGCCCTTCGGCCCAACAAGTCCACACCGACCCGCCGAAGCGAAACCCACCCATACCCCTACATTTACCCCTTACCTAACACTACGGGCAATTTAGCATGGCCAATTCACCTGACCTGCACATCTTTGGACTGTGGGAGGAAACCGGAGCACCCGGAGGAAACCCACGCAGACACGGGGAGAACGTGCAAACTCCACACAGTCAGTCACCTGAATCGGGAATTGAACCCGGGTCTCAGGTGCTGTGAGGCAGCAGTGCTAACCACTGTGCCACCGTGCCGCCCAACTACAACATTGTCACAGTGGATCTAGTGAGTCCACAATGTGCCTACATGTGGTACATAGCCTAATACCTAGCTTCAAATGATTTAGATTTATATTTAGCTTTTTTTTATTGTCATATGGACTCAAGTACAAAAGTACAGCAGTACAGTGAAAAGTGTATAATGTCACTACACAAGGCATCATTTTAGCTACAAGTACCTAGATACAGAATCATAAGATCAAGGTAGAAAAAAAGAACACAGTTATAAGTTAAACATGACAGTAATTTTTAGTGTTAAGTAGAAGTATAAAGAAATAAAGCTAAAAGTCAAACATTACAGTCTTTTGAAAGTGCTTAGCCATGCTGGAACTGGCTGTCCTCCAGGGGCCTTCTCTTTGCCATGCTTTTCCCGTGCAGGCCATTCCAGGAGCCCCCTCCTCAGACCTACCACACCCACTGCTCCTGTTGGTCCACCTGGAGTAATGATGCGGGCCGACCGCATTGCTTCAGCTGATTAACACTGACCGGAGATGCTGCCTTGACGGCCAATCGCAGATGACGCTCACCACCACCTGCTCCTGCTGAAAGCCGCTGCCCCTGCCATTGCCTTGGGTCCTGCGCTGGGGCCCACTAAGGTTGAAGACGTCTTGCTCTGGTGCCATCAATCACTGCTGGACTCACAATCACTGCCATCACAACCTCAGTCCCTAAAGGCTCGCTCCCTCCGTGCTGGGCTCACTCTTCCCAAGGAGCCGACTCCTGCTGTGCATGTTAGGGAGTCAAGAAACTCCTTCTGAGGATGCCATAAGGCCTCATCTTCAGTCACCACCAAAGCAGCCACCAGGAACAACAAGATTCATTCCTCTGCCAGATCACCCAAACCCTGACCAAGGCATTCAGCCTGCATTAGGACCACCTTGACAGAACCTGATATGGCCTCTGCTGTCGCTGCCATGACTCCATGTTGCAGGACCCATTCATCACTATCACTGCAGTGAGTCCATGTTGCTGGGCCCACACATCACTATCACTGCAGTGAGTCCATGTTGCTGGGCACTCATCACTATCACTGCGGTGAGTCCACGTTGCTGGGCCCACTCGTCGCTATCACTGCAGTGAGTCCATGTTGCTGGGCCCACTCATCACTATCACTGCGGTGAGTCCATGTTGCTGGGCCCACTCGTCACTATCACTGCAGTGAGTCCATGTTGCTGAGCTCACTCATCACTATCACTGCGGTGAGTCCGTGTTGCTAGGCCCACTCATCACCATCACTGCGGTGAGTCCGTGTTGCTAGGCCCACTCATCACCATCACTGCGGTGAGTCCACGTTGCTGGGCCCACTCATCACCATCACTGCGGTGAGTCCATGTTGCTGGGCCCACACATCACCATCACTGTGGTGACTCCACGTTGCTGGGCCCACTCATCACTATCACTGCAGTGAGTCCATGTGGCTGGGCCCACTCGTCACTATCACTGCGGTGAGTCCATGTTGCTGGGCCCACTCATCACCATCACTGCAGTGAGTCCATATTGCTGGGCCCACTCATCACCATCACTGCGGCGAGTGAATGTTGCTGGGCCCACACATCACCATCACTGTGGTGACTCCATGTTGCTGGGCCCACTCATCACTATCACTGCGGTGTGTCCATGTTGCTGGGCCCACTCATCACCATCACTGCAGTGAGTCCATGTTGCTGGGCCCACTCATCACCATCACTGCAGTGAGTCCATATTGCTGGGCCCACTCATCACCATCACTGCGGTGAGTCCATGTTGCTGGGCCCACTCATCACTATCACGGCGGTGAGTCCATGCTGCTGGGCCCACTCATCACTATCACTGCAGTGAGTCCATGTTGCTGGGCCCACTCATCACTTTCACTGCAGTGAGTCCATGTTGCTGGGCCCACTCATCACTATCACGGCGGTGAGTCCATGCTGCTGGGCCCACTCATCACTATCACTGCAGTGAGTCCATGTTGCTGGGCCCACTCATCACTATCACGGCGGTGAGTCCATGCTGCTGGGCCCACACATCACCATCACTGTGGTGACTCCATGTTGCTGGGCCCACTCATCACTGTCACTGCGGTGTGTCCATGTTGCTGGGCCCACTCATCACCATCACTGCAGTGAGTCCATGTTGCTGGGCCCACTCATCACCATCACTGCAGTGAGTCCATATTGCTGGGCCCACTCATCACCATCACTGCAGTGAGTCCATGTTGCTGGGCCCACTCATCACCATCACTGCAGTGAGTCCATATTGCTGGGCCCACTCATCACCATCACTGCGGTGTGTCCATGTTGCTGGGCCCACTCATCACTATCACTGCAGTGAGTCCATGTTGCTGGGCCCACTCATCACTATCACTGCAGTGAGTCCATGCTGCTGGGCCCACTCATCACTATCACTGCAGTGAGTCCATGTTGCTGGGCCCACTCATCACCATCACTGCAGTGAGTCCATATTGCTGGGCCCACTCATCACCATCACTGCGGCGAGTCCATGCTGCTGGGCCCACTCATCACTATCACTGCAGTGAGTCCATGTTGCTGGGCCCACTCATCACTATCACGGCGGTGAGTCCATGCTGCTGGGCCCACTCATCACCATCACTGCGGTGAGTCCATGTTGCTGGGCCCACTCATCACTATCACTGCGGTGAGTCCATGTTGCTGGGCCCACTCGTCACTATCACTGCAGTGAGTCCGTGTTGCTGGGCCCACTCATCACTATCACGGCGGTGAGTCCATGCTGCTGGGCCCACTCATCACTATCACTGCAGTGAGTCCATGTTGCTGGGCCCACTCATCACTTTCACTTCCATGAGACCATGTTGCTGGGCCCACTCATCACTTTCACTTCCATGAGACCATGTTGCTGGGCCCACTCATCAGCATCACTGCAGTGAGTCCATGTTGCTGGGCCCACTCAACACTATCACTGCGGTCAGTCCGTATTGCTGGGCCCACTCAACACCATCACTGTGGTGACTCCATGTTGCTGGGAGCTCTCATCACCGTCACTGCCATGAGACCATGTTGCTGGGCCCATTCATCACCATCACTGCAGTGATTCCATGTTGCTGGGCCCATTCATCACCATCACTGCAGTGATTCCATGTTGCTGGGCCCATTCATCACCATCACTGCGGTGAGTCCATGTTGCTGGGAGCTCTCATCACCGTCACTGCCATGAGTCCATGTTGCTGGGCCCACTCATCACTATCACTGCTGTCACAGGGACTGAGCTCTTCACCGAGAGGTAAGTAAAATAAAATAAAACGGAAAAATAAAAATGAGAGAAGAGAAAGAGAGCAAAGTGTTGAAATGAAAAGAAAAGTAGAGTTTGTGGGTGAGCTCAGAAGCCATATTGTGCCGCCATCTGCAACAACAAATGATGTGCCAGGAAATGGGGATATACATAGAACATAGAACATAGAACATAGAAGGATACAGCGCAGTACAGGCCCTTCGGCCCTCGATGTTGCGCCGACCGAGTCCTACCTAACCTATACTAGCCCAATAACTTCCAAATGCCTATCCAATGCCCGCTTAAATGAACATAAAGAAGGAGAGTTCACCACTGATACGGGCAGGGCATTCCATGAACTCACAACCCGCTGTGTGAAGAATCTACCCCTAACATCTGTCCTATACCTACCACCCCTTAATTTAAAGCTATGTCCCCTAGTAACACCTGACTCCATTAGCGGTAAAAGGTTCTTAGTATCTACCCTATCTAAACCCCTAATCATCTTATACACTTCTATCAGATCTCCCCTAAACCTTCTCTTCTCCAATGAGAACAGCCCCAAGTGCCTCAGCCTTTCCTCATAAGATTTTCCTACCATTCCAGGCAACATCCTGGTAAACCTCCTCTGCACTCGTTCTAAAGCTTCCACATCCTTCCTATAGTATGGCGACCAAAACTGCACACAATACTCCAGATGAGGCCTCACCAGAGTCTTATACAACTGCAACATGACCTCAGGACTCCGGAACTCAATTCCTCTGCCAATAAAGCCCAGTACACCATATGCCTTCCTCACAGCACTATTTACCTGGGTGGCAACTTTCAGAGATCTGTGTACATAGACACCAAGATCCCTCTGCTCATCCACACTACCAAGTAGCCTACCATTAGCCCAGTAATCCATCATCTTGTTATTCCTACCAAAGTGAACGACTTCGCACTTAGCTACATTGAATTCCATTTGCCACATTTCCGCCCAGCTCTGCAACTTATCTATATCCCGCTGTAACCTACCACTTCCTTCCTCACTATCCACAACTCCACCGACTTTTGTGTCATCCGCAAACTTGCTTACCCAGCTTTCAAGTCCTTCCTCTAGATCATTTATAAAGATAACAAAAAGCAATGGTCCCAAAACAGATCCTTGTGGTACACCGCTAGTAACTGCGCTCCAAGATGAACATAATCCATCAACTACTACCCTCTGTCTCCTTCCAGCCAGCCAATTCCTAATCCAAACCTCTAATGTATCCTCAATGCCATACCTCCGAAGTTTTAGCATTAGCCTACCATGGGGAACCTTATCGAACGCCTTACTAAAATCCATATACACAACATCTACTGCTTTACCCTCATCCACTTCCATAGTCACCTTCTCAAAGAACTCAATAAGGTTTGTGAGGCACGACCTGCCCTTATAGAGAACTCGCAGCAGCATAGTAGCCGTGCAATAAGTGTCACATAGAAAGCAGGGAATTCAAGAAGTGCTGACACGCAGCATAGAAGAAGGCTATAAGGCTGTTCAGCCCATCATGTCTGTTGTGTGTGTGTGTGTGTGTGTGTGTGTGTGTGTGTGTGTGTGTGTGTGTGTGTGTGTGTGTGTGTGTGTGTGTGTATGTGTGTGTGTGTGTGTGTGCGGATCCCGTTCTTTCTTTTCTTGTTATGTGCATTGTTCCTTTGTGGATGATAATCTAATTCCCTCTCGGATGCCTCAGTTGAACCAATGCCTCCAACACAGTCTCAGGCAGCCCATCCCAGATCTTGTTTCTGATTTCCAGTGTCCGCTGTTCTTTGGTTGAGTTGCTGTTGCTGTTGTTGTTGTAGCATTCCAGATCTTAACAACTCGCTGTGTTAAAGATGTTTCTCTTCATGCCTCTTAACTCCTCATGCCAATTACCATAAGGCTGTGCTTCTCTCACTCAGTCCTTCTACTTGTGGGAACACTTCCTTCCTGAGCATTTTATCCATACCTCTCACGATCTTGAATATCTCCATCAAATTCATGCTCTGCGTTCTGCTGGGTTTACGTTGGTTTGGTGGAGGAGAAGGCTGGAAAGGTAACATCTAAGTTCATCATGGGCCACATCACTCTGCATGTTGTTGATTCTTACAGTGTGATTTGTGGGCAATGTAACCCCACAGTCCTTCATTTTTTAAAATTATGGACTGATGTTTACAGGAAAAGGTATTAAAGGAGCATTTTGATCAGGAATTTCTGAAAAAAAAAGCCGACAAAAAATGCCTCATTCATTACAGCTGCCTTCGTAAACATGAGCAGTAAATACTTCGGCTGGTCTTAATTTAAAATACTGTGAGTGCAGTCATAAAGCATCACAATCTTTCTACTGTGACAACCAGCGTTGTGGACTTTCTGTGGGGCTTCTCTTCCCACCTGAGAATTTTCACAAAAATCACATACATAAGGCTCAGATGACTCTGCAGGAAAATCATGATTAGATTATTGCAACAGATTGAGTGGAGCTGTTTCCAACTACCCGCCTGGCTTGATGACCCTGTCTCACACATGGAAATCCGAAGCCAGTTTAGAATTGGGTAACAGGTACAAAAGACGCCTGAAAGGCACAACCCGATTTGATATTATGTGTCTTTCATTGGCTGTAAGATTTTGATCTTCAAAGTTCGACCTTATTTTGCTCATGTCCTTCCAATGAAGGTAAAAGTATTTATAGAGCTCATGGCCAGCATTAGCTTGACTGGAAAAATGGCCTCCTTCTGCCCAGTAAGTATTTATTTCAACTTAGCATATACTGCCTTCACTGCTCACTGTGTAGTCTCTATATTGAGCGGATGTAATGCAGACTGGGTGGAACACCTATGTCCTCTCCACAAACACAGCCCCATTCTTTCAATCCTCCACCTTGCTTCTACTTTGACTTTTCTAACCATGACCTGCTGCAGTGTTCCAACAAAGCTCAATGCTTGTTTGAGGAACAAAAGCTCATTTTTTGACTCAGCACTCCAGAGACGTCTGGACCCGGTACTGACTTAAGCAACTTTGGACCATAACCTCTGGCATTCCCCGTTTCATCTACGTCCTTTCATTTTCTTTCCATTTTGTTTGGCAGGTTGCCCTTTTTCCTTTCTTTATTGATTTACCTGATGCAGTAAAACATTGCTTTATGCCTCAGTTGAACATAGCTATTGTTTCTTCACTATATCAATTACTACTCTTTTTGGCTGTTACATCATGACCCTTCTGATATTTAATTCCTATTGGTCTGCACCTTATCACAAATCTCTTTTATCAGAAAGTAAAGCAAAGAACTGCAGATGTTGAAGATCTAAAACAGAACCAGATATTGCTGGTGATATGTTCAGTTGAAGGGTCACCAAATCCAAAGCAGACACTCTGCTGTCTTCCCACAGATGTTGCCAGACTTAATGAGTTTTTCCATCATTTTCTGTTTTGTTTCAGATTTCCAGCATCTGCAGTTCCTTATTTTATTATCCCTGATTAAATCCCTTTTGTTTGATTCCTGAGGTTGGTTATAACACAATTTGAATTTTTACAAATTGCACTTTTGTGGTTTTTGTTTTCAATCTCGCATGCACCTGATCTGTTGTGAAAGTATATCAATAAATACGAAGTTTTGAGTTTACAAAAAATAATTAGACTAATTGTAAACTCATTCAAGTTTAAAATTTAAACCTGTCCCGAATCTCACAACATAACGACAGTAGCATAAAGAACAAGTCATTTTGTGGAAGATGGAATTGGAAAATAGGTAAAATCTATCAGGTAAAAAGAACGACATGTCCTAAGGTTCCTTTTATGGTGTTGAACCTCAGTGATGCTGGAGCCAATGTAAGATGGTTATTCTTCTGGAGATAGTTTCTTTTAATCCATAATATATCCTTTTCCAGTGTATGTGCAATGGCAATTGAAGTTTTTTTTATTTTTAAATTATCTATCTCTGTAATATGTTCTAACTTATAGTCAAGATATGGTCTGAGCTTGAAGAAAAAGCATTATTGTTATTATTCCATGCTGCCAGTCTTCTTGACGTTATACTCCTCTGTAGCATTTAAGATTATAAGCATAGCTTTTCACAAAGGAAAGTTTCAGTCATGTGATTTAAGTTGATTTAATGTAGTCACATGTACCATCTTCAGTGAAAAGTATTGTTTTGTGAGCAGTGCAGGAAGATCAAAACAAACAAGGACAAACAGATCATATGGTGCTCAGACAGAGTGAAGCACACAGATTACAACTGCACAGGAGGCAGACAACGCAAGATCACCATTAGCAAAAGCAACATTACTTGAAGCTGGAGAGATCCATTCGGCTGTCTAGTAACAGCAGGGAAGAAGCTGTTCTTGAATCTGTTGGTATGTGTGTTTAAGCTTCTGTATCTTCTGTCTGATGGAAGATATTGGAAGAGAGTATTACCAGGTGGGAGGGGTCTTTGCTTTTGGCAGTGTTTCCATGCCAATGAGAAGTATAGATGATATCCGTGGATGGGGAGCTTGGCTTGCATGAAGGTCTGGGCTGGGCACACAACTTTCTGTAGTTTTGTATGGTCCTAAGCAGAGCAGTTGCTACACCAAGCTATTATGCAAGGGGGTAGAATGCTTTCTATGGTGCATCTGTAGAAGTTAGTGAGGGTCCTTACGGACTTGCCAAATTTCCTATGCCTCCTGAGGAAGAAGAGGCAATGTTGTGCCTTCTTGACCATCGCATCTATGTGGGTAGTCTAGGTCAGATTGTTGGTGATCATCACTCCCAGAAATTTGATACTCTCTACCTTCTCCAACTCAGCGGCACTGATGTAGAGAGGGGCTTGTCCTCTTCCTTTCCTCCTGAAGTCAGTGGTCAGTTCTTTAGTTTTGCTGACATTAAAGGAAAGGTTGTTATCATTGCACCACAACACGAAGCATTCTATCTCCTTTGTGATTCTGAATTGTCATTGCTTGATATCTGGCCTACAACGGTGATGTCATCAACAAACTTGTGGATAGAGATCAAACAAAATTTCACCACACAGTCATGAGTGTAGAGGGAGTACAATAGGCGGCTGAGGATGCATCCCTGGGGTCTCCAGTGTTGAGTGCTATTATGGAGAAGGTGCAGTTGTCTACTTTCACTGATTGAAGTCTGTGGGCTGGAAGCCAGGGATCCAGTTACAGAAGGCGGAGTTAAGGCCTGGGTGCTAGCTGGCTATTGGTATACAATCCATGTTTTGATGAGTTTTGATCTCCTGTTGACAAAGCTATCAAGATGTTATTGTAACAGATTATATCAGCATCCTTTTGCACATTACAATAGTTTCCTCTGCCTCTGCCAGTTTCTCTGAATTGGGTGGTTATTAGTCATTGTCCACATAGGTCCATAAGTTCATAAGATATAGGAGCAGAATTAGGCCATTCATCCCACCAAGTCTGCTCTCCCATTCGATCATGGCTGATATGCCGCATATCCCCATTTTCCTGCCTTCGCTCCATATCCCTTCAACCCATTACCAATTAAAAATCTGTCTAACTTCTCCTTAAATTTACTCACTGTCCCAGCATCCACCACACTTTGCAGTAGCGAATTCCACAGATTCCCAACCTTTTGGGAGAAGAACTTTGTTCTCAACTCTGTTTTAAATTTGCTACTCCTTATCCTAAGACTATGACCTCTTATCCTAGAATGCCCAACAAGAGGAACCATCCATTCCATGCCTATTTTACTCATACTTTTTATCATTTTGAATACCTCAATTTGATCTCCCTTTAGTCTTCTAAATTCCAGAAAGTATCGGCCAAACTGTTCAATCTCTTTTCATTCGACAAACCCCTCATCTCTGGGGTGAATCTCGTGAACCTCCTCTACACGCTATCCAATACATCCTTCCTCAAATAAAGGAACCAAAACCGTGCACAATATTCCAGGTGTGGTCTCACTTGTATACTTGCAATATGACTTCTTTATCTTATATTCTATTCCTTTAGCTATAAAAGCCAACATTCTATTTGCTTTGTTTATTGTCTGCTCACCTCACACTTATCCATGTTAAACTCCATCTGCCACCTTTTGGTCCATTCTCCTAACTGTCTATATCCATTTGAAAGGTTCTTATTTCCTCATTGCAATTTTCTGTCCAGTACATTTTTGTATCATTTGGAAATCTGGCCATAGACCCTTCTATGCTGAAAATGTGTTGCTGGAAAAGCGCAGCAAGTCAGGCAGCATCCAAGGAGCAGGAGAATCGACATTTCGGGCATGAGCTCATGCCTGAAACATCAATTCTCCTGCTCCTTGGATGCTGCCTGACCTGCTGCGCTTTTCCAGCAACACATTTTCAGTTCTGATCTCCAGCATCTGCAGTCCTCACTTTCTCCTAGATAGACCCTTCTATCCCTGTTAATATAGATTGTAAATACTTGGGATCCAAGGACCAAACTCTGTGGCATCCCACTAGTTACATCTTGCCATCCAGAAGAAAAAACACATATCCCAACTCTTGATTTCTGTCATCAGCCACGCTAATCCAAGCTAATAAGTTACCCCAATCCCATATGATCCAACCTTGTGAATTAACCTTTTGTATGGCACCTTATCAAATGCCTTCCAGGAGTCCAGATATATTACATCTACAGCATCCTCATTACCTACTTTGCTTGTTACATCTTCGAAGAACTCTAACAAGTTAGTCAAACATGATTTGCCCTTCATACAACCATGCTGACTCTGATGGATAGCGTTTTGATGTTTCAAATGTCCTGATGTTGCTTCCTTGATAATTGACTCTCACACTTTCCCAACAACAGACGTTAAACTAACTGGTCTATAATTTCCCACATTTTGCCTCCTTTCCTTTTTGACTAAGGGCATTACGTTAGCATTTTTCCAATCCACTAAAGCCTTTCCCATGTCCAGGGATTTTCGGAATATTGTAACCAATGGATCCACGATCTCTGCTGCCACTTCCCTTAATAACCTAGGATGTCGGACATCAGGCCCAAAGGACGTGTCTGCCCTCAATCCTAGTGGTTTGCTGAGTATCTTTTTGCTAGCGATGTTGATTGTTCTAAGTTCTACCCTTTTTATAGTCTTTGATTTGTCTATTCTAATAGAAATGGTGCCATTGTCCTCCACCATGAAAACTGAGGCAAAGTATTGATTTAGCCATCTCGGTATTCCTCACTATTTACTCTGTTAAAACATAATTCAAACAATGGCAAATATGAAACTCTACAAGGAAACTGTCTGGAGATGTCTCATTTTAATCTGTTTCAGAGGTTTTTAGAGACTTGGTTCCCTTTCTCTATTCGTTTCCATATTCCCTGGACCTTACTGTTTAAGGTGGATACTCAGTTCCTGATGTATTTCCCTTCAACTAAGTGATGCATCAACGTTACTTACTCCCAGCCTGTTTGAGAATCTCCCTTTCCCCGTTTCAATCTGATTTGCAACTGTCTGCTAACCAGATTTCTGGCTCTTCTGTTTTGTTATTTTTAATTGTTTTTAATCTTAACATGCCCTTCCTTATCCTGTTCTATTTCTACTGGCCTGGTTTTGGCCTTTTTGATTTCTTGAGTTCTGTTCTCATCCTGTCCGATTCTGCGAGCCTGCCTTTTTATGATCAAAGTGAGCAACCTCACACTTTCTCACATTATACTCTACCTGCTGCCTGATGGCCTCTCATTTAAGCCGTCCATATCCCTTTGCAACCTTTTAGTATCCTCAGAGCTGATGTTCCCACCTAAGTTTGTTTCATTAGAAAACTTACATTTATCTTTGACTCTTTGTTTAAGTGGTTAATATAGTTTGGAGGCCCTCGCACTGGTCTGTGTGACATTCAACCAGTCACAGTGTGTAACAAGTTAAAAATGCCCAATTTATCCCTAATTCATTTATCCTATCTATTAAGCAATCATCTAATCATGTTAAGATAGCAAACCTAGCTCCATGAGCCCTTGTTTTGTATCTTAACTATTCCCTTTCATGAAACTACATTGTTATAATTGTACTATGCTTTCCTAAGTGTCTGTTATGGATACCTTAGTAATAGGTTCTAACATTTTCCCACTGACTAATGTCAGGCTAACTAGCTGTAAGTTTTCAGCTTCCTCTCTCTTTCCTTTCTTAAACAGCAGTATCACATTTGCTAACTTGCAATCTTCTGGGAGCATTCCAGAATCTAGGAAATTATGGAAAATCATAGTCAGTGCATCCATTATTTCTTTGAGAATCTGAGGGTCTAGGCATCAGGTTCTGGAGGATTTGTTGAATTTTTGTTCCTTGAGTTTTTCCTGTTCTTCTTTGTTCTTATTATTCATGTTGATTTCCTCACTCTTCATTACTCTTTATGTCTGGCACCTTCTGTCTTCCACTGTCAAGACACACACAGAATACCTGTTCAATGCCTCTACCATTTCCTCGTTCACCATGATACTGTCTCCTGTTTATACTTTTAAGAGGCCAATGTTTATTTTAGCTACCCTTCTGTTTTTTAGGTCCTTGTAAAAGCTGCACATCTACCATTACATTCCTGACTCGGGTACTTTCTAACCCTTTTTTCTCCTTTTTATTTCTTATAGGTGACTCTTCACTAAAATATCCCCAATCCCTAGGCTTACTGCAGTTTGATACTGGTATGATTTAAACACAGCACTAGTAAGGAAATTCTAATTGACTCCCATCTCCCAAGTTACGGAACAACATATCTCCCAAAGTTTAATTCAGCAATCCCAGTGTTAAGTGGTTGACAAGTTGTTAAGATGCTTTAATGAAATCGCAAATTACCTTCTTGATGACTTCTTGGAGCCTTTGAGATCTTGACAAGAAAAGTAGCAAATCCAAACGAATTTGAGAAATAATTCTATAGATCAGCAGTGTAACATGTGATGAAGGTGAGTGATTTTTTTTATTCACTTGTGGAATGTGAGCAACACTGGCTGGGCAGCATTTATTGCCCGTCCTTAATTTCCTTTGAGAACGTGGTGGTGAGCTACCTTCTTGAACCACTGTTGGCTTGCAGTCTAGGTTTTGGATTTTAAAATTGTGAGGTATGGGTATTGATTACCTTTGCAAAGAGATTTCAACAAAAACTTGGTCAGATAGTTGAACATACATCTAAGAGGAGGCCACTCATCCCTTTGAGACTGTTCCACCATTAAATAAGGTCACTGCTGAGCTGATTTTAACCTCAACTCTACCTCCCTGCATATCTCCATTGTCTTTCCAAAACAGTGACATAATCCAGTGTATGTTCAAAAGCAGGGACCACTTGAAGCGTTAGTGTAAAGTTGTTTCTATTTGGTCAGTTTATGACAAGTGCAATAAACTTTAATGTAGGGTTAATCAATAAGTTCGCAGATGATACAAAAATTGGTGGGGTGGTAGATAGTGAGGACAGTAGCCTCAGACTACAAGAAGATATCAATGGGCTGGTCAGATAAGCTGATCGGTGGTAAATAGAATTCAATCCGATAAATGTGAGGTGATGCTCAAGGCAAGGGAATAGAAGATGAAAAGTAGAACCCGAGGAAGCACTAAAGATCAGAAGGACCTTAGTGTGCATGTACACCAGTCCTTTAAGGTATCAGGACAGGAGGATGAAGTGGCTAAGAAGGCTTATGATATACTTGCCATTATTAGTAAAGACATGGATTTTAAAGGCAGGTAAGTTATGCTCGAAGCAAAACCAGAAATTGCTGCAAACGTTCAACAGGTCTGGCAGCATCTGTGGAGAGAAATCAGAGTTCGGGTCCCATGAGGAAGGAAGGCTCTGAGAAAGAGTCACAAAACATTAACTCTGATTTCTCTCCACAGATGCTGCCAGACTTACTGAGCTTTTACAGCAATTTCTGTTTTGCTTCTGATTTACAACATCCATAGTTCTTTCGGTTTGATTTAGGTTACGCTAGAACTGTACCAAATGTTGGCTAGGCCACAGCTGATATTGTGTGCAGCTTTGGAATCCATATTATTAACAGAGATGTGATCGCCCTGGAAAGGATGCAGAGGAGATTTCCCATTGTGTCGCCAGGGTTAGATAATTCCAGTTATGAAGAGCGATTGGACAGACTGGGGCTGTTTTCCTTAGAATAGAGGAGATTGAGGGTGGCACGGTGGCACAGTGGTTAGCACTGCTGCCTCACAGCGCCTGGAGACCCGGGTTCAATTCCCGACTCAGGCGACTGACTGTGTGGAGTTTGCACGTTCTCCCCGTGTCTGCGTGGGTTTCCTCCGGGTGCTCCGGTTTCCTCCCACAGTCCAAAGATGTGCGGGTCAGGTGAATTGGCCATGCTAAATTGCCCATAGTGGTAAGGGGTAAGGGATAATGTAGGGGTATGGGTGGGTTGCGCTTCGGCGGGTCGGTGTGGACTTGTTGGGCCGAAGGGCCTGTTTCCACACTGTAAGTAATCTAATTGAGAGGTGACATGACTGAGATGGATAACATTAGAATAGCATAGATAGGGTGGATAGGAAGAATTATTTTTCTCTTGTTAGAGGGATCAATGACCAGGGCCCATAGATGTAAGGTAAAGGGCAGAAGGTTTAGAGGAGATGTGAGAGTAAAAAGCGTTTTCACCAAGAGGATGGTGGGAATCTGGAACTCACTGCCTGTCAGGATGGTAAAGGCAGAAACCCTCGTAATACTTAAAAAGTATTTAGTTGTGCTTTTGAGATACCAAAGCTTAAAAGGCCAAGTTTGGGCAATGAGACTTGGATAGTTAGATGGTTATTTCTGACCAGCGCAGGTGCAATGGGCTGAAGGGCCTTTTTGTGCTGTATATCTCTATGAATCTTTGAGTCTATTAGTTTTGATTCCAGACAATTGGAATGATCTTAGCTTTGAAAACCCAGAGATTGAAGGTTTTTACATTAGTTTAGAGGAAATTTAACAGGCGCCTGAAGCAAATATGGACCCTCTCTGAGAAAGGTCAGCCTACTATAGAAAGGATAATAGTAAACCAGAAAGAGTACAGAAAAGATTGACTAGGATGCGACCTGAACTGGAAGGTTTGAGTTATAAGGAGAGGGTGTATAGGCTGAGATTTGTCCTGGAGTGTGTTGGAGACAGAGGGGTGTCCTCATAGAGATCTATAAAATCATGAGGGGCATAGGTAAGGTAGGCAGCTGACAGCTTTTCCCCATGGTAGGGGAATCTAAAACTAAAGGGCATTGGTTTAAGGTGAGAGGGGAGAGATACAAAAGGGCTCAGAAGGACAATTTTTTCATGCAAATGGTGGTGAATGTCTGGAATGGGCTGCTGGAGCTAGTGATGGAAGTGAGTATAATTTTGTCACTTAAGAAACACTTAGACAGATATGTAGATGGGATAGGTATGGAGAGATATGGACCAAACGCAGGCAAATGGGACTGGTTTCATTTTGGGAACTGGGCAATGTTGACAAGTTGGGCCAAACTACCTGTTTCCATGCTGTAGACATCTATGACTGTAAAACAAAATCATAACAGTTAAGGGATAAAATTATTTCAGGAGAAAAAAATTAGATTTCGTAAGACTGGGATGTTTATAGTTATAAATCTGCAGGCTGTCAAAAGCTAAGAAAGTCCAATCTCTCAGTTTTGTGAATATTCATGCAAAAAGGCTCCACAGTTTATAGGGCAGGACTTGGGGAGAAACATATGTTAAACATATAGACTTGATAGAGAGGTGTAATTCTCTGTATTTGTGACATCGTAAAGTGATGATATTGGGGAATAGTTTGAAGTTTTATTTTAAGATTTCTCTTAACTGTGTGCTTTATCTGGATGGCATGCCTTATTTGATGTTTGTTTTTGTATTTTGCATAGCAAATTTCTGTTGTTAAAAAAATTCTATTACTTCATGTAATGATTTTTCAGTGAATGGCCACATTATTAAATAATTTCTTCAAAAAAAAATGATGTATTAAGCCAATTTTCTTTCTAGGATCTGATTTGTTCAATTGTCCATCAGTTTCAATGATAGCAATTGATTGACAGATCAGCCTCTGATGTTGGAGTGAAGCAGATAGATGACTAGCATGAATCTGTCATTAACAGAATGAAACACTTATTTGGGTGAATCTGTGAATTTTGGCAAGAGATTTGGAAAGGGCAAAGTGAATTTTGAAAGTAATTTATTAGGACTTGGGCATCCTGTGGAGTTCAGTGATTATGGGTGTTATTGGACAATTAGAGGCTACTGAATTAGCTCAGAGAAAGTACAAAGCCAGCAAGGCCAGCATTCCACAAAGTAGGAATGGCATTTTCAGGCTGGTTGGGGGATTAATGTGGGACATCAAGGAGAGCAGTCTTGCCAATGGACCAATTACAACCTATAGCTCAGAGTTAAACTTAATGCTCAGGTTATGCACCACTTGGTTCAGCCAGAGAATCAGACAGGAATGCTAATGGAGCTGGACCCAGGAACACATGAATACTGATGAGAGTCAAACAGGATGGCTTCAGATGTGCCAACTTGAAGTTTGTATTCCTTCAGGACCTTCAGAACAAGAATAGAAAGCAAATAAAACTGATGATAAAGAAACTAGAATCATGGCTTAACTTTACAACAAATTAGGAAATCAAATATGCCTGAGGTTTCTATGCAAGTTCTGCTGGTCTAATTGTTGGACTCAGATGTAGTGATTTGATTTCATTTGTTTATTGTCATGTGTACTTTGTTACAAAATATGGTGAAAGTGTTGTATAGTGTCGCTACTCTTCTGCCATCTTAAAACATAGAAAAATAAACCAAAACATAGGCAGAAAAGTACAAAAATAAAGGAAATGTGTTCAACTTCACAGTCCTTCTTGTTAAGTGCTCCACCATGGGCCATGGGGCTGGTGGCCAGATTCAAGTCCCCTTTGCCAGGCCACTGCTGGGATGAAAGTCACCACTTTTCAGTGCCATCTCACCTCCACTGAGACCCTCGCCACTATGAGTCCTTGTTGATCCTCACCAAAGCAAACACTGCTGATGCTGCTGGATGCCACACTGACCCAAACATGACTCCGCCGCTGCCATGAGTCTGCTTCAGGCCTACCTCACCAATGCGGCCACTACTGATGCTACCAGGTCTTGTACTGGGCCCAAACCCACCTTCACCGCCGCCTCCATGAATCTGCACTGCGATGCAGACACCGCCGAGAACACAAACGCATCTCCAACACCACCGTCATGATCTGCACTGCTGGGCCAACTGGAATCCATGCTAGGCCCACTTGAATCTGCACTGCTGGGCCCACTCACCGATTCCATTGCCACAACTGATCTTTTCAACAAGAAGTAAATAAAATGAAACAGAGGAGAAAAAAGAAAAGAGAGAGAAAGAAAATAAACATGAAGAAAAGCAGATGGAGTGGACAGGTCCTGGGGTCAGAAGCCCTACTCCACTGCCATTTTACAGGAAGTGAGGTAACTGAGCAATAATCTGTGGTTGTAAAAGCTTAGTTTTTCTGAGGATTGGCACAAATGGCTAAAGCCAGCCAAAACTCTCTCCTCAAAAGTTTCCTCTGATATAGAGACAGCTTTGATTCCATATGACATCTCTCAGCTTGGAATTGGAACATTGTAGTTTCAATTTCTACTTGAACACAAAACTACATTTGGTACTGAGGGACTGCTACACTGTTGGAATTCTTATCCTTCAGATGAAATGTTAAAATGTGAGGACTTAAAAGAACGTGTGACAGTATTTCAAAGGAAAACAATGAAGTTCCCTGAAGTGTTCTGCCCTTAAACAGCATCACTCAAATGGATTGTCAGTTCATTCTCACATTCTAGTTCATGGAATCTCACTGTGTGTAAATTGGATGCCTGTGCTACAATGCTCATGACATTCAATATGTGAATTGGTTGTAAAACAATCAAAAATATTCTTAGCTCATGAAAGGTGCTGTATAATTGGATATTCTTTCTTTTTGATGTCATAAAAGATCAGACCAACTCTGTGAAAATTCCTAATTATTATAGTGAGAAATTCATATTTCCTGCATAAAACGTAATGGAGGCAGTGACATTGAATATTTTTAAGGCTGAATTAGATTCTTGATTGACAAGGGAGCCAAAAGGAACGGGATAGACAGGACAGTAGATGCCAATGTCCCGATCACAGTCAACATCAGCCATGATGTTATCATATGGCAGAGCAGGCTGAATGGCTCACTCCTGCTCCTTTTAATTCATTCTGTACGTACATGTATTTGGGGCAGATGTATATTCTGGAGAATATCATTGGTGTAACTCCTACTTGCAACCTGACAAAACATCTTCTGAGGTGGTAATGGGCCTTTTAGGTTGATTCAGCATTTCATACCACTAGTGTGGAATGTGCATGGTAAGAATTGATAGTAGTTACAAAACACAAAATGAGGGAGTCAATGCTGCAACATGTAAACTCAAAATTAAATGAAACACACCTCCTTTGCAAAAACATTACTGTCAGCCTCAGGCTCTAAAACAACTGGAGACAGATTGGAACAGTTGCAACGTGATGTCCTATGATGAAGGAAATTGTCTATTAAGCCTGGTTGTGGCTAGACTATATAATAGAGCAGTTGTGTGGACATGAGCCTTTAATTAAGGCAATAATTAACATAGTTGAGGGCCTCCTGACATTATGAGATAATAATCTCTTTGTTTTTTTTGTTTAATAACTTGTCCAGGCTTATTATGTTTGATTCCATTTTATCCTTGATAAGATCACCTTTCCTTTAAGGTTAAAGTTGTCTGAGAAGATGGATTTGGTCTTCAGGGATCAGGTTCATAGGCCAGTGAAATATTGAATGGCTGATTACATTTGAAGATGAATAAGGCTGTTGCCTGGCTAAATGCATTGACGATTTTATTGAAGTTGGGGATGCTGCAAGTTGACAAGGTAGGACAAATGGTTCAGCCTGCAATGTTTTCTAACATTCAAAATGAATAAGAAAACTTGCGAGGACACATTGAATTATTAGTCATGAACATACTACATCGGGTTCCCAATTTGAGAATGTCCCAGGAGTTTCCCTGGGATGTGGGAGTCCAGAACTAGAGGGCATACGTTTAGGGTGAGAGGGGAAAGATATAAAAGAGACCTAAAGGGCAACTTTTTCACGCAGAGGGTGGTACGTGTATGGAATGAGCTGCCCGACGAAGTGGTAGAGGCTGGTACAATTGCAACATTTAAAAGGCATCTGGATGGGTATATGGATAGGAAGGATTTGGAGGGATATGGGCCAGGTGCTGGCAAATGGGACTAGAGTAGGTTAGGGTATCTGGTCAGCATGGATGAATTAGACTGAATGATCTGTTTCTGTGCTGTACATCTCTATGACTGTATGAGTCTATGAATGCTCGTCCTTATGAGCACAATCTCATATCGGGAGGGGGTGGCATTTTCAATGTCTGACTTACAAACAGTCCCTGTACTCACAAAAGGCCAAATGTATTATGTTCCAATTTACACACAAATAGACATGAGAACAGATTCAAGATCAGAACCTGTTCACACCCTGGGGGACTGCCTACAATGTGCTTGTGTGAAAATCCTCTGTATAAATTTTTCTTAAAGTGTATGAACATTCTTACCATTACCCATTTAAACTAAACTGACTATGACATTCATTAGCACGAAGAGGAATTTTATACAAGCATGATAATGTCTACTACCAATATTGCACTCAATGTTTTCAATTACATCATTTCATGTGAGATTGCATCATATTTGAATGGCCAGTTGACTTGTTGGGCGACTGGCCTCCTACATCTTCTGATTTTGCAGTCTGTCTTTGCTACTAGGAGGAGTGCATAATAGATTGGTGTGGATTTGATAAAGAAATGCAAATTTAAAGCTCAATATATTTAATTGCAGCTTTCATGGGAAATGGGGGCCTGATGCCTTGCAGCCAAACCAGTTGGCATGACAACCACATAGAATTAAATAAGCCTTGAATTTTCATGAACCTCTAGCTATGTGCCACTTTATCTGGACTGAGGTGGAAACTGAATTTACATACTAAGGCAGGGTTTCTGCCAAACCTCCAACACATCAGGAAGCTACAAGAATTCAGAAGCCAGGGTGTATTTTGCCTGTTTGTCTCTGCAGAGCAGGTAGGGAGGTGGTAGTGCAGTGATAATATGCTTTGGTGTAATGTGCCTGAGGCTAAGCTCATTCCTCTGGGGCTATGGTTCAAATCCCATCACAGTAGCTGTATAATTTAAATTCAATTAATCAATCTGCACTAACAGCATTGAGATATCATTATTTATTGTTAGATAAAACCTATTTTGCACATTGCAGACTGGACCAATACACAAATAATTTTCATTTATAAAATCAGAAGTCACACAACATCAGGTTATAGTCCAATGGGTTTATTTGAAATCACAAGGCTTTCGGAGCACTGTCCCTTCGTCAGGTGAAGTCCCAGTCCAATACCGACACTTCCACTTCATTTATATAGCGTGCCAAATGTAATAAAATGCCCCCAAAACACTTTGTGGGGCATTAGCAAACAAAATGTGACACTGAGCCACATAGAGAGATGTTAAACGATTGGGAAAATGGTAGGTTTTCAAGAGGGGATTCCGGAGGCAGGTGATGGCATATTTGTCAATGATGTGGAGGTGCTGGTGTTGGACTGGGGTGGGTAAAATTAAAACTCACACAACACCAGGTTATAGTCCAATAAGTTTATTTGGAAGGACAAGCTTTCAGAGCCTGATGAAAGAGCAGGGCTCCAATAGCTTGCATTTCCAAATAAAGCTGTTGGACTATAACCTGGTGTTGTGTGTGATTTTTATATTTGTCAATGGAAGAGCAATTAATATTGAGGATGTTCAAGAGGCCAGAACAGAAGTAAGACAGGTACCTCAAAGGGTCAGAGAATGAGGTTGGGAGGAGAGAGTCTTGGTGGGGGGGGGGGGGGGGGGGGTGGGCGGGATTTGAAAACAAGAAATAAATAGCATAACCTACTGAAACAAAAAGATTTAGAAACATTAAGTTGCCTGATCGGACAGTATCTGTGGAGGCAACTTCAAGGTTAATTCCCTAACGTGGAACCTGCCTCACACTTGGAAGAGATTATAAATGAATGCTATTTCAGAGCAGAAGGAGTAAGTGAAAAATACAAACACAGACTGGAAAAGAAGACAAATGTTCCCTCAAGTGCTTTAAGTGGAAAACTGGAGATGGTTAAATTGTAGAAGTCCTATAAAATTGAGCAAATTATCCATAATGCCACAAAGTAATTTGACAATTTATGCAAATCTAAAAATGATTTGGTTGACAGACTATCCATGGCCAGTAAGTAGGTTTATAATTACTTAAATGTCTTTTCCAATCAATTCCAGGTTAAAATAAAATGCAGAAATATGTAGCGGGTTTACACATACACATAAAGCAGATTTTCTCTGCTACCGTACATAGACTGAGTTCTGTTTGTAGTTTGCCTTGGAAAGATGTGAGTCATATTTGAAACAATTAGAAGCCGAAGGAGAGTAGAGAGCTTTGATGGGTTAGTTTGAATTTTACAGCTCAAGTTACAAATTTTTTAGCAAAGAACCTTCAACTACCAGGTTTGATGAGATGGAAATGTAAGTGACTGTATCCGGAGTTGTGACCAGTTCCACTTTACTGACAGCATACCACCACCTCCGCCGCCCCCCCCCCCCACCTCTTTCTTTTCTACAGGTACTTAGAGCTGTACTGCTTTAAATGTCGCTTGCTACCATCTGGAATATATTGTTTCTGCCCTGGTTATGTTGAAGACCAATTAACAGCAGTAATACCACACATGAATGTGGAAATAAAGAGCAATCATTGTGCTCTTTGAGATGTTGGAATGCACTGCTACATACTGAGGTCATATCACTTTGAAACTGGTCTAGGTAATCATTCAATACTGACACAGATAAACCCTAGGCAGCAACAATAGTGAAATGTCAGTGCACAGACCAGCGAGGATATGGTGCATTGGCTTTCATTAACGGGGGGGGGTTGAATTTAAGAGCCGCAAGGTTGTGCTGCACCTCTGTGGAGCCCTGGTTAGATCACACTTGGAATGTTATGTTCAGTTCTAGTCGCCCCATTTTAGGAAGAATGTGGAAGGTTTAGAGAGCATGTGGAAGAGATGTATTAGGATGCTGCCTGGACTGAAAGGATGAGGGAACTAAGGTTTTTTTCACTTGAGTGAAGAAGGATGAGAGATGACTCGATAGAGATGTACAAGATGATGAGAGGCATAGATAGAGTAATAAAATGAGAGACATTTTCCCAGGGCAGAAATGTCTATCATGAGGGGGTACAATTTTAAGGTGATTGGAGGAATGTTTAGGGGAAATGTCAGAGGTAGGTTCCTTACACAGAGAGTGATGGGTGTGTGGAATGCACTGCCAGCGATGGTAGTAGAGTCAGAGACATTAGGGACATTTTAGCGACTCTTGGATAATCAGATGGACGATAGTAAAACGAATGGTATGTAGTTTGATCTTATAGTAGGATAAAAGGTTGGCACAACATCAGGGGCTGAAGGGTCTGTACTATGCTATGCTGTGCTGCTCAATGTTTCATATTCTATGATAAGGAGGTCCACATTATTTATTATTGAGGCTAATTCATTGGACGCAGTTCAGAGAAGGTTCCTGGCATGGAGGGACTATTTTATGAAGAAAGTCTAAACGGTTTGGTGAAATGATTCCACAGAAACCAGTATCCTGTCACCAAGTCACCCTTTGTTTACATGAGCACAGTACATGACACTGACCCAGCTAGTTCAAATTTGGTAGCTAGAGTGAGCAGAATCCCTGACACTCCTGATAATATCTATCAGCCAAGTCTCTGTGATAGGACCAGATTAACAGCCCCAATCAGGAACTCATATTCTATGAGGTCCACTTTGCTGACCTCGTTACAATCCCTACAGTTTGGACTCTACTCGCTGGAGTTTAAAAGAATGAGAGGTGATCTCATTAAAACATATAGCATTTTTTAAGGGGCTTGACAGAGTCTCGGACCAGAGGACATAACCTCAGAATAAAAGGGTACCAATTTAAGACTGCAATGAGGAGGAATTTCTTCTCTTTTAAATTAGATTCCCTACAGCATGGAAACAGGCCCTTCAGCACAACAAGTTTACACTGACGATCTAAAGAATAATCCACCCAGACCCACTCCCTACCCTGATTAATGCATCAAATGCTATGAGACAATATTAGCATGGCCAATTCACCTGACCTGTGCATCGTTGGATTGTGGGAGGAAACCAGAGCACCTGGAGGAAGCCCACACAGACACGGGGAAAATGAGCAACCTCCTCACAGACAGTCACCCAAGGTGGGACTTGAACCTGTGTCCCTGGTGCTGTGAAGCAGCAGTGCTGACCACTGCCCCGCTGTGTCACCCCAAGGATTCCCTCTGAGGGTTGTTAAGCTTTGGAACTCCTTTCCATAAAGAGCTGTGAGGAAAAGCCCCTGTGTATATTTAAGGCTGAGATAAATGGATTGTTGATCAGTAGGAGAATCAAGGGTTATGGGGAAAATGCAGGAAAATGGAGATGAGAAATTGGAGATCAGTATGAACCGTGTGAATGGCAGAGCAGACTCAAGAGGCTGAATTGTCTACTCCTGGTCCTACTTCTTTGATCTTCTGAAGCCTTTAGAATTCTAAGTGATGATGGATTTTTGGACTACTAGATCCAACATCCTAATCCATGTGTTGTGTCACAAAAATGTTTGGATTCAGTTTTTGGATGAGCTATTTCATGAGGTAAGTGCAGACCCACAATGCCCAGGTACTTCATCAATTATTTACATGAATAGTTTGACGTAAGATTCTCAGGTAATGCAGTCACTTGTTTTTTTTAAATGAAATCACTAGAGAGGAATTTTGTAATATTGCTAAATGACTTCAAAGTTCAAAGATTTTGGATATTCTGCTTTAATAATGTTGTATAATTACTACGTTCATCTAGTCGTTTACTACCATCATCGAGGACAGGGACAGAAATTATGCAGAATGTTTTCATTTGAAATGTTGTTGAATAAATGATTGAAAACAAACATTGAAGCTGCCTTCAAAAACAAATTTTGAAGGCGATTGGATGTCATCGCAGTAGAACCAGATTGAGAGTGTAAGGTGTAAAAGGCTAGTCTGATTGAGACTAGAAGGTGTGAAGCAGTTAGTCAGATTGAGACTGTAAGATGTGAAGGAGTTAGTCAGATGAAGACTGTAAGATGTGAAGGAGTTAGTCAGATTGAGAGTGTATAATGTGACACAATTAGTCAGATTGAGACTGTAAGATATGACGCAGTTAGTCAGATTGTGACTGCAATGTGTGATGCAGCTAAGCAGATTGAGACTAGAAGGTGTGAGGGAGTTAGTCAGATTGAGACTGTAAGGTGTGAAGAAGATTGTCAGATTGAGAGTGTAAGGTGTGACGCAATTAGTCAGATTGAGAGTGTAAGGTGTGACACAATTAGTCAGATGGAGACTGTAAGGTGTGTGGCAGTTAAACAGATTGAGACTGTAATGTGTGAAGTGGCTCGTTAGATTGAGACTGTAAGGTGTGACATAGTTAGTCAGACTGAGACTGTAAGGTGTGAAGCAGCTCGTTAGATTGAGACTTTAAGGTGTGACGCAGTCAGTCAGAGTGAGACTGTAAGGTGTGTCACAGTTAGTCAGTCTGAGTCTGTAAGGTGTGTCGCAGTTCTTCAGATTGAGTGTAAGGTGTGTCGCAGTTCGTCAGATTGAGAGTGTAAGGTGTGACGCAATTAGTCAGATTGAGACTGTAAGGTGTGATACAATTAGTCAGATGGAGACTGTAAAGTGTGAGGGAGTTAGTCAGATTGAGACTGTAAGGTGTGATGCAGTTAGTCAGATTGAGACTGTAAAGTGTGATGTAGTTAGTCAGATTGTGACTGTAAGGTGTGACACAGTTAGTTAGATTGAGACTGTAAGGTATGAAATAGCTCGTTAGATTGAGACTGTAAGGTGTGGCGCAGTTAGTCAGATTGAGACTGTAAAGTGTGAAACAGTTATCAGATTGTGACTGTAAGGTGTGTCGCAGTTCGTCAGATTGAAGTGCAAGGTGTGACGCAATTAGTCAGATTGAGAATGTAAGGTGTGATGCAATTAGTCAGATTGAGAGTGTAAGGTGTGACACAATTAGTCAGATGGAGACTGTAAAGTGTGAGGGAGTTAGTCAGATGGAGACTGTAAGGTGTGATGCAGTAAGTCAGATTGAGACTGTAAAGTGTGAAGCAGATCATTACATTGAGACTGTCAGGTGTGTCGCAGTTAGTCAGATTGAGACTGTAAGGTGTGTGGCAGTTAAACAGTTTGAGACTGTAAAGTGTGAAGCAGCTCATTACATTGAGACTGTAAGGTGTGTCGCATTTAGTCAGATTGAGACTGTAAAGTGTGACGCAGTTAGTCAGTCTGAGACTGTAAGGTGTGCAGCAAATAGTCAGATTGAGACTGTCAGGTGTGAACGCAGTTAATCAGATTGTGGTTGGAAGGTGTGATGGAATTAGTCAGAATGTGATTGTAAGGTGTGACGCATTTAGTCAGATTGAGAATATAAATTGTGACACAGTTAGTCAGGTTGAGACTGTAAGATGTGATGCAGCTCATTAGATTGAGACTGTTATGTGTGACGAGGTTGTCAGATTGAGACTGTAAGGTGTGATGCAGTTCGTCAGATTGAGCGTGTAAACAGTGACGCAATTAGTCAGATTGAGAGTGTAAGGTGTGACACAATTAGTCAGATTGAGACTGTAAAGTGTGAGGGAGTTAGTCAGATTGAGACTGTAATGTGTGAAGCAATTAGTCAGAATGTGATTGTAAGGTGTGACGCATTTAGTCAGATTGAGAATATAAATTGTGATACAGTTAGTCAGATTGAGACTGTAAGATGTGAAGGAGCTCATTAGATTGAGACTGGTATGTGTGACGAGGTTAGTCAGATTGAAACTGTAAGGTGTAAAAAGTGAGGTCTGCAGATGCTGGAGATCTGAGGCTGAAAATGTGTTGCTGGTTAAAGCGCAGCAGGTCAGGCAGCATCCAAGGAACAGGAAATTCAACGTTTCGGGCATAAGCCCTTCATTAGGAATTGAAACTGTAAGGTGTGAAGGAGCTCGTTATATTGAGATTGTAAGATGTGACACAGTTAGTCAGATTGAGATTGTAAGGTGTGTCGCAGTTCGTCAGATTGAGAGTGTAAGGTGTGAGGCAGTTAGTCAGATTGAGACTTTAAGGTGTGACACAGTTAGTCAGACTGTGACTGTAACGTGTCAAACAGTTAGTCAGATTGAGTCTGTAAAGTGTGATGCAGTTAGTTAGATTGTGACTGTAAGGTGTGCCGCAGTTCGTCAGATTGAGAGTGTAAGGTGTGACGCAATTAGTCAGATTGAGAGTGTAAGGTGTGACGCAAATAGTCAGATTGAGACTGTAAAGTGTGTCGCAAATAGTCAGATTGAGACTGTAAGGTGTGTCGCAGTTCGTCAGATTGAGACTGTAAGGTGTGACGCAATTAGTCAGATTGAGAGTGTAAGGTGTGACGCAAATAGTCAGATTGAGACTGTAAAGTGTGTCGCAAATAGTCAGATTGAGACTGTAAGGTGTGTCGCAGTTCGTCAGATTGAGACTGTAAGGTGTGTCGCAAATAGTCAGATTGAGACTGTAAGGTGTGTCGCAGTTCGTCAGATTGAGACTGTAAAGTGTGATGCAGTTAGTTAGATTGTGACTGTAAGGTGTGCCGCAGTTCGTCAGATTGAGAGTGTAAGGTGTGACGCAATTAGTCAGATTGAGACTGTAAGGTGTGACACAATTAGTCAGATGGAGACTGTAAAGTGTGTCGCAGTTAGATTGTGACTGTAAGGTGTGCCGCAGTTCGTCAGATTGAGAGTGTAAGGTGTGATTCAATTAGTCAGATTGAGAGTGTAAGGTGTGATGCAAATAGTCAGATTGAGACTGTAAGGTGTGTCGCAGTTCGTCAGATTGAGACTGTAAAGTGTGATGCAGTTAGTTAGATTGTGACTGTAAGGTGTGCCGCAGTTCGTCACATTGAGAGCGTAAGGTGTGACGCATTTAGTCAGATTGAGAATATAAATTGTGATACAGTTAGTCAGATTGAGACTGTAAAATGTGAAGGAGCTCATTAGATTGAGACTGGTATGTGTGACGAGGTTAGTCAGATTGAAACTGTAAGGTGTAAAAAGTGAGGTCTGCAGATGCTGGAGATCTGAGGCTGAAAATGTGTTGCTGGTTAAAGCGCAGCAGGTCAGGCAGCATCCAAGGAACAGGAAATTCAACGTTTCGGGCATAAGCCCTTCATTAGGAATTGAAACTGTAAGGTGTGAAGGAGCTCGTTATATTGAGATTGTAAGGTGTGACACAGTTAGTCAGATTGAGATTGTAAGGTGTGTCGCAGTTCGTCAGATTGAGAGTGTAAGGTGTGAGGCAGTTAGTCAGATTGAGACTTTAAGGTGTGACACAGTTAGTCAGACTGTGACTGTAACGTGTCAAACAGTTAGTCAGATTGAGTCTGTAAAGTGTGATGCAGTTAGTTAGATTGTGACTGTAAGGTGTGCTGCAGTTCGTCAGATTGAGAGTGTAAGGTGTGACGCAATTAGTCAGATTGAGAGTGTAAGGTGTGACGCAAATAGTCAGATTGAGACTGTAAAGTGTGTCGCAAATAGTCAGATTGAGACTGTAAGGTGTGTCGCAGTTCGTCAGATTGTGACTGTAAGGTGTGTCGCAGTTCGTCAGATTGAGACTGTAAAGTGTGATGCAGTTAGTTAGATTGTGACTGTAAGGTGTGCCGCAGTTCGTCACATTGAGAGTGTAAGGTGTGACGCAATTAGTCAGATTGAGAGTGTAAGGTGTGACACAATTAGTCAGATGGAGACTGTAAAGTGTGTCGCAGTTAGTCAGATTGAGACTGTAAGGTGTGTGGCAGTTAAACAGATTGAGACTGTAATGTGAGGAGTAGCTCGTTAGATTGAGACTGTAAGGTGTGACGCAGTCAGTCAGAGTGAGATTGTAAGTTGTGTCTCAGGTAGTCAGATTGAGACTGTAAAGTGTGATGCAGTTAGTCAGTTTGCGACTGTAAAGTGTGAGGCTATTAGTCAGATTGTGACTGTAAGGTGTGTCGCAGTTTGTCAGATTGAGACTGTAAGGTGTGACGCAATTAGTCAGATTGAGACTGTAAGGTGTGAAGCAGCTCGTTAGATTGAGACTGTAAGGTGTGACGCAGTCAGTCAGAGTGAGATTGCAAGGTGTGTCTTAGTCAGATTGAGACTGTAAAGTGTGAAACAGTTAGTCAGATTGAGACTGTAAAGTGTGATGCAGTTAGTCAGATTGTGACTGCAAGGTGTGTCGCAGTTCTTCAGATTGAGTGTAAGGTGTGTCACAGTTTGTCAGATTGAGACTGTAAGGTGTGAAGCAGTTCATTAGATTGAGACTGTTATGTGTGACGAGGTTGGTCAGGTTGAGACTGTAAGGTGTGTCGCAGTTAGTCAGATTGAGACTGTAAATAGTGACGCATTTGCATAGAGACTGCAAAGTGTGACACAGATAGTCAGATTGAGACTGTAAGTTGTGAAGCTGCTCGTTAGATTGACACTGTAAAGTGTGATGCAGTTTGTCACATTGAAACTGTAAGGTGTGCAGGAGTTAGTCAGATTGAGACTTTAAGATGTGACACAGCTAGTCAGATTGAGAGTGTAAAGTATGACACAGATAATCAGACTGAGATTGTAAGGTGTGACGCAGTTAGTCAGATTGAGACTGTGAGGTGTGTCACAGTTAGTCAGATTGAGACTGTAAAATGTGACACATTTGCATAGAGACTGTAAGGTGTGTCGCAGTTAGTCAGATTGAGACTGTCAGGTGTGAACGAGTTAGATTGAGACTGTAAGGTGTGAGCGAGTTAGTCAGATAGAGACTGTAAGGTGTGAGCGAGTTAGTCAGATAGAGACTGTAAGGTGTGACACATTTAGTCAGACAGTGACTGTAAGGTGTGAAACAGTTAGTCAGATTGAGTCTGTAAAGTGTGATGCAGTTAGTCAGATTGTGACTGCAAGGTGTGAAACAGTCAGTCAGTTTGAGACTGGAAATGTGATGCAGTTCGTCAGATTGTGACTGTAAGGTGTATCGCAGTTCGTCAGATTGAGAGTGTAAGGTGTGACGCAATTAGTCAGATTGAGAGTGTAAGGTGTGACGCAATTAATCAGATTGAGAGTGTAAGGTGTGACGCAAATAGTCAGATTGAGACTGTAAGGTGTGTCGCAGTTCATCAGATTGAGACTGTAAAGTGTGAGCGAGTTAGTCACACTGAGACTGTAAGGTGTGACACAGTTAGTCAGTTTGAGACTGTAATATGTGATGCGGTTAGTTAGATTGTGACTGTAAGGTGTGTCACAATTCGTCAGATTGAGAGTGTAAAGTGTGACGCAATTAGTCAGATTGAGAGTGTAAGGTGTGACACAATTAGTCAGATTGAGACTGTCAGGTGTGAACGAGTTAGTCAGATTGAGACTGTAAGGTGTGACGCATTTGCATAGAGGCTGTAAGGTGTGAAGCAATTAGTCAGATTGAGACTGTAAGGTGTGTCGCAGTTTGTCAGATTGAGACTGTAAAGTGTGAGCGAGTTAGTCACGCTGAGACTGTAAGGTGTGACACAGTTAGTCAGTTTGAGACTGTAAAATGTGATGCAGTTAGTTAGATTGTGACTGTAAGGTGTGTCACAGTTCGTCAGATTGAGAGTGTAAGGTGTGATGCAATTAGTCAAATTGAGAGTGTAAGGTGTGACACAATTAGTCAGATTGAGACTGTAAGGTGTGACGCAATTAGTCAGACTGAGAGTGTAAAGTGTGAAGCAATTAGTCAGATTGAGACTGTAAGGTGTGTGTCGCAGTTCGTCAGATTGAGACTGCAAAGTGTGAGCGAGTTAGTCAGATTGAGACTGTAAGGGGTGAAGCAGCTCATGAGATTGAGACTGTTATGTGTGACGAGGCTAGTCAGATTGAGACTGTAAGGTGTGAAGGAGCTCGTTATATTGAGACTGTAAGGTGTGACGCCGTTAGTCAGATTGTGATTGTGAAGTGTGACGCAATTAGTCAGATTGAGAGTGTAAGGTGTGACACAATTAGTCAGATGGAGACTGTAAAGTGTGATGCAGTAAGTCAGATTGAGACTGTAAAGTGTGAAACAGTTAGTCAGATTGAGACTGTAAGGTGTGTCGCAGTTTGTCAGATTGAGAGTGTAAGGTGTGACGCAATTAATCAGATTGAGAGTGTAAGGTGTGAACGCAATTAGTCAGATTGAGACTGTAAAGTGTGAGTTAGTCAGATTGAGACTGTAAGGTGTGTCACAATTCGTCAGATTGAGAGTGTAAAGTGTGACGCAATTAGTCAGATGGAAACTGTAAAGTGTGAGGGAGTTACTCAGATTGAGACTGTAAGGTGTGATGCAGTAAGTCAGATTGAGACTGTAAAGTGTGAAGCAGCTCGTTACATTGAGACTGTAAGGTGTGTCGCATTTAGTCAGATTGAGACTGTAAAGTGTGACGCAGTTAGTCAGTCTGAGACTGTAAGGTGTGCAGCAAATAGTCAGATAGAGACGGTCAGGTGTGAACATAGTTAATCAGAATGTGATTGTAAGGTGTGACGCAGTTAGTCAGATTGAGAATATAAATTGTGATACAGTCAGTCAGATTGAGACTGTAAGATGTGAAGCAGCTCATTAGATTGAGACTGTTATGTGTGATGAGGTTAGTCAGATTGAGACTTTAAGGTGTGAAGGAGCTCGTTATATTGAGACTGTAAGGTGTGACGCAGTTAGTCATACTGAGATCGTAATGTGTGTCACAGGTCGTCCGATTGAGAGTGTAAGGTGTGAGGCAGTTAGTCAGATGGCGACTGTAAGGTGTGAAGCAGATCGTTAGATTGAGACTGTAAAGTGTGAAGGAGTTAGTCAGATTGAGACTGTAAAGTGTGACACAGTTAGATTAGATTAGATTACTTACAGAGTGGAAACAGGCCCTTCGGCCCAACAAGTCCACACCGACCCGCCGAAGCGCAACCCACCCATACCCCTACATTTACCCCTTACCTAACACTACGGGCAATTTAGCATGGCCAATTCACCTGACCCGCACATCTTTGGACTGTGGGAGGAAACCGGAGCACCCGGAGGAAACCCACGCAGACACGGGGAGAACGTGCAAACTCCACACAGTCAGTCGCCTGAGTCAGGAATTGAACCCGGGTCTCAGGCACTGTGAGGCAGCAGTGCTAACCACTGTGCCACCGTGCTGCCCACGTTAGTCAGACTGAGACTGTAAGGTGTGTCGCAATTCGTCAGATTGAGACTGTAAAGTGTGAGCGAGTTAGTCAGATTGAAATTTTAAGGTGTGACACAGTCAGATTGAGACTTTATGGGGTGAAGCAGCTTATTAGATTGAGACTGTTATGTGTGACGAGGTTAGTCAGATTGACACTGTAAGGTGTGAAGGAGCTCATTATATTGACACTGTAAGGTGTGACGCAGTTAGTCAGATTGAGATTGTAAGTGTGTCACAGTTAGTCAGACTGTGACTGTAAGGTTGAAACAGTTAGTCAGATTGAGTTTGTAAAGTGTGATGCAGTTCGTCAGATTGTGACTGCAAGGTGTGACGCAATTAGTCAAATTGAGACTGTAAAGTGTGAGGGAGTTAGTCAGATTGAGACTGTAAAGTGTGATGCAATTAGCCTGAGAGTGTAAGGTGTGATGCAATTAGTCAAATTGAGACTGTAAAGTGTGAGGTGGTTAGTCAGATTGAGACTGTGAAGTGTGAAGCAGCTCATTACATTGAGACTGTAAGGTGTGATGCAGTTAGACAGATTGAGATTGTAAAGTGTATCCCATTTAGTCAAATTGAGACTGTAAGGTGTGTCGCAGTTAGTCAGATTGAGACTGTAAGGTGTGACGCAATTAGTCAGATTGAGACTGTAAGGTGTGATGCAGTAAATCAGATTAAGACTGTAAGGTGTGACGCAGTTAGTCAGATTGTGACTGTCAGGTATGAACTTAGTCAGACTGTGACTGTAAGGTGTGAAGGAATTAGTCAGATTGTGACTGTCAGGTGTGAACTTAGTCAGACTGTGACTGTAAGGTGTGAAGGAATTAGTCAGAATGTGATTGTAAATTGTGACACAGTCAGTCAGATTGAGACTGAAAATAGTGACACAATCAGTCAGATTGAGACTGTAAGGTGTGACACAGACTGTAAGATTGAGACTGGAAGGTGTGAAGTAGCTCGTTAGCTTGAGACTGTAAAGTGTGACACAGTCAGTCAGATTGAGACTGTAAAATGTGACGCATTTAGTCAGATTGAGATTGTAAAGTGTGAGGCAATCAGTCAGATTGAGACTGTAAGGTGTGAACGAGTTAGTCAGATTGAGACTGTAAAATGTGACACAGATAGTCAGTCTGAGAATGTAAGGTGTGAAGCAATTAGTCAGATAGAGACTGTCAGGTGTGAACACAATTAATCAGATTGTGATTGTAAGGTGTGATAGAATTAGTCAGAATGTGATTGTAAGGTGTGACGCAGTTAGTCAGATTGAGAATATAAATTGCGACACAGTCAGTCAGATTGAGACTGTAAGATGTGAAGCAGCTCATTAGATTGAGACTGGTATGTGTGGCGAGGTTAGTCAGATTGAGACTGTAAAGTGTGAAGGAGCTCGTTATATTGAGACTGTAAGGTGTGACGCAGTTAGTCAGATTGAGACTATAAGGTGTGACATAGTTAGTCTGATTGAGACTGTAAGCTGTGACGCAGTTAGTCATACTGAGATCGTAATGTGTGTCGCAGTTCGTCCGATTGAGATTGTAAGGTGTGAGGCAATTAGTCAGATTGAGACTTTAAGGTGTGACACAGTCAGTCAGATGGAGACTGTAAGGTGTGAAGCAGCTCGTTAGATTGAGACTGTTATATGTGGCGCAGTTCGTCAGACTGAGATTGTAAGGTCTGTCGCAGTTAGTCAGATTGAGTCTGTAAATTGTGAAGCAGCTTGTTAGATTGAGACTGTAAAGTGTGAGCGAGTTAGTCAGATTGAGACTGTAAGGTGTGACACAGTTATTTACATTGAGATTGTAAGGTGTGTTGCAGTTAGTCAGACTGTGTCTGTAAGGTGTCAAAGTGTGAAGCAGCTCGTTACATTGAGACTGTAAGGTGTATCACATTTAGTTAGATTGAGACTGTAAGGTGTGACGCAGTTAGTCAGTCTGAGACTGTAAGGTGTGAAGCAATTAGTCAGATTGAGACTGTCAGGTGTGAACACAGTTAATCAGATTGTGATTGTAAGGTGTGATAGAATTAGTCAGAATGTGATTGTAAGGTGTGACGCATTTAGTCAGATTGAGAATATAAATTGCGACACAGTCAGTCAGATTGAGACTGTAAATTGTGAAGCGGTTTATTAGATTGAGACTGTTATGTGTGACGAGGTTGTCAGATTGAGACTGTAAGGTGTGATGCAGTTAGTCAGATTGAGATTGTAAGGTGTGTTGCAGTTAGTCAGACTGTGACTGTAAGGTGTGAAACAGTTAGTCAGATTGAGTCAGTAAAGTGTGATGCAGTTAGTCAGATTGTGACTGCAGGGTGTGAAACAGTCAGTTTGAGACTGTAAAGTGTGATGCAGTTAGTTAGATTGTGCCTGTAAGGTGTGTCGCAGTTCATCAGATTGAGAGTGTAAGGTGTGATGCAATTAGATTGAGAGTGTAGGGTGTGACGCAATTAGTCAGATTGAGACTGTAAAGTGTGTCGCAGTTCATCAGATTGAGACTATAAGGTGTGAAGCAGCTCATTAGATTGAGACTGTTATGTGTGACGAGGTTGGTCAGGTTGAGACTGTAAGGTGTGTCGCAGTTAGTCAGACTGAGACTATAAATTGTGACACAATCAGTAAGATTGAGATCATAAGGTGTGAATGAGTTAGTCAAATTGAGACTGTAAAATGTGACGCATTTGCATAGAGACTGTAAGGTGTGAAACAGCTAGTCAGATTGAGACTGTAAAGTGTGAGCGAGTTAGTCAGATTGAGACGGTAAGGTGTGACACAGTTAGTCAGATTGAGATTGTAAGGTGTGTCGCAGTTCATCAGATTGAGACTGTAAAGTGTGAGCGAGTTAGTCAGATTGAGACTGTAAGGTGTGACACAGTTAGTCAGATTGAGAGTGTAAGGGGTGTAGCAGCTCGTTATATTGAGACTGTAAGGTGTGACGCAGTTAGTCAGATTGAGATTGTAAGGTGTGTCGCAGTTAGTCAGACTGAGACTGTAATGTGTGACGCAGTTCGTCAGATTGAGAGTGTGAGGTGTGAGGCAGTTAGTCAGATTGAACATTTAAGGTGTGGCACAGTTAGTCAGATTGAGACTGTAAGGTGTGAAGCAGCTTGTTAGATTGAGAGTGTAAGGTGTGACGCAATTAGTCAGATTGAGACTGTAAGATATGTCTCAGTTAGTCAGATGGAGACTGTAAAGTGTGAAACAGTAAGTCAGATTGAGACTGTAAGGTGTGACACAGTTAGTCAGATTGAGACTGTAAGGGGTGAAGCAGCTCATTAGATTGAGACTGTTATGTGTGACGAGGTTAGTCAGATTGACACTGTAAGGTGCGACGCAGTTAGTCAGATTGAGACTGTAAATTGTGAAGCAGCTTGTTAGATTGAGACTGTTATGTGTGACACAGTTAGTCAGATTGAGATTGTAAGGTGTGTCGCAGTTAGTCAGATTGTGACTGTAAAGTGTGAGGGAGTTAGTCAGATTGAGACTGTAAATTGTGAAGCAGCTTGTTAGATTGAGACTGTAAGGTATGACGCAATTAGTCAGATTGAGATTGTAAGGTGTGTCGCAGTTAGTCAGACTGTGACTGTAAGGTTGAAACAGTTAGTCAGATTGAGTTTGTAAAGTGTGATGCAGTTCGTCAGATTGTGACTGTAAGGTGTGTCGCAGTTCGTCAGATTGAGAGTGTAAGGTGTGATGCAATTAATCAGATTGAGACTGTAAAGTGTGAAGCAGTTAGTCAGATTGAGAGTGTAAGGTGTGACGCAATTAGTCAAATTGAGACTGTAAAGTGTGAGTGAGTTAGTCAGATTGAGACTGTAAAGTGTGATGCAGTAAGTCAGATTGAGAGTGTAAGGTGTGACGCAATTAGTCAAATTGAGACTGTAAAGTGTGAGGTGGTTAGTCAGATTGAGACCGTAAGGTGTGATGCAGTTAGACAGATTGAGATTGTAAGGTGTATCGCACTTAGTTAAATTGAGACTGTAAGGTGCGTCGCAGTTAGTCAGATTGAGACTGTAAGGTGTGACGCAGTTAGTCAGATTGAGACTGTAAAGTGTGAAGCAATTAGTCAGATTGTGACTGTCAGGTGTGAATTTAGTTAGTCAGACGGTGACTGTAAGGTGTGAAGGAATTAGTCAGAATGTGATTGTAAGTTGTGACACAGTCAGTCAGATTGAGACTGAAAATAGTGACACAGCTAGTCAGATTGAGACTGTAAGGTGTGACACAGACAGTAAGATTGAGACTGGAGGGTATGAAGCAGCCCGTTAGCTTGAGGCTGTAAAGTGTGACACAGTCAGTTAGATTGAGACTGTAAAATGTGACGCAGTTAGTCAGATTGAGACTGTAAAGTGTGAGGCAATTAGTCAGATTGTGGCTGTAAGGTGTGTCGCAGTTTGTCAGATTGAGAGTGTAAGGTGTGACGCAATTAGTCAGGTTGAGAGTGTAAGGTGTGAACGCAATTAGTCAGATTGAGACTGTAAAGTGTGACACAGTTAGTCAGATTGAGACTGTAAGGTGTGAAGCAGTTCATTAGATTGAGACTGTTATGTGTGACAAGGTTGGTCAGGTTGAGACTGTAAGTTGTGACACAGTCAGTCAGATTGAGACTGAAAATAGTGACACAGCTAGTCAGATTGAGACTGTAAGGTGTGACACAGACAGTAAGATTGAGACTGGAGGGTATGAAGCAGCCCGTTAGCTTGAGGCTGTAAAGTGTGACACAGTCAGTTAGATTGAGACTGTAAAATGTGACGCAGTTAGTCAGATTGAGACTGTAAAGTGTGAGGCAATTAGTCAGATTGTGGCTGTAAGGTGTGTCGCAGTTTGTCAGATTGAGAGTGTAAGGTGTGACGCAATTAGTCAGGTTGAGAGTGTAAGGTGTGAACGCAATTAGTCAGATTGAGACTGTAAAGTGTGACACAGTTAGTCAGATTGAGACTGTAAGGTGTGAAGCAGTTCATTAGATTGAGACTGTTATGTGTGACAAGGTTGGTCAGGTTGAGACTGTAAGGTGTGTCGCAGTTAGTCAGATTGAGACTATAAATTGTGACACAATCAGTCAGATTGAGACTATAAAGTGTGAACGAGTTAGTCAGATTGAGACTGTAAAATGTGACACATTTGCATAGAGACTGTAAGGTGTGAAGCAGCTAGTCAGATTGACACTGTAAGGTGTGACACAGATAGTCAGATTGAGACTGTAAAGTGTGGTGCAGTTTGTCATATTGAAACTGTAAAGTGTGCAAGAGTTAGTCAGATTGTGACTGTAAAATGTGACACAGCTAGTCAGATTGGGACTGTAAAGTGTGATGCAGCTAGT
This sequence comes from Hemiscyllium ocellatum, assembly GCF_020745735.1. NCBI lineage: Eukaryota > Metazoa > Chordata > Chondrichthyes > Orectolobiformes > Hemiscylliidae > Hemiscyllium > Hemiscyllium ocellatum. The sequence goes on from NC_083401.1 coordinate 35,935,843, forward strand.
CAGATTGAGAGTGTAAGGTGTTGTCGCAGTTAGTCAGATTGAGACTGTGAGGTGTGTCGCAGTTAGTCAGATTGAGACTGTCAGGTGTGAACAAGTTAGTCAGATTGAGACTGTAAAGTGTGACGCATTTGCATAGAGGCTGTAAGGTATGAAGCAGACAGTTAGATTGAGACTGTAAGGTGTGAAGCCGCTCGTTAGATTGAGACTGTAAGGTGTGACGCAGTTAGTCAGATTGAGACTGTAAGGTGTGACACAGCTAGTCAGATTGGGACGGTCAGGTGTGTAGCAGTTATTCAGATTACGCCTGTAAGGTGTGTCGCAGTTAGTCAAATTGAGACTGTAAGGTGTGGCGCAGCTAGTCAGATTGAGACTGTAAGGTGTGTAGCAGTTATTCAGATTGAGCCTGTAAGATGTGTCTCAGTTAGTCAGATTGAGCCTGTAAGGTGTGCCATTGTTAGTCAGATTGAGACTGTAATCTGTGAAGCAGCTAGTCAGACTGACAATGTTAGGTGTGAAGCAGTTAGACAGACTGAGACTATAAGGTGTGACACAGTTAGTCAGATTGAGACTGTAAGGTGTGAGGAATTAGTCAGATTGAGACTATAAGGTTTGCTGTAATTAGTCAGATTGAGACTGTAAACTGTGACACCGTTAGTCAGATTGAGACTGTAAGGTGTGCTGTAATTAGTCAGATTGAGACTGTAAACTGTGACACCATTAGTCAGATTGAGACTGTAAGGAGTGAGGAATTAGTCAGATTAAGACTGTAAGAAGTGAGGAATTAGTCAGATTGAGACTGTAAGGTGTGCCATAGTTAGTCATGTGTGACGCAGTTAGTCAGATTGAGACTGTAAGGTGTGACACAGCTAGTCAGATTGGGACTGTCAGGTGTGTAGCAGTTATTCAGATTAAGTCTGTACGGTGTGTCGTAGTTAGACAGATTGAGACTGTACGGTGTGAAGCAGCTAGTCAGACTGACACTGTTAGCTGTGAAGGAGTTAGTCAGATTGACACTTTAAGTGTGTCACTGTTAGTCAGATTGAGACTGTAATGTGTGACGCAGTTAGTCAGATTGAGACAGCAAGATGTGAAGCAGTTAGTCAGATTGAGACTGTAAGGTGTGACACAGGTAGTCAGACTGAGACTGTAATGTGTGACGCAGTTAGTCAGATTGAGACTGTAAGTTGTGACACAGCTAGTCAGATTGGGACTGTCAGGTATGTAGCAGTTATTCAGATTAAGTCTGTAAGGTGTGTCGTAGTTAGAAAGATTGAGACTGTAAGTTGTGTCTCAGTTAGTCAGATTGAGCCTGTAAGGTGTGCCGTAGTTAGTCAGATTGAGACTGTAATCTGTGAAGCAGCTAGTCAGACTGACACTGTTAGGTGTGAAGCAGTTAGTCAGATTGAGATTGTAAGGTGTGAGGAATTAGTCAGATTGAGACTGTAAGGTTTGCTGTAATTAGTCAGATTGAGACTGTAAACTGTGACACCATTAGTCAGATTGAGACTGTAAGGTGTGCTGTAATTAGTCAGATTGAGACTGTAAAGTGTGACGCAGGTAGTCAGACTGAGACTGTAATGTGTGACTCAGTCAGATTGAGACCGCAGGTGTGAGGCAGTTAGTCAGATTGAGACTGCAAGGTGTGTCGTAGTTAGTCAAATTGAGACTGTAAGTTGTGAAGGAGTTACTCAGATTGAGACTGTACAGTGTGAAGCGCCTAGTCAGGTTGCGACTGTAAAGTGTGAGGGAGTTAGTCAAATTGAGACTGTAAAGTGTGAGGGAGTTAGTCAGGTAGAGACTGTAAGGTGTGAGGGAGTTAGTCAGATAGAGACTGTAAGGTGTAAGGGAGTTAGTCAGATTGAGACTGTAAAGTGTGAGGGAGTTAGTCAGATAGAGACTGTAAGGTGTGAGCGAGTTAGTCAGATAGAGACTGTAAGGTGTGAGGGAGTTAGTCAGATTGAGACTGTAAGGTGTGAAACAGTTCGTCAGATGGATCCATGAAAAGGAAACGGAAGTGTTTACTTTAGTGCATTTTTCTTTACTAGTAAAACCCATTGATCCTATTTCAAGTCTAGTTCAGTTCCTAATGGCCTTATTAACATTTATTTAGTTCAAGCTATGAGTCTGTTTCCAGTTTTGCAATAGATTTTACTAATATTAACATCATCTCTTCAGTCGAATATGTGTAAATTAAGGTGTTTCTAAAGTAGAGCCCACTTCGCCTTTTCAAGTATATATTTGTGAAAGTATCCAATGGATATATTTAGGATCTCACTGTAACTTTTGAGGACGGTCAGCTGCTTCACACGTCACAGTCACAATCTGACTAATTGTATCACACTTTACAGTCACAATCTGACTAATTGCGTCACACCTTACAGTCACAATCTGACTAATTGCATCACACCTTACAGTCACAATCTGACTAATCACGTCACACCTCACAGTCACAATCTGACTAACTGCGTCACACCTTACAGTCTCAATCTGACTAACTCCTTCACACCTTACAGTCTCGATCTGACTAACTGTGTCACACTTTACAGCCTCAATCTGACTAACTCCTTCACATCTTACAGTCTCAATTTGACTAACTGTGTCACACCGTACAGTCGCAATCTGACTAATTCCTTCACACCTTATTGTCTCAATCTGACTAGGCCTGGATATAAAGGTGAAAGAAGTCATTAGTGATTATTTTCAAATGCTTTTATTCATCCTTGGTTTAAGGTATCTCAGGTGTTTTTTTTTAATTCATTCGTGCGATCTGGGCATCGCTCACCCAGTTGCCCTTGAGAAGGTGGTGGTGAGCTGGTGAGCTATTGCAGCCCCTTTTGCTGTAGGTAGACCAACGATGCTCTTAGGGAGGGAGTTCTAAGGTTTTGAAAAAATGGTGACATATTTCCACATCAGGATGGTGAGTAGCTTGGAAGGAGAATTTATCGGCTGTGGTATTACTTGCTATTGTCCTTCCAAATGGAGGTGGTTTTGGGTTTCAAAGGTGCTGTTTAAGGAGCCTTGGTAAATGTCTGCAGTGCATCTTGTAGACAGTGACCTGGATGGTGCCAAGCTTTCTGAGTATTGCTGGAGTTGCTCACATCCAGGCAAGTGGGAAGTATTCATCACATTCCTGTCTTGTGCCTTGGAGATGATGGACAGGCTTTGAGGAGTCAGGAAGTAAGTTACTCGCTGCAGTTTTCCTGGCCTCTCTTATCTAGTATTACCTACAGTAGAGGTGACAAATAACACAAGGTACCACGAGTGGTTACTTGGGGAAGTACCACATGGTAGTAGCTGTCTAGATCAAACCCCACCATGAGGAGCAGAAACCTCAAACTAAGAAAAAGATTCAAGCAAGTGAGGTTACCATTTTAAAAGCATTACTGCTTTACAAAAACATAAACAGGCAGTTGGCACATGAAGTTGGATTACTGACAGAGGGAGACAGTAGCATCTGTGGAAGCAGCTAAAAGGGAAGTTGAGCACTCCAGTGGCAAAGGCTGGTCAGAAGAAGTGGGGCCAGATTGGGGATTCAGTTAGGCCACAAATGGAATACTGTGTGCAATTCTGGTCACTGCATTATCAGAATGGTGTGATTGTACTGGTGAGAGTGCCGGGGAGATTCACCAGGATGTTACCTGGGATAAAAAGTCTCAGTTAGGAGGAGAGACCGGAAAGGCTAGGTTTGTTTACCTTGGAGCAGAGGAGGCTGAGAGGTGGATTTGATTGATGTAGAGAAAATATGGGGTGGAGGGCGCTAGACAGAATAGGTTGTGCGAATCTCTTCCCCACAGCACACATCTCTAAGACCAGAGGGCACAGTTTAAGGTGAGGAGCAAATGTTTTAAGAGGATATCTGAAGAAAGATTATTCATCCAGAGGATGGTCAGTATGTGGAATGTGCTGCCTGAAAGGATGGTAGAGGCAAGCACTGTCACAACATTGAAGAAGCATTTGATTAGCACTTAAAATGCCAGGGGACAGTAATCTATGGAGCAAGTGAAGGTAAATGGATGAGTGTCGGTTGATGATTGTTGATGATTGTATGGTGGTCCAAAGGGCCTGTTTTTATGCTACTAGCTTGCTCTAAATGCCAGCCACACTAAGAAAACACAGGAGCTGAATGAAGACGCTCTGTAAGGTGCAGCTGAATGTTCCAACAGTAAGGTTAGAGATAAAGTTAATGGGTGGCATTACTAGCTCAGTGATTGGTACTGCTGCCTCACACCTGGGTTCAATTTCAGCCTTGGGACACTGTTTGTGTGGAGTGGAGTTTGTACATTCTCCCAATGTTTGTGTGGGTTTTCTCCAGATGCTTTGGTTTTGTCCCACAGTCCAAAAATATGCAAATTAGATAGATTGGCCATGTTAAATTGTCCGTAGTGTCCAGCAATGTAGGCTCACTGGATTAGCCATGGGAGGTGCAGGGTGGGTCTGGGTGGAATGCTTGTCAGATGGTCGGTATGGACTGCTTCCACACTGTAGGGATTCTATGATTCTATGATATAGGTTAGATTAGATTACCTACAGTGTGGAAACAGGCCCTTCGGCCCAACAAGTCCACACCGACCTGCCGATGCGCAACCCACCCATACCCCTACACTTACCCCTTCTCCCAACACTACCGGCAATTTAGCATGGCCAATTCACCAAACCTGCACATCTTTGGACTGTGGGAGGAAACCGGAGCACCCGAAACCCATGCAGACACAGGGAGAATGTGCAAACTCCACACAGTCAGTCGCCTGAGGCGGGAATTGAACCCAGGTCTCTGGGGCTCGAAGGGAAAGGGGATAATTTCATGAAATATAGTGTAAAGACGAGAAGGGAAAGCAAGATTTTATAAAAGAGAGTTTGCACCTCTCACATAAACATTGCTGCTATTTGATAGCTACAAATGACAATGAAAGGACCAGAAAATGCCTCAGGATTATGCTGAAAATGAGAACATTTGAGAAGTAAAGTCAGAAAAAATTTAAAGATTTAAAGGTCCGGGACTCAGTTATTAAGCCATAATTTCGGTGGGAAGATTTGTGATGGAAAGAAAACATTGTTTAAGAATTTGTGTCAAAGAAAATGCTTGCTATCTTCGACTAGAAAGTATCCATTTTTCTCAAAAAGAAGCAGGAAAGCTCCATCTTGACTGCAGAAGGTGGGAAAAACCCTAGCAGAAATAGGTAGCCATCTTTGTTAAAAGAGACAAGAAAATCCTGGCAATGTGGTAAACCCAGTGAACAATATAGAGATATAGTATTACAGAGAACATATCTTAAAAGTTTGAAAACTGTAAATCACTGAAGAAGAGGCAGTAATACAATTTAAAACCTCAGTAAAGAAACTCAAAATATTGGCAAATAAAGGAAATACTGCAACTTTACCGTGGTAGTGAGTTTAGAAAGCGCTACAATCAATCAATTTTAAACAGCATTAGTGAATACAAGAAAACAGACTTAAAGAATAACAGATTTAAAGCATTATTGGAATGTTACAGCTTCAAAAATAGCTCTACAGTGAGAAGATTAATCCGCGCACAGAGAAGAAATGGGAAAAAAAATCACTTCCCAATAGATTCCACGTCCGACCACACAGAACACCAGACTGGATTCCATGGATGCGACATTGTCTCAAAATTAACCATCAAGTTCAGAAGTAGGTTGCAGTTACAAAGTTACAGATAATGAAAAGGTCACACTTGCTAAACCTTAATGTGTTGCAGCAATCTCCTTTAGAGACGTTAACTGATGCACTTTAAGGCAAAATTGTGAATTCAAAAATCTGAAATTACAGAGATTGTTGAATTTAAGCTTGATATCAGTGCAGAGGTGAATCTCCCATTAACACAACGACAATGGCTGCCTCCTTAGAAGGTGAAGCCTCATCAAAAGCATTGAAATGCTACAGGTTACACTTAAGTGTAATGCTCATATAAGAGGTTCACAGATATGGGACTTGGTCAAGAAGAAGAAATGATGTGGTCTAAGCATCCATGATGTTGCAAAAAAGAAACTATTTTTAATTAAAAGCTGTGATCTGATCTCAAAATCCAGGATACTAGAAGGAAGAAAGTATTTGGTTGAACAGAGCATCTGTCTTCCATGAATAGACATTCACGAGATTAAAGGACCCTCAGATGATGTAATAGGGAATGCATCTGAGTTAGCAGAGAAGAGATCATTTCTGAAGGAAATTCAGGAGAATAAAGGTCCTCCAGATAAGGTAATTGGACTAACAAGTTCCACAAAAAGACAACAGCTGCAAAAAGGTATTTGAGAGATAAAGATTCACCAGGAGAGAAATGATCCACAGATCAGAAGCAGGGTCAACAGTCCCTCAAAGAGAGTGAGTTCTGAAAATTGTGTGAAACATCTAGACTATCTGCATTTCTGAAGTCAAGGACTTTGTGGAATATGGAATAATGATCAATATATTGTTATACACGTGATTATAGAATGTGTTAAGAATGGGGAAAAGCCTTGGGAGATCAGTTGTATAAGGTAATGGTTCTGATGAGGTTAATGTTCATGTTACATTTGTTCCACCCACTCTACTGAAGTCACACACAATCAGTGGGTGGAGATAAAGTCTTCTACTCCAGTTCCCAGGAGGAACTGATGTGTCTACACCAACACCTTGAGCTCCCAGTAACTATGCCTGACGAAATGTAGTTGTATTTCATAAACCTTCATGTTAATTAGGAACAATACCTTTTCCGCCAATGCTCTATGCTGGTGTATCCTCTATTGCTAATCATTAGATAGGTCAAAGGTGGAACAAAGGCAAAGAAGGGTTGGTGGCAGTGAACTACCTGTAGCGACCCTAACCTTTATTATATACAGGTAAAATGGAGAATGTCACAGGGTATTGTGGAATAAATGAGTGGTCATATGGAGAAATACCATAGCAATTAATTGAAATCATGCTGGTGGATCAACAAAGCTTCTTTCCTTTTTGTATATTTGATCATAGAATGTCTGTCACTACCTAGGCCAACATTCATTGTCAATTCTATGTGCCCCGTAGAAAGTGGTGATGAGAAGCATTCTTGAACTGCTGCCAGTCCTTAGGTTATAGGGATACCCATAGTGCTGGTAAGAAGGGAGTTCTAGAATTCTGATTCAGCAACAGTGATTTTGTGGTAGTTTTGTTTCCGACTATTATCCTGGTGAATGACTGCTGATTCATCTAGCTGTATCACTTCCTTACCTTACAAGCTAAAGAATCCCTGAACTCTGCTCAAGCCAATTCTCTGTTCTGTGTATGAACTTTTATATCACATTAATACTGAAGGCACAGTCACTCATACTGGAGTGCTTAGACATGTATAATTTATACAGTTAATAAACTAACTCCTCAGAGGCTGGTATCCCATCACCAAGTCAACCTTTATTTACACATGCATTGTACTTGACATGGATCCAGCTTCCTCTCAGGATGTCTGACACTCTGTCAGCCAGAGCTCCCTGATTGGACCAGATTACCAACCCCAATCAGGGAACTCATATTTTATGATGTTCAGCTGGCTGACATCATTACAATCACTACAGTTAGTCACAATATGCATAATAAATAGCAAGACCTTTAGGAGCATTGGAATGCAGAGAGAGTTTGGGTACAAGATTATAGGTCCCAGAAAGTAGCAACACAAATGGATAAGGTACGAAATAAGGCATATTTACTTGCCTTCATCGATCAGAATATTCAGTATAAAAGTTGGCAAATCATTTTGCAGCTATTTAAAACTTGAGTTAGGCTACTTTTGGAGTACTGTGTACTGCTCTGGTCACCATAATTTTGGAAGGATGTGGAGGCTTTGGAAAGTGTGCAGAAAAGGTTGCCAGGATTGGAGTTTAGCAGCTGTGAGGAGAGGTTGGACAAACTGGGATTGTTTTCACTTGAGCATCAGAGGCTGAGGGCTGACCTGATAGAAGTTTATAAAATTATGAGAGGCACGAGTGGGGGATTGTTGGAGACTTTTTTTTACCAGTTTGGAAATGTCAAAAACTAGGGTTGCTTTACACTGAAGGTAGTAGGTGCCTGGAATGTGCTGCCAGGGAGATGGTAGAAGCAGATACAATAATCGCATTTAAGAGACATTTAGACAAGCACTTTAACAGCAAGGAATAGAGGCATATGGACTGTGTGCAGGCAGATGGGATGAGCTTAGAATGACATCATGGTCAACACAGCCAAAGGGCCTGTATCTCTGCTGTACTATGTCCTATTTTCTATGATTTCTGGGATGACTCAGAATAATTCTATAACTTGCCAAAGTATTCACATCAGCAACTTAAATATTTACATTTTCAACAGCGGTTTTTGCCAAGTTTCATCTTGAGCATTTCTGTATCAATGAACTGCACTGAATGGGCTGTAGCTATAGATACCAATCAAGACAACATCAATGGCTACTGGAGGACCAGCAATTCAGTGAAAGACACTGTTGGGTTAGGCTACTTTTGTTAGAAATTGAACCGTCCAACACTGCTTGGTCTTCCAGTACAGAGGCCTGTCCATGACGGAATGTTGCGGAGTGGCATCTTCCATGGTCCAGGACTACAGACTGAAGGTGTACTAAAACTTATGGGAAAGGCTCAATGGGGAAAGGCCAGTCTAAGGCTGCCCTGTCACAGTTTACAGGGGACTGGAATGTATATAAAAACATGCAGGTTATAGGCACTGGAGAATGTTGGATCCGAAATAAAAGTGTTTATTTTGACCTACAAATGCAAGCATAGTAAGAATGCAACTCAGACTATCAAATAGCTATTGACAGAAATTGAACTGTAATAATTGCACTTTATGGATTTTCAAATTCAAACTGTTATTTATATTGTTTTATCAATTCTACAAATAAGATGCATTTTCTGAAAAAGGTGTCTTTTTGACTGTATGCATGCTTAATGTGTTCATACTAAAATGTTACACATTTATATGATACCATTCATGACCTTAGCATATTACAAAATTTTGAAAATCACACACCACCAGGTGGACAACCACCTGATGAAGGAGCAGTACTTCAAAAGCTAGTGCTTCCAAATAAACCTGTTGGACTATAACCTGGTGGTGAGTGATTTTTAACTTTGTACACCCCAGTCCAACACCAGTGTCTCCAGATCAAAATTACAAAATTTTGTACAACAAATGAAGTGGTAAGTCCAGTCAGTATTGAGATATAGGCCGTGTACTGTCCGATTTACACAAGGTACAATGGGCTGCAATAGGTGAATCTATTTTTGAGGTGTTGATTTGAGTTAAGTAGTGGCAGGATATCCAGGGGACGTCAATTGCTTCTGCTCAAAGTGCTATCGTTTAACCTCCTGCAACTATCTGAATGGGGAGATTGGGCCTAACTTTAACATCTGTTTCGGAGTCAGCACTCCTGACAATGCAGTACTTAGAAATGTTTACTGCATAGAAAATGCCTTTTAGCTCAGCTTTTCTCATTATTGCACTGGAGTGTAAACTTTGATTATTTACTCAAGTCTTTAGTTTAGGAACTGATCCTGCGACCATCGGATTCAGAGTTTAGGGCATAGTTATTGAACTACCGCTGATCAAACTAAGCTTCCCTGTACCATCTTAATACTAACATTATGCTCTCAATTTCGCAGAGTTAAAATTAGTGAAATTTAACATGTAAAAAATTTAAACATTGTATGGAAACAATTGAATGAAATACACCTTTATTGTAAAGCAAGAATCATATTTAAAACAAGACTATTCATAATTCAGCCCTTGAATAGCACACTCCTCTCAACAGTGGCACTCAGCTTCTCCATGTGTTGGTGGCACAAGTCCCTAGCCTGCTGGCTGTGGGATCTTAACTGGAGCTAAGCTTAAGAAAAGGAAAGAAATAATACTTCCATTTATACTCTGTCTTTATCATGCCAAAATATCTCAAAGTGCTTTATATAATGAACCAATTTTTGAAGTGTAATGCCAGTTAATGCACAGACAACAATGTGCAACACAGCTGTCCAAATTTTCTCATTTGTCTAATTAAAAATTATTTCAGGCTTGTTTTAGAAAGTAGCTCGAATAGAAATATTTTGACAAAAAGTAACAGTAAGTAGAGCTGTTACTGTTGGGTCTGTGAGGGTTGTGCTTAAGAAACTAAATGCTTGGGGCTAAGCGGGAGATTTGTAAATGACTTTATCCAAAGTAACGTCAATGATGAATTTAGGTAATTCTATACAGACTCCAAATGTGTAAAATGTTGTTTAAGTAATTGCATTTTTTGTTTGTATGAAGTGCAAGAAGAAATTCCTCAGCAATAAGCTAAATGTCTTGGTTATGGCGACTGAAAGTAACTAGTTTTCCTGAAACACTGCAGGATCTGTCCCTGATCACAGACATTTAGAGCCACTTGAAGCTTCCAGCAGAAAGTGCCATTCGCTGCAAATTACAAACAACTTGTTCTAAATAGTTGGAATAAATTTGCAAAAATTGTCCTTTTACAGACTCAAGAACCTCAATAAAATGGAAAACAATCTTGAATGGAAGGGAAAATAACAGAACCATTCTTTTTGAAGGCATTTGGCAGAGTTATAAATAATGAATTTAAATGCCAACCATTCAGGGATCTTATCCTCTATTTTTACCAAAGTGAGGCCTGCATCCATTGCAATTAGAAGCCTGCAGTGATCCATGAACATAGTACATCAGATGAAAAGCTAAATCCACAGAAGCCTAGTGATGGTTGTTTTTCATTCTTTAGGCTTCGGTATAATTGCCATGGATTCACAAACACCTGTGCCTGGCAATAGTGGGGAGATTCATAATTAAGCTTTTCAAATGAGGCACCAATTAGAGAAAACAGAGTGATTGCTATGATAAGATGTCAGCACTCTCCAGCTCTGCTCCTCTGACATAGACAACAGCAATGTTTGGAGTGAAGGCGATTCTGCCGAGTCGAATTTACAAAGACACTTGCTTGGTATCCACACACTGCTGCCTGTGAATGCCACTCAGTATTGTGGGACCCTGCATAGAAAACATAAATGCTTTTGGCATGCACTTGTACTGCTGAAGGCCACAATGGAACAAGAACAGTTTCTCCTTTATGTTGACTCTGGCTGCCAAGTATAATTGAAGGCACTATTCTTTAGGAGCATCAAGCTCAAAAAATACTGAATTCACTGACAAAGACATTGGTCACCAGTGTATGCAGCTCCAAGTTTAGTTTGGAAAGCAGATGACACTTGTTATCCTAGCCTTCATATTCCCTTGAGTTTGGAATCACAGTGTGTGAGAGTGTTTAACATTTTCACACCAATTTAGCATCTGCTATGTTAACAGAAGCATTTATTTTACACAAAATAATGTGTTCATTTAATCAAAGGCAAAGGAATTCAGTATGAAAATTCCAAGATTTAGTATAGCAATGCAATATTTTGCAACCTTCAATTGTTTTTATATATTACCATCCGATATGTAGCAAAAATGTATGCTGTTATAGGCTTACTTTTTTCACCATTCTTACCAAAAAGGGCTATGTTTCCTATAAATTAAAACTACAAATTTTACGTGTAGTCAGTAGATGCTAAGTGTTCCAGAACTAATAATATTCTCTTTGCTGTGGATATGTTGTGTGAGATATAATCAGCCAAATGCTTGGCAAGTTCTCGTCAAATTGCTTGACCGTTGTTTAAATGTTTGCACTGATCTGTTTAGAATAAAATGCTTCTAACTAAACGGTGGAGGAAATGGGTGTGTTAAATGTTTGTCTGATCGCATCTGACAAGATATTGACCTATCTTCTGGATAAGTAGAAAAACAAAGTGCTGTTAAAGCAGGTATTTCCGCATGAACAACTTACTTTTACATAATATATTTAACTCAGTAGAACATGCAAGGATTTCTGGATCAGATATATTTCCCATGGAGGCAGAATGTGAATTATACTATGGAGGCAAGCGCAAGGAGAACAGTGTAAACTGGCAAGTCAGTTAACCATATGGTTGTTTTGCTTTTATCAATTTATTAAACTATTGAATCTCTGATAATTTCTCAGATGTTTAGAAAATGTTTTGGTTCTAAATGAACCTTATGGATTGACTGGCATATTTGCAACCTTACAAATGTCACCAAGTAATGGGTGGTGATGATGGCATCAAGGTAATGCCCCTGGTCTGATAATCCAGAGAGTCTAGGCTGAAGCCTAGTTTCAAATCTCACCATATCAACTGGTGAAGTTCAAGATCAACTCCTAAGTGTGGAACATGACGCTAGTCTCATTAATGGTGATTGCAAAGCTATTACTGATTCCCTTAAAAGTCCTTATGATTCAGTAATGACCTTTAGGGATGGAAATTTACTGGACTGTTGTTCCAAATTCACTATAATACAATGGTCTGTGGAGTTGTTTACTGAGGGAGGATATCCCCGGAAATACATCTAGGGAAGTTATTTGGGTGGAACTGACAAATAAGAAAGGGATGATCACATTATTGGGATTGTATTATAGACCCCCCAATAGTCCGAGGGAAATTGAGAAATAAACTTGTAAGGAGATCTCAGCTATCAGTAAGAATAATAGGGTGGTTATGGTAGGGGATTTTAACTTTCCAAACATTGACTGGGACTACCTTGGTGTTCAAGGTTGAGATGGAGAGGAATTTCTTAAGTGTGTACAAGGCAATTTTCTGATTCAGAATGTGGATATACCTACTAAAGAAGGTGCAAAGATTGACCTACTCTTGGGAAATAAGGCAGGGCAGGTGACTGAGGTGTCAGTGGGGGAGCACTTGGGGCCAGCAACCATAATTCTATTCGTTGTAAAATAGAGATGGAAAAGGTTAGACCAGATCTAAAAGTTGAAGTTCTAAATTGGAGAAAGGCCAATTTTGACAGTATTAGGCAAGAACTTTTGAAAGCTGATTGGAGGCAGATGTTCGCAGGTAAAGGGACGACTGGAAAATGGGAAGCCTTCAGAAATGAGATAACAAGAATCCAGAGAAAGTATATTCCTGTCAGGATGAAAGGGAAATCTGGTAGGTATAGGGAATGCTGATGACTAAAGAAATTGAGGGTTTGGTTAAGAAAAAGAAGGAAGCATATGTCAGGTATAGACAGGATAGATTGAGTGAATCCTTAGAAGAGTATATAGGCAGTAGGAGTATACTTAAGAGGGAAATCAGGAGGGCAAAGAGGGGACATGAGATAGCTTTGGCAAATAGAGTTAAAGAGAATCTAAAGGGTTTTTACAAATATGTAAAGGACAAAAGGGTAACTAGGGAGAGAATAGGGTCCCTCAAAGATCAGCAAGGTGGCCTTTGTGTGGAGCCACAGAAAATGGGGGAGATACTAAATGAATATTTTGCATCAGTATTTACTGTGGAAAAGGATATAGAAGATATAGAATGTAGGGATATAGATGGTGACATCTTGCAAAATGTCCAGATTACAGAGGAGGAAATGCTGGATGTCTTGAAACGGTTAAAGGTGGATAAATCCCGAGGAACTGATCAGGTGTACCCGAGAACTCTGTGGGAAGTGAGAGAAGTGATTGCTGGGCCTCTTGCTGAGATATTTGTATCATCGACAGTCACAGGTGAGGTGCCGGAAGACTGGAGGTTGGCAAACGTGGTGCCACTGTTTAAGAAGGGCAGTAAAGACAAGCCAGGGAACTACTGAGCCTGATCTCGGTGGTGGGCAAGTTATTGGATGGAATCCTGAGGGACAGGATGTTCATGTATTTGGAAAGGCAAGGACTGATTCGGGATAGTCAACATGGCTTTATGCGTGGGAAATCATGTCTCACAAACTTGATTGAGTTTTTTGAAGAAGTAACAAAGAAGATTGATGAGGGCAGAGCAGTAGATGTGATCTATATGGACTTCAGTAAGGCGTTCGACAAGGTTCCCCATGGGAGACTGACTAACAAGGTTAGATCTCATGGAATATGGGGAGAACTAGCCATTTGGATACAGAACTGGCTGAAAGGTAGAAGACAGAGGGTGGTGGTGGAGGGTTGTTTTTCAGACTAGAGGCCTGTGACCAGTGGAGTGCCACAAGGATCGGTGCTGGGCCCTCTACTTTTTGTCATTTACATAAATGATTTGGATACAAGCATACGAGGTACAGTTAGTAAGTTTACAGATGACACCAAAATTGGAGGTGTAATGGACACCGAAGAGAGTTCCCTCAGATTACAACAGGATCTGGACCAGATGGGCCAATGGGCTGAGAAGTGGCAGATGGAGTTTAATTCAGATAAATGCGAAGTGCTGCATTTTGGGAAAACAAATCTTAGCAGGACTTATACACTTAATGGCAAGTCCTAGGGAATGTTGCTGAACAAAGAGACCTTGGAACGCAGGTTCATAGCTTCTTGAAAGTGGAGTGGCAGGTAGATAGGACAGTGAAGGCGGCATTTGGTACGCTTTCCTTTATTGGTCAGAGTATTGAGTACTCTCACCCTAAACCTATGCCCTCTAGTTCAGGACTCCCCAATCCCAGGGAAAAGACTTTGTCTATTTCTTTGTCCAGATCCTGTTGAAATCTGAGGTAACCCTCTTCACTGTGCACTATACCTCCAATTTTGGTGTCATCTGCAAATTTACTAACTGTACCTCTTATGCTCACATCCAAATCATTTATGTAAATGACAAAAAGTAGAGGACCCAGCACCAATCCTTGAGGCCTCCAGTCTGAAAAACAACCCTCCATCACCACCCTCTGTCTTCTACCTTTGAGCCAGTTCTGTATCCAAATGGCTAGTTCTCCCTGTATTCCATGAGATCTAACCTTGCTAATCAATCTCTTATGGGGAACCTTGTCGAACGTCTTACTGAAGTCCATATAGATCACATTTACCAATCTGCCCTCATCAATCCTCTTTGTTACTTCCTCAAAAAACTCAATCAAGTTTGTGAGACATGATTTCCCACACACAAAACCATGTTGACTATCTCTAACACTGTAAGGGTCTGAACAATGTGGGCTATTGGGAGATTTGTGACAGCTCTGCTCCTCTGCTGGGCCTCCAGGCTAAGAACACTTCTGCTCTGCATCAGTATGTTCACCAGGACCCATCCCCTTCCCTGATGTGTTCAGACTCTGTCCTTGAGTGAACAAGAAAGCTACATCCAGGTACTTTTGAAGGGATGCTGGTCTTTTAATGATATCTGTTCAGTGGTGAGCTGTTCTGGTGATGACACGTAGTAAGATCGGGTCAAAAGTAGACACGATGGATGCCATGGGGCAGAGCAAGTAATTAATGCAACAAAATCTTTGGAATATAACGGCAAAATCTGTAGAACTTGTGATGAAAAGCCCACCAAAAAACTTGATGCAGTGTGCAGCCAAAAAATGTAAGATTTACCAAAATATGTGAATTTCTCATTTCGAATAATTGAGTGGACTAGTCTAATTCTCTGGAGAAATGCATATAGACAAGGAACAAGAGCCTGCTCCACCATTCAATAGGATTGTGACAATAGGATCATAGATTATGACTGATTCTAACTTTAAGTCTACAGTCTGCACATCCCCAGATAATCTTTCGCCCTCTTGGTCATCAAGAATCTGTCTACCTCTCAGCAATAGAGTCATTTAGTTATACAGCAAGGAAACAAATACTTCGGCCCAACTCGTCCATGCTGACCACAGAGTCACAAGGTCATACAGCATGGAAACAGACATGTTGGCCCAATTTGTCATACCGGCCAGGTTTCCTAAACTGAACTGGCCCCATTTACCTGCATTTGGCCAATAACCCTCTAAACCTTTCCTATTCATGTCCCTCTCCAATGTATTTTAAACGTTGTTTAAGTGTAGTCGCCTCTGGCAGCTTGCTTTATTTATGCACCATCTATCTGAAAAAGTTGTCCCTTAGGTCCCTTTTAAACATTTCCCTTCTCACCTTAAACCTATGCCCTCTAATTTTAGTCTCCCCTGGGAAAACAATCTTAGCAATTACCTCTATCCATGCCCATCATGATTTTATAAACCTCTATAAAGTCACCCATCAGCCTCCTACGCTCAATTGAAAAAAGTTCCAGCATATCCAGCCTTTCCTTATAACGCAAACCCTCCGGTCGTGGTAGTAACCAATAAATCTTTTTTGCACCCTTTCCAGTTTAAAAATATCCTTCTGATAGCAGAGCAACCAGAGTTTCATGCAATACTCCAAATGGGGCCTCTCCAATGTCTTATACAGCTGTAACATGATCTCCCAACTCCTGTACTCAGTGCTCTGACCGATGAAGACAAGTGTGCCAAATGCTTTCCTCATTGTCCTGTCTATCCATGATGCCACTTTTAAGAAACCATTACCTGCACCCCTAGATCTCTCTGTTTGACTGCAGTCCCCAGGGCTCTATCATTCGCTGTGTAAGTCCTACCCTGGTTTGTCTTACCAAAATGCAACACCTTACATTTATCTAAATTAAACCCCTTCTGCCATTCCTCGGCACACTAGCCCAGTTGATTTAGATCCCATTACATTCTTAGCTAACCTTCTTCACTGTTTGCCAATTTTGGTGTCATCCACAAACTTATTAGCCATGCCTCCTATCTCTCATTCAAATCATTTACATAAATGATAAACAACAATGGACCCAGCACTGATCCTTGCAGCGTAAAGCTGGTCACAGGCTTCCGTCTGAACGACAACCCTCTACCACCACTCTCTGTCTCCTACCGTCAAGCCAATTTTGTATCCAATTGCTTGTTCTCTCTGGAGCCGCTGTGATCTAACCTTACTAACTAGTTTAACATGCAGAACCTTGTCGAATGTGATCTACCACGATCTTCCTAGTCACCTTTTCAGAAATCTTAATCAAGTTTGTGAAATACAATTTCACACGCACAAAGCCACGCTGACTATCCCTCATCAGCCCTTGCCTTTCCAAGTGCATGCATACATTTGCTTTAAAACATTGAAAGACCCTGCATCTATTGCCTTTCGAGGAAGGGAATTCGAAGGGCTTGCAAACCTCTGAGAGAAAAAAATGTTTACTCAGCTCTATTGTAAATGGGTGTCCCCTTATTGTTAAACTATGACCCTCTGGCTTTAGATGCTTCCACAAAGGGAAACATTGATTCAACATCCAACATTCAAAACTCCCCTCAGAATTTTAAAATGTGATCATTGAAGCTGGAAGAACTTAGTTTCAAATAGTCGCTTCATTGTGCCAAACTTGAATATCACTGAAAAGAGATGCATGTTATTGAAGCGTTTGGTCTTGTGTTCATCAGGACAAGTGAAAGAATGCCAAACTTCAAATGGTCATAGCAGTGTAGAAAAGGGTGCTGATTGGTTGCCAAGTTGACTCTGATTGGCTGAGACATTGCCATGGAGAAGGTAATAGAGGACAATAGGCCCCATACACCCAGTTATCCTCGAGAATGAGATTGCAAGTGAGTTCTGGAGAATTCTGATGGGCACATGTACATTGATGTTTGGTGCAATATCTGCACAGTGAATGGAGGAGTGTCTGAACTCTGTGTCTCTCCTACAGTCTCTGCTGAACTGCTGAACTGTCTTAAATAGTAATGAAGCCAGATCAGAATCCCAAAGTTCTATGGATTTTTAAAAACTTTTAATTGTAAAATGTAGTTTTTTATCTAAAAAGACTGCTGCAGACACAAAAAGAAGACTGCAGGTGTAAATTCAGTAGTCTGTCAAAATCCTATGTGGAAACAATGGATTCTTGCAGCTGTAGAATGTCTGGAAAACTTCAAACATAGAAAGGTGTAACTCAGAAACATAGAAAATAGGAGCAGAAGTAGGCCATTGTGATTCCATGTTTCTATCTAACAATGAAACTGATTATCTTCCTTCTTTCAGTAGAAAGCCATTTCTTGCAGGTTTTTAAAAAGTTTTGCCATTCCAAGTTTATCCAAAAAGAATTAAAAACCCACTGCAATCCCAATTTGTGCGTGATAGTGTGAGAAGGTGTGCCAGTGAACAAAGGCATCCATGAATACTAGGTTTGAATACTAGTGAAGGTCAAAATTGAAGAACCAACTCTTACTCACACTAGAAGGTAAAATAATTTCTCATTGTGCTTGTTATTATCCAACTCGCCAGTAAACAAGTCAGAAGGGGATAGGCTAAAACATGTTATCGTGCTCTGGGTGCTGCCGGTTAACCATAATCAAAGTTAAGTAGATCGAGAGGATTTTAACCAACTGCAAAGGCCAAGAATCCCAAAAGCAGCCATTTAGCTATTAAGATCCCACTCTTCGGGGACCACCCAGATAGACTTAGCCACATGTTGTTGAACACTTTTTATTTGTATTCACATCTTATTTCTCATCTGAGTGTTTGTGTGCTATATTATTATTTCTGACTGGATCAAGTTGGGGTATCTGGTTGGTACAGATGAGTTGTACTGAAGGCTCTGTTTCCATGCTGTATAACTCTGCAACTCTATGACTTTTCATGTTTAGTGATGAATAAACTCACTCTTCTGTAATTCAAGAAAATGTCCTTAAATTGACTCCTTCTAAATCATAAAATCATTTGATGTGGGGGATAAGGCATTCTCAAGAGGGTGATCCTTCTTAAAGTAACTTTGCTGTAACCAACCAAGGGGGCAGAAGAATAAGACCATAAAGGATAGTAACAGAAAAAGGCCATTCAGCCCATTGAATCTGCTCTGCCATTCATTTTGATCATTTCTGATCTGAAAATCCTCAACTCCATTTTCCTGCCTTTTTCCATAACTCCCATTTCCCTTATTGATTGAAAATCTATCTATTCTATATCTATGTAAGGATGTGTGTGTATGAGAGTTGATAGTGCAATGGGGCCACCTGTAGTGTGACATGAACCCAAGGTCCCAGTTGAGGCCATCCTCATGGGTTCCAAACACACACCCTTACATACTCACACATTCACGCAGACACTCTCTCATTTACACGCTCTCTCTCATACACAATACACCTACATACACCCCCCCCATGCACACCTTATACTCTATCCCACTCACACACACTTTACCAAGCATGCGCACATGCAAACACACACTCTCTCACACGCATTCACACACATTCACACTCTCACTCTCTCATGCATGCACCCACACATATACGTCTATGGGGTGAATTTGCATTTACAGAATTATATTTGAGATACATTCTATTTTGCTCAAAAAGTGCACTACCTGCAGGAAGATAGTGCAGGCAGTCAATCCATGTCATATTTTATAAATTCCTAGTTTGGACACAGAACCAGTCTGACCCAAATCTGGGATACAGACAGACTCTAACCTTACACCTTTAATACATTGTCTGAGCTGATATGTCACCTTTTATAAAAAAACCTAAAGTTATCTCGAGAATGTGACTTAAAAGAAGTTCTGGGATTTACATAATAAGAAATCAAAGCCTGCAACCAATTCAAAAAGATAAAAGACTTAACAACAATCTAGGTTTGTCAATATATCATTTCAGTTGCATGACACTGTAACCTTTTGCTATAAATTCTGCATCTTATAATCCCATTCCACAGCTGCCTGATGAAGGTGCAGCGCTCCGAAAGCTTGTACTTCCAAATAAACCTGCTGGACCATAAACTGATGTTGTGTGCTTTTTAACATTTCAATAAGATCAACTCTCAGAAGGGGAGCCAATTCATCCATCCTCATCCCCAAGCTCAATCATTTAGGGTATCTCTCTAGAACTGTAATAAGTTGGGGAATATCATCTAGGAGCTGATCTATGTGGTTTTAGAAAACTGAACCCAGTGACAGACAGAGCAAAAATATTTGTTCATGTCTGAATGCTGTGTGGATTGACTGAGGGTGATGTTCTCAAGACATTCTTGCTGTCATTCTTCACAAGGGTAGAAGCCTTAGGAAGTGAAAGCCAATCAAAGCACTTTGGCAGATCCAGGAGCAGTGAGAAAGCACCACTGAGAATATCTGTTCAACCATGCCTCCAAAGACAACCCAGCCATTCCATGTAATAATAAGATAAATCTTTTTAAGCTGCCTCCAACTTATTTACATCCTTTGTTAATTAAGGTGAATAATACTGTACATCGTACCCCAGACGTGGTCTGCCATAAACCTGTAAAGCTAAAGCATAAACTCTCAACTTTTGCATTCAACTCTCCTCGCAATAAGTAATACATTCTATTAACTTTCCTGATCACTTGCTGTAATTCCATACTGTATTAAACTTTTATGATTTAGGCATTAGGCCATTCAGATCCCTATGCAATCTCTCACCATTGTGACAATAAAGGCTATTCTTCTCAATATTTTTCCTTTTTCTTTTTGCCTGCCAGTTTCACATTTTCCCACATTATAATCCACACATGACTGGTGACAAATTTTGCTTTGTTATGATCTTGTGAAATACCTCCCTTGACAATTTTCTGCATCTGGAGTGCGATGTACAATATTATTCACCTTAATTAACAAAGGATGTAAACAACTTGGAGGCAGCGTAAAAAGATTTGTTAGTTTTGTCATCGTCAGTAAGTGATTTACTGATTTTGTGGGAGGTGTGGACTTGAGGTGGCACATTTTAGGAGGGAGTAAGGGATTAACAGCAAGCAGGATTCTACCAATGAAACTATTTTTATTCACCCCAATAGTGGAATTTTGAGTCCTGGGATTTCAGGATTGCAAGTTGGAAAATGCTTTTACACAATTTGCGATCATGTAAAACACAAACTCAAATTCAGCTCGTATTTATTAGGTACTTATTAGACTTCCCGAGGCAAACTTTGTCAGGCCTGAGCTAGACTTTATTCGTGATTGTGGTTTAGATAAAAGAAACAATCAATTCTTTATGTGAGTGAATTTATCACTGCAATTATGCATTGCCCAATAAATACTGTTGTTCATGTTATTAACATGTACTTGTCTGATATCTATGACATTCTCATATTCGTGAAGTGAGTTGGATATTAACTTGAGTACCGATAAGACAAGCAAAGAGCTAATAACCTGTAACTGAGAGCCTACCAAATCTTAAAGCTAAAAATCCTGTTTTATGTTCCCCTACAAGCATGTGGGAATGGGGGAGCTGCTGAAAAATATGTTGAACGACTTTACTCTGGACCACTCCCCCGATCCAGTTGAGGTCCATAAGTGGTTAATTAAAGTGCCAGACTGTTGCAAGCACTTCAGAAGCTGGAGTGTGCTCAGAAAGTGACCCTGCTCGGACTTTACGCTGGGCTGGTAGGTTCAGTCCCTATTAATAGCCTCCTTTCGACACCCAGCATCTCCCTGCAAGGTCTGCACAGCCTCCACAGAGATTCCTCTCCACCTGGCCTCTCCAAGCCTCAGCTCTCATTCTGCACACCCTCCCTGCATCAGCTCTTCCCCCGCTGAAGCAAGCCTCTCCTCACTATGTCGAGACCCCCGCCTCATGCTTATATGGTCCTGGAGTCCCTAGACTAAGGGTGGAATCTGATAGGATTTTGTGTGATGTGGGCTATGGCGTAAGGTGTGGCAGAATTGGGTGAGACCCATCTCATGATGGAAATCATTTTGTATAATTCTTGGCCACTTTTCTCAGTTAGCATGATGGGATTCCTGGTTGCTTACGGCGAGTTTTCGATTTCCGTTTGTTGCTTGTTAAACAACTTAGCTGCCCAACTTACCCAATGGGTTGCAATCTTGCAAACTCACCATCAGCAAAGTTTGACAAGGAAACCTGAGCAGGTTTTTGGCAGGTTTAACTCAACACTTGCTCCAAAAAAACCTTCTCCATGTTGGACACTGGGCACCAGTGTCTCAGGCATGCTTCTGTTGAACAATGCCCACGTCCATGAATATTGGCATCTGACATATGTCTGCCTTTATAAAACCTTATGCACAGGTCCTTCCAGGACACTTCTACACTTCAATGATGCATCTAATGCTGCACCAGCAACTACATTTTCTTGGTGCAGCAAGGACAGATTGCCCCTAGAGACACACCTTCTGCCCATGGACTGGACCAGATTGCACCGTCAGGCTTTTCTCTTGCTATCATTGCACTCGCTCACTCTGAATCTGCCTGGACACTCGCAGCATCCCTGCAATTGATTGCATTACATTGCCTTTTTGTGGATTGCTGCTCAGCCCGAAATACAAGGTTCAGATTACGACTGTCATGTCATGCTGCTTAATGCAAATTTGAAGCCAGAAAGCTTGCTTTTGTTGTCAGCCGGCCTCAATACGGTCAAGAGAGATAGCCTTTACCCAGGGGATCCTGGGACAGAATGAAACCGAAGGGGAATCAAACCACATTTGAGGCAGTAACTCTTGTTTTTCTCTCTCAACATTATTGCTAGACCTGCTGAGTTTCTCCAGCGTTGTCTGTGTTTGTTTTGGTTTTGTACTGGTGGGTGGGGGTTCTGAAGATTCATTGATCTTTAAAGATGCCTCTCCCACATAAAACAAAGCAAGGAAAATCCTGGTCAAAAACTTCATGTCTAAAAGCAATTAATTATGCCACTGTCTGAGCGCCCAAGATCTTTGTGCCTGTTATTACTGAATTTACTCGTTTCATACTAATCCATAGAATCCCTACAAGGGGGAGCAGGCTTTTCAGCTCAACAAGTTCACACCGACCCTCCGAAAAGCATCCCACCCAGACCCATCCCCCACCCTTTCCCTGTAAACCACATTTCCCATGGTTAAGGCAGCTAGCCGACATACCCCTGAATACTATGAACAATTTAGCAAGGCCAATCTACCTAATTTGCCATCTTTAGACTGTGGTCTGAAACCAGAGCACCTGGCAGAAACCCACACAGATACGGGGACAATGTGCAAACTCCACGTAGACAGTTGCCCGAGGGTGGAATCAAACCCCAGATCCCTGGTGCTGTGAGGCAGCAGGTGAGAGGGCAACAATTGTTATAACTGATTTATCATAGAGTTTTACAGTGCAGAAGGAGGCCATTGACCCATTGTGCACACGTGGGTTTGTGAAAGAGCTACCCAGCCCATCCCACTCTCCAGCCCTATCTCTGTGACCATCCAAATTCATCACTTTCAAATTTGTACCCAGCTCTCTTTTGAGATCTTCTTTGGATTCTGCCTCCAACACTCTCCCAGGCAGAGTTCCAAATTCTAACAATTGTCTGAGTAAAGTTTCTCCTTATTTCACTCCTAAATTTCTTGCTGACAATCTTAAAATTGTGGCAAAAACAAAAAGTGCAGGAGGCCAGAGGGGGTCGGACAACATCCATGGAGGGAGAGTAGGATAATGTTTCAAGTCTAGAATACTCTTCATCAGAGCCTTATTGCGACCCCTAGTTACCGACATACCAACCAGTCGAAACAGAATATTGTTCAAAATTATTTACAGCTTTGCATACCTCAATAAGATAATCTCTTCTCTGTTTTATGGACAATCAAACCAGTCTCTTTAATCTTTCCTTATGTCTAAAATTCCTCATTCCTGATAACATTCCAGTAAATGTCCATTGAACTCTCTCCAGGGATTTACCATCTTTCCTTAAGTAAGGTCCCAGAACTGAAAAATAATACTCCAAGTATGGTCTGACCAGTGATTTGCAGAGGTGTAACATCAGTTCCTTGCTTTTATACTCTATTTATAAACGCAAGGATCCTGTAGGCCTTTTTAACAAGTGTTCCAACTTGCCTGGCCACCTTCAGAGAGTTATGCACATGAATCCTGAGGTCCTGTTCTCCTCTCGAAGTTATACCATTGAGCCAGTATTGTCTCCCCATGTTCCTTCTACCAAAATGTATTACTTCACATTTCTCTGCATTGAAATCCATCTGTCAAGTGTCTGCCCATTTGGTCAACTTACCAATGTCCCTCTGAAGTCTCTCAATGTCATCCTCACAATTCATGTTTGGTAAAAACAAGGACTGCAGATGTTGGAAACCAGAGTCTAGACTAGAGTGGTGCTGGAAAAGCACAGCAGGTCAGGCAGCATCCGAAGAGCAGGAAAATCTACGTTTTGGGCAAAAGCCCTTCATCAGGAATGTAGGCAGAGTGCCTGCAGGGTGGAGAGATAAGTGAGAGGAGGGTGGGGGTGGGGAGAAAGTAGCATAGAGTACAATAGGTGAATGGGGGTGGGGATGGAGGTGATAGGTCAGGGAGGAGGGTGGAGTGGATAGGTGGAAAGGAAGATAGGCAGGTAGGACAGGTCATGGGGATGGTGCTGAGCTGGAAGTTTGGAACTGGAGTGAGATGAGGGAAGGGGAAATGAAGAAACTGGTGAAGTCCACATTGATGCCCTGGGGTTGAAATGTTCCCAGGCAGAAGATGAGGCGTTCTTCCTCCAGGCGTCTGGTGGTGAGGGAGCGGCAGTGAAGGAGGCCCAGGACCTCCATGTCCTTGGCAGAGTGGGAGAGGGAGTTGAAATGTTGGGCAACGGGGTGGTGTGGTTGAATGGTGCAGGTGTCCGGAGATGTTCCCTAAAGCACTCTGCTAGGAGGCTTCCAGTCTCCCCAATGTAGAGGAGAACGCATCAGGAGCAACGGATACAATAAATGATATTGATGGATGTGCAGGTAAAACTTTGATGGATGTGGAAGGCTCCTTTGGGGCCATGGATGGAGGTGAAGGAGGAGGTGTGGGCACAGGTTTTGCAATTCCTGCAGTGGCAGGGGAAGGTGCCAGGACGGGAGGGTGGGCTGTTGGGGACTGTGGACCTGACCAGGTAGTCACAGAGGGAATGGTCTTTGCGGAAGGCGGAAAGGGGAGATTACACCTCTTCCCACCCTCCCTCCTGCAAAAATGCCATCCCATATTCCCAATTCCTCCGCCTCCGCCGTATCTGCTCCCCGGAGGACCAGTTCCAACACAGAACATTCCAGATGGCCTCCTTCTTTAGATACCGCAATTTCCCTTCCCACATGGTTGAAGATGCCCTCCAATGCATCTCGTCCACATCCTGCCCCTCCATCCTCAAACCCCACCCCTCCAACCGTAACAATGACAGAACCCCTGGTGCTCACCTTCCACCCTACCAACCTTCACATAAACCAAATCATCTGATGACATTTCTGCCACCTCCAAATGGACCCCACCACCAGGGATATATTTCCTTCCCCACACTTTTGCAAAACCTGTGCCCACATCTCCTACCCCACCTCCATCCAAGGAGCCTTCCACATCCATCATAGTTTCACCTGCACATCCACCAATATCATTTATTGTATCCATTGCTCCCGATGCGGTCTTCTGTACACTGGGGAGACTGGACGCCTCCTAGCAGAGCACTTTAGGGAACATCTCCGGGACACCCGCACCAATCAACCACACCGCCCTGTGGCCCAACATTTCAACTCCCCTCCCACTCAGCTGAGAACATGGAGGTCCTGGGCCTCCTTCACCACCACTCCCTCACCACCAGATGCCTGGAGGACAAACGCCTCATCTTCCGCCTCAGAGCACTTCAACCCCAGGGCATCAATGTGGACTTCACGAGTTTCCTCATTTCCCCTTCCCCCACCTCACCCCAGTTCCAAACTTCCAGCTTAGCACCATCCCCATGATCTGTCCTACCTGCTTATCTCCTTTTCCACCTATCCACTCCACCCTCCTCCCTGACCTATAACATTCATCCCTTCCACCATTCACCTATTGTACTCTGTGCTACTTTCTCCCCAACCTCCTCTCACTTATCTCTCCACTCTGCAGGCTCTCTGCTTGTATTCCTGATGAAGGGCTTTTGCCTGAAACGTCGATTTTCCTGCTCCTCGGATGCTGCCTCAAATGCTGTATAATTCACTATTCTCCCTAGCTTAGTATCATCTAGAAACTTAGAGGTTCTACCCTTAACACCCATCTCCAAACTGTTTAATGAATCAGAAAAAACAAGGGGTCCAGCACTGATCGCTGGGGAATGTTGCTTTCAACTCATCTCTAAACTGTGAAATGACCATTTCCACAGTAGCCTCTGTTCCCTATCTTCTCAACAATTTCTAACTCATGCTAAAAAAGACCCATCAATCCCAAACATTTCTAACCTCCATTTAACCTACTCTTTGGCACCATAACAAATGCTTTCTGAAAGTCTAAACAACCACAGCACTACCCTCATCCACAGTCTATGTCACCTCAACAAAGAGCTCAATCAAATTTGTCAGACATGACCTGCCCTTGACAAAGCCATGCTGATTGTCTAGTGTTAATTTATTTTTCTCTAAGCACAGATATCTGTATTAGAGCCACCACCAGTTGCTCACCCTGCACGAAGAGCTGATTCTAAAGGTGGGTCACTGGACTTGAAACAGAAAACTCTGTTTCTCTCTCCACAGATGTCTGAACTGCTGAGCTTCTCCAGAAATTTCTGCTTTGTTTATGATGATCTTATTTCACTGGATGCCTCGAGAATCCTCAACTAAACGTTAGATTCGAATGAAATTGTAGAAAACTAAAGTCTAAGCCACAGATATAATTCTGGGAATAGAATGAGTTAATGCATTTATAAGTATTTGATTGCATGAACATTTAGCAGAAATTGATTGTGCTAACTGGCTAAATGGTTTCCATAATCTAACCTCCATGTTAATTTCATCCTATTTGATATCTTTGCAAATTTGTATTATTAATATTTTAAAAACTCATATTGCATTTCTGCACAGCTCCCCCAGTGTTCTTAGTTACAATTAATATAGGTTATCTGCTTAATTCCACACTATTTCCTGCACCTGCACTGGAAATTAGGAAGAAAATATTTGACAAGGATATCTTTTGCTTGGATGATGTTTGGATCACTGTTAATGTCTCAGCGAGACATCTTTAGATCATGGCTATTTATAGTAGTAACAACAAAGCAGTATTTCTTTAAGCAGCTACTTCAGTATCATATCTGCAGCTTAATATCAGGTATTACCCCTGGAACAGTAGCTCTTTATGACTAATTGTTGATGTTTTGAAATTGATTGGCATGAGCCAACGCAAGTGAAGAAGGACAGGTTGAAAAAATACGTATTGAATTACCTATTAATAACACTATCTGCTTCAGCCCTCACAGAACTGAAAATCCAGTTTTATGCAATAGCATAATATCACTATTTTTTGCTTGTAGCCTTCCTGAAACTTGTATTTAACACATCAAACCTTCCAAGGAGCAGGAAATTCTTTGGTTTCTTTTCCTGCTAGGTAACTCCATCAGATCAGTGTTATCTACTTCAGACCAGGGGAGGTGCACCAATAAATATTAATGTCTTGCATGTCAGCTCGGCCTTCTGATATCAGAACAACCCCGATGACCTGCTCCACTTCGTACGTTCCTCTGTAGCTGACACAGCCTTTGTGTAAATAATATCAAAATGACTGGGGATTTCAAGAACTTTTAGATAACAGGACTGGGTCCTTTTGCTCCCTGGGGGTTGATCAGATACTTTAACAGATGAATGCAGACTGATTGCTCTGCTCTGACTTGATGAATGAGTGACTATCAATCGAAAAAAGATTCATATTTAGAAAAGGGGATCACATGGGATTAAAAGCTTATTCTAAGGCTCGAATTAACTCCAATTTTGCTCAAACTGGTGCCAGTGACAAGAAATGTTGAAATCATTGCTTATTTACTTGTTTCCACTAATTCTGGATTGCTAAAGGTCACATTCCACATTGTTCAAGGTTAATTTTGATTAAACACTGTGCACCCAGTTGTCCCAGACTGTGCACTTCTACATTTTCAGACCACCTCGTACATTCCTTTCCTGGCCTGGAGATCTGGAATGTTCATGAGCTTGATTCCAGTGAATTGCTTTTCTGTGAATGTTTCTCTTGAAAACTCAAGGAAGATGCATATGATTCATCTTGAATCAGACTTTCCATGTAATAGCTTGTCCCCATATGACAATGAATTTACAAAATAATTGTTCTGCAAATAGAACTGTTAAGATCAACAGTGACCTTTGATCACTGTTACTACATTTCGGCGTCAGAATTTATTACCCAACCCCTCTCCTGGTTAATTTCTGGGAGAGTCATTTATATAATACATAATCAAGTGTCAATCTTGGCTCAGTAGAAACAGTTGACTCTGTAATCAGAAGGTCATGGGTTGAGAATCCACTCCTGAGATTTGAGTAGAATTTCAGCTGAACTGATACTGAAGGAATGCCACACTGTAAGAGGTACAGTTTGAGAGGAAACCCATACCCAGTCTCAGGTGTAGGAAAAGCACAGTTTTGATGAAGTGCAGGAAAGTTATTTGTGGGATCTTGTAAGTTGTGTTTCCGACATCACGCCATTAAACTTATTTCTAAAATACTTCATTGACTTTTGAAGTAGTTTTTGGGTATTCCAAGGGCATAATGTAAATGGGAACTTTTTTTAAACTAATTCTGTTTTTGAAGTTTGTGGTAGAAATGCAACACTTGCCCCAATCAGGTGCCCAAGGTCAGTACCAAGGTCAGTATTAATCCATTAATTCAATTCAGATACAGTGTGGTTAGGTGCAAGGTTGACTTTTAGAATAGAATAGAACCCCTACAGTGTGGAAACAGGCCATTTGGCCCAACAAGTCCACGCATACATCCCACCCAGACCCCTTCCTCATTACTCTACATTTACCCCTGACTAATGCACCTAACCTACACATCCCTGAACATTATGGGCAATTTAGCATGGCCAATTCACCTAACCTGCACATCTTTGGACTGTGGGAGGAAACTGGAGCTCCTGGAGGAAACCCACGCAGACAGGGGGAGAATGTGCAAACTCCACACAGACAGTCACCTGAGGCTGGAGTCAAATCCGGGTCCCTGGCACTGTAAGGCAGCACTGGCAAACACTGAGCTATTATGCCACCCTTTTTGAACAGAGCCCCAACAATGTAGCTCCGCATACTGTGCTGCATTTTTCTGTTTCCCACACCAGCCATCTTGTGGTCTCCCAAAGGCAGCCTGCCAACTCTACCAACTTCTGAAAATAAACTATATGGAGTACCCATGATCAATAAGACAGCAGAGGTTGTAATCAAAGCCAGCAAAAAACTGTGCCATATCAGATGAGCTGTCCTTAATCATTCCCCCGATTTCAATTTCCATTAAACATTCCATTCATCCTTTTGACTATTTTCTGTTTTTTTTCTTTATTCTGATGTGTTTATTTGTTGACAGTCCCTAATTTGTTTCTCATTTGTTCATGAGAAGTAGGCATCTATGGCTTGGCCAATATTTATCGTCTAGCCCTAATTGTAGGCTAGTGAGCCTTACTTTGGTTGTGGGTAAGGTGTTGGAAAAGGTTGAAAGAGATAGGATTTATGATCATCTGGAAAGGAATAATTTAACTAGGGATAGTCAATACGGTTTTGTGAAGGATAGTTCATGCCTGACTAACCTTATTGAGTTCTTCAAGAACGTGACAAAGCAGGTGGATGAAGGTAAAATGGTTGCTGTGGTGTATATGGACTTCAGTAAGGTGTTTTGTAAGGTTCCCCCGGTAGGCTACTGCACAAAATGCGGAGTTTTGGAATTGAAGTGATTTAGCGGTTTGGATCAGAAATTGGCTAGCTGAAAGAAGACAGAGGGTGGTGGTTGATGTTCATCCTGGAGCTCAGTTACCAGTGGTATGTGGCAAGGATCTGTTTTGGCACCACTGCTGTTTGTCATTTTTATAAATGATCTGGATATGGGCTAGAAGAATGGGTTAGTAAATTTGCGGATGACTCTAAAGTAGGCAGAGTGTGGATAGTGCCGAAGGATGTTGTGGGTTAAAGAGGGACATAGATAAAATACAGAGCTGGGCTGAGAAGTGGCAAATGAAGTTTAATGCAGAAAAGTGTGGGGCAGTTCACTTCAGAAGAGGTAACAGGAATGCAGAATATTGGGCTAATGGTAAAATTCTTGGCAGTGTAGATGAATTGAGAGACCTCGGTGTCCAGGTGTATAAATCCCTCAAAGTTGCCACCCAGGTTGATGGGGTTGTTAAGAAGGCATATGGTGTGTTGGCATTTATTGGTAGGGGATTGAGTTTCAGAGCCACAAGGTCATGCTTCAGCTGTACAAGATACTGGTAAGGCCACACCTGGAATACTGTGTACAGTTCTGGTCACCGCATTATAAGAAGGATATGGAAGCTTTGGAAAGGGTTCAGAGGAGATTTACTAAGATGTTGCCTGGTACGGAGGGAAGGTCTTACAAGGAAAGGTTGAGGGAACTGAGGCTGTTTTCATTTGAGAGAAGAATGTTGAGAGGTGACTTAATCAAGACATATAAGATAATTAGTTAGGGTGGACAGTGAGAGCCTTTTTCCTCAGATAGTGAAGGCTAACACGAGGGGACATAGCTTTAAATTGAGGGGTGATAAATTTAGGACAACCATCAGGATAGTTTCTTAACTTAGAGAGTAGTAGGAATGGGGAACGGCCTGCCTGCAACAGTAGTAGACTCGCCGACATTAAGGGCATTGGACGCACATTTGGATAATAATGGAACAGTGTAGGTTACATGGTCATCAGGTTAATTTCACAGGTCAGTGCAACATCGAGGGCCGAAGAGCCTATACTGCGCTGTAACGTTCTATGTTCTGTCTTCTAAGTGCCACTTTAAGTGAGTAACTTGCTCAGGCCATTTAAGAGGGTGTCGATCTGTGAAATTAATCCAAAGAAGAGCTATAGATCCAAAACATTCACTCTTTTTGTCTCTCTACAAATGCTGCCAGAGTTTCTTCAGCAGTTTCTTCTTATTGTTATTTTAGATTTCTAGCATCTGAAACATTTTGCTTGTATTTGATTCTCAAACACATTCTATCAAAGTGTTCCTGGTACAGATTCAAGATTATTTCTCCTTTAAAGTTACCATATGATATTTGAAGTTATCAAAGAACTGTCCTTAATACATGAATTGGTTTTTATTTCCTTCTAATGATGTGCTCCCCAAACAACATCCAATCAGTGTGTCTGAAGTAAAGACCTAAAACTAACAACCCAACAGGAATCATAACAGAATTGTTAATAACACAATATTTACTTGTCAACAGTTCCTTAGATCATCCAAAATATCCAGAAGATTTTCATATTATGGATTAATTCCGAAGTGATGTCAGTTGTGTGGGCAAATGTATTTATTCTGTGTCAGGTCTCTCCAAAAAAACAGCAAAGAAATGACTGGCTTGTTAATCTATTTATTTTTTCATGGTTTTTGCTAAGGTCAAAATGCCAGTTAACCGGGGAGAGGGGTTACTCCAGAGATTTTATGTTGGAAATGTTGACATTCACTGGAACAGCATCTTGGGACCTCAGTTCAATATTTAGTCTGGGAAGGAGGGGGTGCAGGCAGACTAAGCACAGAGAAGTAGGCAATTTCTTAGCCCCTGGGGCAAAGTAGTGGCAATCTGGGCCAGATAATACCTCAAACCTCAGTGTGTGGCAAGAACCCATGAAGTTCTGACTTGGAGACAAGAGTGCTTTTTAGCTGGGTCAAGAAGACACAGGAGCAAAATGTAAATAGTATAACGAGTACAAGCCATCCTCAAAAACAGCTAGGCCTCGAAGCAGAATACAGGGAAAGACTGAAACCTTCCACAAGGCCACAATGAGATGTTAAATTTATCAAAATGTTTGAAAAAGATATCATGGAGGACCAAGGTTTTCAAGCAAGAACTTAATTTATTCCATAAATCTTACCCAGGTGCCATGAGATGCCAAATCACTTTGTGGTCAATTAATTACTTTCTAAGTTGATTCACTATTGGTTCAAAGGCAAATGCATCTGCTATTTGGCACAGGGTATGGTCCCACAAGCTTACGTTTGATAAATTGTTTTGTAACCTTTAAGTGGTGTTGGTGACAAATAGATGTTGGTCATGCCATCATGTTTAGAAGTTGTTCTTGGGAAGCAGAAAAAATGGGCAAGGGTGACATTTACTGTTTTGTATAAATGACTTGAGGAGATAATAATGGGTCTTCTTTTAAAGTGACTGGCTGCTGATTGGTTGAGCCATTGTCGACAAGAGAGAAGTGCAGCAACAACTGTTAACTGTCAAGCTTAGTTCTCAATCAGGCTGGTGGACTCTGATTGGTCAGGGTGTTGCCTTGGAGATGTAGCAGGGCGTGGCTGTTTTCATGACCTATTTTATTTCCTCCAATGAAAAATGTACAATAAGAGCAAAATAGTGATATGACAAATAAAAGTCAAGAATAGCAGGAAGGCAGGGAGAGAAAACAACTGAAGAATATACGAACATTCAGGTCTGGTTATTACAAAGATAAAACCAATACAAAGCTGAAGGTGCATACCATTTACAAACAAGTAAATTAATTGTTAACGCATATCAAGAATGTAAATATGATTTGATGGATTTGGCTGCAAGATGGCAAGGCCTGGGTCCTGATTATTGAGGTCAATACATCATTCTAGAAAAGGAAGCTAGACAAGCTGAAGGTGTAGCATTGTTAATTGAGGATCTAACTGGTGAAATAGTTAGAGAAGAAATTGTCCTAGTCCTGATGTAAAATATTGAGTTTTTAATCTCCATTCCATATGGTGAATTGTAAAGCAACATGATTTTACTGTCTGATAGCTATAAAAAGCATTGGTCCTTCACTTTACTGAAGGGGGTGAAAATACAATCTCGGCAAACTAAATGAAATGTCTTTGTCATGGGACGAGATTGAAATGCGTAAGTTCTAAATATGATACTGAGGCAGAATTTAACTGAGTTTGACATCAAGAAGCCCTAGTAAAGCCCGAGTCAACACAAAGAATGGGGAACTCTTTCTTGATTGGAATCATACCTGACACATGGTTGTGTTGGAGGTCAGTCATCTCAGGTCCAAGACATCACTGCAGGAATTCCTCAGGGTACTGTTCTATGATCAATCATCTTCACCTGCTTCATCAATGACTTTCTATCCATCATGATGTCAGAAGTGAAGATGTTTGCTGATAATGCATAACATTCAGAACTATATGCAGCTCCTCAGATACTGAAACAGTCCACGTTCAGGTGTAACAAGACCTGGAAGATACCCAGGTTTTGACTGACAAGTGGCAAATAACATTCAAAACACTGAAATGCCCAGCAGTGATCAGCTCCAATAAGAGAGAATCTGATCATTGTTCCTTGAAAGTCAATTGCACTACCATCAGTAAATTCCCCATGATCAACATTCCAGTGTTACCTGATGAAGGGCTTATACCTGAAATGTCGAATCTCCTGCTCCTCAGATGCTGCCTGACCTGCTATGCTTTTCCAGCACCACCCTTTTCAATTCTGGTATTACAGTTGACCAGAAACTGAACTGGATTAGCCATATCAATACTGTGGGTACAAGATCAGGTCAGACGTGAGGAAACCTGCAGTAAAGAATTCACCTCCTTACTTCCCAAAGCCTGTCCCCTCTCTGCAAGGCCGAAGTCAGGAGTGTGTTGAAATACCCCCCCATATAGTGCAGCTCCAACCACACACCAGAAATTCAGCACCATCTGTGACAAAGCAAGAATCACATTCCCAAACATTCACTCCCTCTACCACTGATGCTTCATAGTAACAATGTGTGCCATCAGTAAGATACACAACAGGAAGACACCAAGACTCCCAAGGCAGCAACTTTCAAACTCATAGCCACTTCCATCTAGAACGTCAAGGGCAGCAGATACATGCGAACACCACCACCATCAGCAAGCTTCCCTCCAAGCCACGCATAATCCTGACTTGGAAACATACTGTTGTTCAATCAGTGTTACTGGTCAAATTCCTGAAATACCTTTCTCCAAAACTGATGGTACAGTATATGAACTGTGGCGTTTCAAGAAGGCAACTCACCATCATCTTCTCCGTGGTAACCAAGGGTGGCCAATAAATGCGGGCCCACACAGCAATGTCTACAAGCTATTAACAAATAAAAAGAAAATTATAAATAGAATGTAAACCGGATTCAGGCTGTGACTGTAATTCTCCAAGTATATATTGCTGAAATGATGAGATGGAATTTGCATTTATTCCTTTAACCTTTCAATAACAGTGTCCCAAATCTTAATGATTAGATTCCCTGCAGTGTGGAAACAGGCCCGTTGGCCTAACCAGTCCACACTGACCCTCTGAAGAGTAACCCACCCAGACCCATTTCCTCTGACTAATGTACCTAACACTATGGGCAATTTAGCATGGCCAATTCACCTGATCTGCATACCTTTGGTCTCTGGGAGGAAACTGGAGTACCCGGAGGAAACCCAAGCAGACACAGGGAGAATGTGCAAACTCCACACAGACAGTCAGCTGAAGCTGGAATCGCACCTGGGATCCTGGTGTTATGAGGCTGCAGTGCTAACCACTGAGCCACTGCACCATCCACGCAGTTACATAAACAGTGAGTCCTTTATCTCTGTCACAGTATAGCGTGAGTCCCACTGACAGGCTATAATTTGGGTCCATGACTCCATACTTGAAAGGTTGCAACTAGTGTTTTGATGGGACTGGAGAAATCAGTAGAATTTGGACATTTCAGAGGGCATTGCACAGTCAACTTTGACTGGATGGATTGCCCTTCACCTTTGTGGCTTTAGGTTCATAATCCAACAAATGCTTGTTTTCCTCGGACTGAAATCCTACTGGGCTTATCAGCTGCGCAATGATAAGATTCTCTGGGAATCCCGAGATCAGCCTCAGCAATCACCCCCTTGCTCACACTGCTGGATGAATATATTGAGGGTGGGGGTATAAAATGTTTCTATTAAGCAATTTCTTCAATAGGGTGGAAAAGAGTTAAAACAAATACTTGCCCAAAATTAATGCTCTATTCATTGAAATAGCATGACAATTGCCTCCAGATCTCCAGTTCTGTCCGATCTTTTACAATAGCTAAGGCTTAAAGTCTGCATCAACATGCGCAGCACTGATGTTGAACAAATTAAAGAATTCTTGGACTCATCCAGAAACCTGGTATTTGTTTCTGAACAAATACCTAAGATGTGCCAAATCTTTCAATTGGATCATTGTTCTGTTATTTGCGTTGGTGCCAATTCCAGAACTGAACGGAAGCAATGGAGATTAACAGAGAAGATGCTTTTGGATTCCTCCCCAATTTATTTTGTCAAACATTTTTTGCCCTGTGGCATGTAATCTTCTTATTGAGACCAGCAGTTGGCATCGATTCCCTCTTAATGTCAACATCAGCATGGATAATCTTCATCGCAGTGCTTTTATCCATACAAGAACATGCATGTTTTCAGGATTGTCAACGAATACAGTTGTTCTTTTGTTGTAACCTCTTACACAATTCAATTTTAACAAATGGGCAATGTTGTTCAGTAAGGATCATAAGCATATCACCCAGAAGTTCAATAACTTAGATGAAAGTTTAACAGGATGATTCCAGGGTGAAAAAGCTGGATTTACAGCAGCTTGACAAGTGTTAAATGTTTTGTTTGAATCTTGACGGCAGGAAGGACTGAAGGATACGAGGAGGCCATTCAGCTCTGTCAGCTAGCTATAGGGAGGGCCATGGATTCATTGGGTTTAATTTCACCTCGAGGTCACAAGGTTGTGGGTTTCATTCACACCCCAGGACCAGAGCACGAAAGAAAATCCAGGTTGGCACTTCATTGTGATACTGGATTAGTGGTGCTGGAAGAGCACAGCAGTTCAGGAAGCATCCAAGGATGCTGCCTGAACTGCTGTGCTCTTCCAGCACCACTAATTCAGAATCTGGTTTCCAGCATCTGCAGTCATTGCTTTTACCTACTTCATTGTGATAATTGAGGGTGCGGTGCGCTGCCTGAGTTGCTGCTTTTTTGCATTAATCATTAAACTAAAGTCCCATCTGCCCTCTCGGATTGATGTTTAGAGCCAGGTGAGGAAGAGAATTGGCTCCTCTCTCTTTACAACCCCTGTTGGATGGTCGGTTGGCTCGATAGCTGGTTTATAATGCAGAATAAACCTAAAAGTGTGAGTTTGATCCCTGCATCAGCTGTGGTTACCATGAAAGGGTCTCCTTCTCAATCTCTTCCCTAGTCGGTGTGGGCATTGATGAACTCACACTTGGTGACCCTTGGGTTAAGCCACCACCACTGCATCTCTGTTTCCAATGAGAGCGCATCCCTATGGTCTGGTAGATTATGGCAATTTTCAGTTGTTTCAACAAATTTGTTTGTTAGCATCCAAACAGATTGAAATAAAAAGCTAAATTACAAGATCTGTTTGAGTGACCATAAAGCATTGAGATATGGGGCCAGAATTTAGTCATTTGGTTCATTGAGTCTGCTCTGCCACTTGTTCAAGGCTGATATGTTTCTCAACCTCAATCTCCTGCTTTCTCCCCATAACCTTAGATCCCCTTACTAACCAAGAACCTATCTACATCTCTGTCTTAAATATACTCAATGACTTGGCCCCTGCAGTGGTCTGAGGTAATGAGTTCCACAGATTTGCTGCCCACTAACTGAAGAAATTCACCCTCACTTCAGTCCTAAAGGTCATCTCCTCTTTGTGCCTTTGTTCTAAACTCTCTGATTAAGGGAATCGTCTTTTTCACATCCAGTCTATCCAGACCTCTCAGTATTCTGTAAGTTCCAATCAGATCCTCTCTATACTCTGAACTTCATTGAACATAGACCCAGAATTCTCAACTCCTCTTCATAAGACAGCCCTTCATCCCTGAGATCAGATCCTCTCTATACTCTGAACTTCATTGAGCATAGACCCAGAATTCTCAACTCCTCTTCATAAGACAGCCCTTCATCCCTGAGATCATTCTAAGGACCTGCTCTGGATCCCCTCCAAGACTGGCTCATGCTTCTTTCGATGTGACACCCAAATCTGCTCACAATATTCCAAATGCAGTCTGACCAGAGTACATCCCTGTTCCTATTTTTGAGCCCACTTGAATTGAATGCTAATATCATATTTGCATTTCTAACTGCCAATGAATCTACATTTTAACCTTAAGAGAATTCTGAACTTGAACTCTATGTACTTCAAATTTCTGAACCTTTCCACTTAGAAAATAGGCTCTGTCTCTATTTTCCAAAATACATAACCTCACACTTTCCCACATCATGTTCCATCTGCAACTTCCTTGCCCACTCTCCTAACCTGTCCAAGTTCTTCTGCAGCTTCCCCATTTGCTCATGACTTACCATTGCAGCTATCTTTGTGGCATTTACCAATTTAGCAACAATGCCCTCTGTTCCTTTATCTAGATTGCTAATGTATAATGTGAATAGTTGTGATCCCAGCACTGACCCCTATGGAACTCCATTGGTCACCAGCTGCCATCCGAAAAATTCCCCTTTATCTCCATTCCCTGCCTTCTGCCAGTCAGCCAATCCTTGTCCTTTAACCATTAGGTTAAATAAAGTCACTTGCCTCTAACACTTTGGGCTCTTATCTTATTTAGCAGCCTCGTTCATTTCTTCCTCATCAGCTGTTGGGGTTAAACGTGTAAACTTGAATACTTCAGCCTGTTAGTTTGAGCTAGGTGCATTTTCCTCAACTCATCTGCCTGTACTTCCCTCTTCACAGCTCAAACGCTCTTTGAATTTCCCTTTCTTGGAATTCTATTTCCTCTTCCTCTTCCTAGATTTCCTTTTCTTTTTCACTTTCTGTTCTGTCTCTCTCATTTTCCAATTATTTTCCTCTTTACTTTCTATTGGAATTGTAATTCACAGATCTGTTGCTCCTTAATTTCTAACTCTAGGTCTTACCACTTGTTTTACGACTTCTGCTTATCTGGTTTTTTAATGGAACTCCTTCTTCCAAGGA
The DNA here is from genome assembly GCF_020745735.1 of Hemiscyllium ocellatum. Classification (NCBI taxonomy): domain Eukaryota; kingdom Metazoa; phylum Chordata; class Chondrichthyes; order Orectolobiformes; family Hemiscylliidae; genus Hemiscyllium; species Hemiscyllium ocellatum. The sequence goes on from NC_083401.1 coordinate 35,973,445, forward strand.
TGAGACTTGTAGATTTTCATATGTTATTACATTTTTCCAAGAAAATAATAAAAAAGACAACCAGATGTAATTGTTAAGAACTTAGTGAAGGCTGTCTAGTACAAGTAGGGAGATAAAGGCTAACTGCATTATAGGAATCCATGAGGTGTTCGATTATAAACCTGAGACTCCACTGTTCAATTGTTCACTCATAATCTGCAATCATGGCGCAATTTGTAGATGTTCTGTTCCTGTTGACCCAAATTGTTTTCTCTCCAAACACTTTCTGAGAGAGTCAGGGAGACAGAGGATTCTGGCCTCTTGTTAGCAATTCGTTTTTCTCTTTCTTAATAACAAGCTGAAAGTTCCCTTTCACCCTCAACCTCAAAGTCAGTGCCCAGTAGAAAAGCAATTTGGGGCAATATACGATTTTAATTGAAGGATTAGGCTGGGGCTGTTTTCCCTGGAGTGTCGGAGGCTGAGGGGTGACTTTATAGAGGTTTATAAAATCATGAGGGACATGGATAGGATAAACAGACAAGGTCATTTCTCTGGGATGGGGGAGTCCAGAACTAGAGGCCATAGGTTTAGAATGAGAAGGAAAAGATATAAAAGAGACCTAAGGGGCAACCTATTCACGCAGAGGGTGGTGCGTGTATGGAATGAGCTGCCAGAGGAAGTGGTGGAGGCTGGTACAATTGCAATATTTAGAAGGTATCTGGATGGGTATGTGAATAGGAAGGGTTTGGAGGGATATGGGCCGGGTGCTGACAAGTGGGTCTAGATTAGCTTAGGATCTGGTCGGTATGGGCGAGTTGGACCGAAGGGTCTGTTTCCGTGCTGTACACCTCTATGACTCTATGACTCTATACAGTGATAGCTGCATGCTAAAATGACAACAAAAATGTTTATCCTGACAGACCGAGTAGGGATGATTGCCCCTCCTCAGCTTGTAACAAGATGTACAGGATCCCATGGCACTATTTGAAGAAGGAAAAGGGAGTTATCTCTGATGGCCTGTCAGTCAACATAAGTGAAGGTGATGGCCCCCTCGTGGTATTATTGCTGGACTGTTAATGCAGAGGAAAAAATGAGGTCTGCAGATGCTGGAGATCAGAGCTGAAAATGTGTTGCTGGTTAAAGCGCAGCAGGTCAGGCAGCATCCAAGGAACAGGAAAATCGACGTTTTGGGCATTCCTGATGAAGGGCTTATGCCCGAAACGTCGAATTTCCTGTTCCTTGGATGCTGCCTGACCTGCTGCGCTTTAACCAGCAACACATTTTCAGCTCTGTTAATGCAGAGACCCAGATAATGTTCTGGGGACCCAGGTTCACATCCTGCCATAGGGGTCGGCTTAAAATAAGAATCTAATGATGACTGTGAATCCATGGTTCACTAATATCCTTTAGGGAAGGAAACTGCTATCATTACCTGGTCTGGCCTACATGTGATGCCAGACTCACAGCAATGTGGTTGGCTCTGAACTGGCCATTTGGGTAATTAGGGATGGGTAATAAATACTGGTCTAGCCAGCGATACCATCATCCTGTGAATGAATAACAAAAAGAATAACACAAATTAACTGGTGATCACATTGCTGTGTATAATTTGGCTGTTGCATTTCTTACGTTACAGCAGTTACACCACTCTGTACTTTGGGACATTCCATGGCTGTGAAAGCCATGCATATAAATACAAGCCCTGCTTTTCTTCAGTGATTCCACAAAGTTTTACTTTTCAATTATTCCTTCAATTTAATTTTGAAAGCTACTATTGAATCTCCTTCCACCACCCAGTCAGGCAGTGCATTCTGGATCACAGCAATGTCATATCCAGAACACATTTAGAAAAAGGTAACTGCTGCCTCACAATGCCAGGGACCCAGGTTCGATTCCACCCTTGGGCAACCGTCCGTGTGAATTCTGCACATGATCCCTGTGTCTGTGTGGGTTTCGTCTGTGTGCTCCACTTTCCTCCCACAGTCAAAAAATGTGCAGGTTAGATGGATTGGCCTTGGGAGATGTAGGGTAGTGGCGTGGTTCTGGGTGGGGTGTTATTCAGAGATTACCTCAAAGGGTCAAATGGCCTGTGTGGGGATTCAGTGGTATAATTCTAATGCAAAATCTGAGAGATATATGTCACTCAAATGCTAATCCATCAATCTTATGTGAGTTCACGAATGCTTAGTTACTATTCATAGAATCCCCAGTGTGGAAATAGGCCCTACGGCCCAACAAGTCCACATCAACCCTCCGAAGAGTAACCACCCAGGCCCATTTCCCTCCCCGATTATCCTATATTTACCCCTGATAGTTGCACCTAACCTACATGTCCATGAGTACTATGGACAATTTAGCATGGCCAATTTACCTAACCTGTAGGTCTTTGGAGGAAACCCACACAGACACGGGGAGAAAGTGCAGACTCCACACAGACTGTTGCCTGAGGCTGGAATTGGACCTGGGTCTCTGGCACTGTGAGGCAGCAGTGCTAACCACTGAGCCACCATACCACCCCAGGTCCTATTCTCTCTCTCTAGTTATTCTTTTCTCCTCTAATATACTTAAAGAATCTTTTTGAATTCACCCTAATCTTCTTAACCAAGGCTAATTCATTCCCTCTTTTCGCCCTCCTGACTCCCTTCTTCAGTAAACACCTGTATCCCCTTTATATTTCTGGGGATTCCCTTGATCCCAGCTGCCTGCACATGAGCCATACCTCCTCATTTTTACTTGGGCCAATTTTCCAAAATTTGTTGGACTCTGGGACAGTTCCAGCAGATCAGAAAACAGCAAATATGATGCCACTGTTTAAAAAGAGAGGTGGACAAAATCCCTTCCCACATATGGAGCAGGTGAATGGTCTCTCCTCCGTGTGACTGCAAAAGATTTACAGCTGGAATGGATAATGAAATCCTTCCTCAGAATCCACAGTTTCTCCTTGGTGCTGGGGCAAACAGGACTGTACGGATGGATTTCCAGTTATGATGGATAATGGAAATCTCCACTGCAGTCATCACGTTTCCAGCATTTCCCCATGGCACTGGAATCAACATGACAATGCCAACGGATTACGGGCCATGAATAAGATATAGGAACAGACGTAGGCCATTTGGTCCATTGTGGTTGCTCCATCATTCAATGAGATCATGGCTGATCTGATAATCCTCAACTTTACTTTTCTGTCTTTCCCAAATAACCCTTGATTCCTTTACTGATTAACAGTCTGTCAATCTCAGCTTTCAATATGCTTAATGGCTTAGCCTCAACATTCTGTGGTATAGAATTCCACAAGTTCACCGTCTTCTGGGAGAAACATATTTCTTCTTATCTCTGTTTTCAATGTGTGACGACATATTCTGAGATTATTCCTTTGGTCCAAGGCTCACCCACAAAGGGAAACAACTTTTCTGCATCTACCCTTTCATTCTTCTGCATTGTAATAAGTACAGGCCCAAACTACTCAACCACTGCCCTTAAGACAGTCACTCCATACCTCCATAGTCTTAGTATAAAAGTACTGCTAAGTTAAGACGGAGATGAGGAGGAATTTCTTCTCTCAGAGGGTGATGAGTCTTTAGAACTCCTTTCCACAGAGAGCTGTGAGGGCACAGTCCTTGGGTATATTTAAGGCTGAGCTAGATCGACTCTTGATCAGGAGGAGAACCAAGGGTTGGGGCAAAAGGCTGGAAAGTGGATGTGAGAAATATCAGATCGGTTATGATCCTATTGAATGGTGGAACAGGCATGAGGGGCTGAATGGAGTATTCTTGTTCCTATTTCTTATGGCCTTCTTGTGTTATGGTCTGATATCAGCTATGTGGACGATTTCTAGATGACCTCCAATACCTGTATACTTTACTTTAGATAAAGGGTTTAAACATAGTTCAATGTTCCAGCTGTAGTCTGACAAGTACCTTGTCTGGCTTTAGTGATGTCTCTGTACCTTTAGCCTTCATTCCTTTTGAATAAAGGCCAATATTCCAATTGCCTCCCCGATTAGCTGCTGAACTTGGATTCAATTTTTTTTTATGATTTGTGAATGGTGGAATGTTAATTTCTTAATATAGTTGTAGTAAAACAGAATATCCAATAATCTGGCAGCAATTCAGAATGGCTTGCTAAAAGATGGATATGCTTATTCACTTGGAGCCCGATTCATTCTCTGACCATACCCGTCCACCAATCCTACAAGACAAGATTGACGCACTTTTATCTCATTAACCCTTTGAAGTCAGAAACATTTCTTCCACATGCTCTAAAGATGTGTGGCAAGATAAACTATCTCTATCCAGCTTTTTAGGACTCTGTTCTATACCGAAATACCAATATCTGCTTCACCTTCAAACAACAGGTTTGCTTTTTTCTGCTTAACTCAAAAAGCAGATTTTCCAACTTGAATTTTGTACAAGAGACACTCTGTGTGTTGCCCTCAGCACAAATGGCATGCAGCTTCATCTTGTGTTTCAAGAGATATATGATGATGGCCATGCAAAACCGTATAAATCAGCTAGTTTTGTACCTTGAGGTCACCTCACAACACTGCAGGCACAGTTTCACAGGAGCAGTCGTCTTCTTTCAAAAACATTGTGCTGAGAATGAACTATCTTATTCATGTCTGCAAACAGAAGGAAGGAGAAAGCCTAACGTGCTGAGGTAAGATGGAAGCTGGCTGTGACTGTGTATCAGTGTATCAGTGTAGCAAGGCTGATTTGATAAAGTAAATGTAATCATTCATTGAAGTCATGACCTGGTAACTTAACCAGATTCATTCAGCTCAGGCTGCCACCAATTAGATTTTCATTATGTCACCTAAATGTCAGACTAGTAGAACGTCCGATGTTATGACAGGACATGGAGCCAAGGTGAGTTTATGGAGCTAGGCTACAGATGACAGTTTTGGTTGCCTTTTCTGAGGGAGGATGCTTTTGCTCTCAAGGGAGTACAGCGAAGGTTTACCAGGCTGATTCCGGGGATGGCGGGATGAGGAGAAATTGACTAGGTTAGGATTGCTTTCGCTGGAGTTCAGACATAGAGACTTATAAAATTCTAACAGGACTAGACAGGGTAAATGCAGGGAGGATGATGGGTGTGCTTAGAACCAGGCGTTACACTGTTGAGGGTTTGGAGTAGACCATGAGGAGACATTTCTTCACCCAATGAGTGGTGAGCCTGTGGAATTTTTTACCTTAGGAAGTAGTTGATGCCAAAAGGTTGAATGCATTCAAGAAGCAGCTGGATACAGCACTTGGGGCGATTGAGATCAAAGATTCTGGCGAGAATGCAGGATTAGTCTATTGAGTTGGACACTCTCCTTATTCCTGAAGAAGGGCTCATGCCCGAAATGTCGATTCTCCTGCTCCTTGGATGCTGCCTGACCTGCTGTGCTTTTCCAGCAAAGCATTTTCAGCTCTGATCTCCAGCATCTGCAGTCCTCACTTTCTCCTATTGAGTTGGACAGTCAGCCATGATTGTAATAAATGGTGGAGCAGGCTCAAAGGGCTGAATGGCCTCCTCCTGTTCCTATCTTCTATGTTTCTATAACATTGAATGATGGAACGCACTCAAGGACCGATATATTCTGCCTCTGTTCACATATCATTATGCTCGTATAGGCTTGATTGATTTGTTATCCAATCTGCTGCAAGTATCATTGGCTGATTCCCTTGAACATATTTACAGTTGTTCACTTTTCCAAATTCCTTCTGACAGCAGTTTCTGTTTCTTCTGAAAAATATCTGCAGTGCTGAATATTGTTTGATCCTTGATGTCCCATTTTAAGAAAGATGCCAAGTCCTTGGAGAGGACATTTATCAGAATGATATCAGGGATGCAGGTGTGGTCAAGTGACCACGGGCCCAAAATTGGAAATTCAAAATTCAGCCACAAACTTACAGAAACATCAGCCAAACTAAAATAAACAGCAACCAGTAGCGAGCAGCTACAAAGAACAGTGGAAACCAAGATCAAAGAGATTGCAAAGGTTTAAAAGAAACCACTTACAACCAAACTGAGGGTTGAGTATTGGAAAAGTGTCAATCAGATGTTCTGGCATCTTGAGTGCCTGAGTAGTTCCACTTTATAACTCCCAACATGGTAACAGTGAAGAGTATTAGTGCAATCCCTTTGGATGATTTGACCAAAGGTAATGGAACATTCTGGAATATCAGGGGTGAAGGAGGATAAAAACACACATCTGAACTCTACCCCCAGCAGTGAAGACAAAGTGAAGGCCCAATGACGACTCAGTGAAGACTCAGCAAAGCAATACAGGGAATATTGGCAGCAAAATTCATGGCAGAAAATATGCGACAACCTCATAAGAAAGTGAGAGGATCTGCCTTGACCTACAAGTCTCATTTCTGTGGAAGAGAGCCAGCCCTACATCACAGAAGAAGGAGAGTCCAACAACCCAGCTCAAACATGATAGAGAGTAAATATTGTGGGAATTTTAGAAATGCTCACATGGTGTTTTTAATAAGGAATATTTAGTTAATGAAATCAAGTTGAACCACAAACCACATTTAGTATCCTTTTCTTCACCTTACCAACAAGAATGCTTGGGTAAAGTGTTTTTAATACATAAACTAATCCAAAACATGGATGATATGTTATGGTGACACTACAGAAGCTGGGATAGTTCATCTCAGAGCAGAGGAGTTGGAAGGGAGAGTTAACAGATGTGGACAAAATTATGAAGTATTTTGATAAAGTAACTGAGGAGGAACTGTTTCCATTGGCAGAGAGTCTGTAAGCAGAGGACCCAAATGGAAGAGAATCAATAAAAGAACAGAGAGGTGGTGAGCATTCTTTTTTATGCAGCGATTTGTTTGTATTAAGAATGCATTTCATGAAAGGATGGTGGAGGCAGATGCAACAGTAACTTTCAAAAGTCAATTGAAGATATGGAATAGAACAGAACAGAAATTCATTGTTACATGTATTTTTACACAAAAAATGTAGTGAAAAGATTTGTAAGTCATCAGACAATGGCACCTACATCAATGGCAGAAGTCATACATAATAACTTGAAAGAAGTAAAATTAAGAAAAAGTTCATCACGTTTCAGTTAGCAGCTTCTGGGCTCAAGGAAAGCTGATGAAGAAATGATGGAGCACTCCATTGAAGGAGCCAGGATAAAACCCCTCACCAGGCTGCTGGAATACCGGGCCAGAAGCCTCTGCTGAAGAAACGTGCTCTGCCCATCGGGACCACCTGCTGGGCCACTGGAACACCTGGATGCTGAAGGTGAGGAAGACACATGGTATCTCAATGGTTAGGATTGCTGCTTTACCACAGCAGTGACCGGGCTCGATTCCATCCTCGGGCGACTGTCTGTGTGGGTGCTCTGGTTTACTGCCACAGTTCAAAGATGTGCAGGTTAGGTGAATTTGCCAAGCTACATTGCCCATGGTGTTCAGGATGTGTAGGTTAGGTGTATAGACAATGGTAAATGTAGAGTAATAGCCTAGGGAAATGGGTTTGAGTGGGATACTCTTTGAAGTGCAGTGTGGACTTGTTGCGCCAAACAGCATATTTCCATACTGTAGGGATTCTATAATCGATGATCTATGATCCCCACAGGAACAAGACCACCACACCAGGCAAGACCACCACACAGGCAGTCTCCCAGTGTATAGGGAGATCGCCACCTCGGGAGACAGCCACATGGGGAGACAGCCACACCGGGAAACTGCCACACCGGGAGACTGCGACACTGGGAGACTGCCACCCCGAGAGACTGCCACACTGGGAGACTGCCACACCGGGAGACTGTCACACCGGGAGACTGTCACACCGGGAGACTGTCACACCGGGAGACTGTGACACTGGGACTCTACCACACTGGGAGACAGCCACATCGGGAGACGGCCACATGGGGAGACAGCCACACTAGGAGACTGCCACACGGAGACTGCCACGCTGGGAGACTGCCACACCGGGAGACTGCCACACCGGGAGACTGCCACACCGGGACACTACCACACTGGGACACTGCTACACTGGGAGACTGCCACACCGGGAGACTGCCACACCGGGAGACTGCCATACCGGAGACTGCCACACAGGGACTCTGCTACACTGGGAAACAGCCACATCAGGAGATAGCCACCTCGGGAAACTGCCACATCAGGAGACAGCCACATGGGGAGACAGTCACATCGGGAGAAGCCATACCGGGAGACTGCCACACTGGGAGACTGCCACACTGGGAGACTGCCATACTGGGACACTGCCACACCGGGAGACTGCCACACCGGGACTCTGCCACACTGGGGATTGCCACACTGGGACTCTGCCACACGGAGACTGCCACACCGGGAGACTGCCACACCGGGTGACTGCCACACCGGGAGACTGCCACACCGGGTGACTGCCACACCGGGTGACTGCCACACTGGGAGACTGCCACACCGGGACTCTGCCACACTGGGGATTGCCACACTGGGACTCTGCCACACCGGGAGACTGCCACACCGGGAGACTGCCACACCGGGTGACTGCCACACCGGGAGACTGCCACACCGGGTGACTGCCACACCGGGTGACTGCCACACCGGGAGACTGCCACACCGGGTGACTGCCACACCGGGAGACTGCCACACCGGATGACTGCCACACCGGGAGACTGCCACACCAGGAGACCGCCACACTGGAACTCTGCCACACTGGGGATTGCCACACCGGGAGACTGCAACATCAGGAGACTATCATACTGGGACTCTGCCACACTGGGACTCTGCCACCCTGGGGATTGCCACACTGGGAGACTGCCACACCGGGACACTGCCACACTGGGACTCACCCACACGGAGACTGCCATACCAGGACACTGCCACACCGGGAGACTGCCACACTGGAACTCTGCCACACTGGGAATTGCCACACCAGGAGACTGCAACATCAGGAGACTATCATACTGGGACTCTGCCACACTGGGACTCACCCACACGGAGACTGCCATACCGTGACACTGCCACACCGGGAGACTGCCACACTGGGACTCTGCCACACTGGGGATTGCCACACTGGGAGACTGCCACACCGGGACACTGCCACACTGGGACTCTGCCACACTGGGACTCACCCACACGGAGACTGCCATACCGTGACACTGCCACACCGGGAGACTGCCACACCGGGACTCTGCCACACTGGGAGACTGCCACACCGGGAGACTGCCACACCGGGTGACTGCCACACCGGGTGACTGCCACACTGGGACTCTGCTACACTGGGAAACAGCCACATCAGGAGATAGCCACCTCGGGAGACTGCCACATCAGGAGACAGCCACATGGGGAGACAGTCACATCGGGAGAAGCCATACCGGGAGACTGCCAAACTGGGAGACTGCCATACCGGGACACTGCCACACCGGGAGACTGCCACACCGGGACTCTGCCACACCGGGTGACTGCCACACAGGGAGACTGCCACACCGGGACTCTGCCACACTGGGGATTGCCACACTGGGACTCTGCCACACGGAGACTGCCACACCGGGAGACTGCCACACCGGGTGACTGCCACACCGGGAGACTGCCACACCGGGTGACTGCCACACCGGGTGACTGCCACACTGGGAGACTGCCACACTGGGACTCTGCCACACTGGGACTCTGCCATACCGGGAGACTGCCACACAGGGAGACTGCCACACCGGGACTCTGCCACACTGGGAGATTGCCACACCGGGAGACTGCCACACCGGGTGACTGCCACACCGGGTGACTGCCACACTGGGACTCTGCCACACTGGGGATTGCCACACTGGGAGACTGCCACACTGGGACTCTGCCACACCAGGAGACTGCCACACCGGGAGACTGCCACACCGGGTGACTGCCACACCGGGAGACTGCCACACCGGGTGACTGCCACACCGGGAGACTGCAACATCAGGAGACTATCATACTGGGACTCTGCCACACTGGGACTCTGCCATACCGGGAGACTGCCACACTGGGAGACTGCCACACTGGGACACTGCTACACTGGGAGACTGCCACACCGGGAGACTGCCACACCGGGACACTGCCACACTGGGGATTGCCACACTGGGACTCTGCCACACCGGGAGACTGCCACACCGGGAGACTGCCACACCGGGTGACTGCCACACCGGGAGACTGCCACACCGGGTGAATGACACACCGGGAGACTGCCACACCGGGTGACTGCCACACCGGGAGACTGCCACACCGGATGACTGCCACACCGGGAGACTGCCACACCGGGAGACTGCCACACTGGAACTCTGCCACACTGGGGATTGCCACACTGGGACTCTGCCATACCGGGAGACTGCCACACAGGGAGACTGCCACACCGGGACTCTGCCACACTGGGGATTGCCACACTGGGACTCTGCCACACGGAGACTGCCACACCGGGAGACTGCCACACCGGGTGACTGCCACACCGGGTGACTGCCACACTGGGACTCTGCTACACTGGGAAACAGCCACATCAGGAGATAGCCACCTCGGGAGACTGCCACATCAGGAGACAGCCACATGGGGAGACAGTCACATCGGGAGAAGCCATACCGGGAGACTGCCACACTGGGAGACTGCCATACCGGGACACTGCCACACCGGGAGACTGCCACACCGGGTGACTGCCACACCGGGTGACTGCCACACTGGGAGACTGCCACACCGGGACTCTGCCACACTGGGGATTGCCACACTGGGACTCTGCCACACGGAGACTGCCACACCGGGAGACTGCCACACCGGGTGACTGCCACACCGGGAGACTGCCACACCGGGTGACTGCCACACCGGGTGACTGCCACACTGGGAGACTGCCACACTGGGACTCTGCCACACTGGGACTCTGCCATACCGGGAGACTGCCACACAGGGAGACTGCCACACCGGGACTCTGCCACACTGGGAGATTGCCACACCGGGAGACTGCCACACCGGGTGACTGCCACACCGGGTGACTGCCACACTGGGACTCTGCCACACTGGGGATTGCCACACTGGGAGACTGCCACACTGGGACTCTGCCACACCAGGAGACTGCCACACCGGGAGACTGCCACACCGGGTGACTGCCACACCGGGAGACTGCCACACCGGGTGACTGCCACACCGGGAGACTGCAACATCAGGAGACTATCATACTGGGACTCTGCCACACTGGGACTCTGCCATACCGGGAGACTGCCACACTGGGAGACTGCCACACTGGGACACTGCTACACTGGGAGACTGCCACACCGGGAGACTGCCACACCGGGACACTGCCACACTGGGACACTGCTACACTGGGAGACTGCCACACCGGGAGACTGCCACACCGAGAGACTGCCATACTGGAGACTGCCACACAGGGACTCTGCTACACTGGGAAACAGCCACATCAGGAGATAGCCACCTCGGGAGACTGCCACATCAGGAGACAGCCACATGGGGAGACAGTCACATCGGGAGAAGCCATACCGGGAGACTGCCACACTGGGAGACTGCCACACTGGGAGACTGCCATACTGGGACACTGCCACACCGGGAGACTGCCACACCGGGACTCTGCCACACTGGGGATTGCCACACTGGGACTCTGCCACACGGAGACTGCCACACCGGGAGACTGCCACACCGGGTGACTGCCACACCGGGAGACTGCCACACCGGGTGACTGCCACACCGGGTGACTGCCACACTGGGAGACTGCCACACCGGGACTCTGCCACACTGGGGATTGCCACACTGGGACTCTGCCACACCGGGAGACTGCCACACCGGGAGACTGCCACACCGGGTGACTGCCACACCGGGAGACTGCCACACCGGGTGACTGCCACACCGGGTGACTGCCACACCGGGAGACTGCCACACCGGGTGACTGCCACACCGGGAGACTGCCACACCGGATGACTGCCACACCGGGAGACTGCCACACCGGGAGACCGCCACACTGGAACTCTGCCACACTGGGGATTGCCACACCGGGAGACTGCAACATCAGGAGACTATCATACTGGGACTCTGCCACACTGGGACTCTGCCACCCTGGGGATTGCCACACTGGGAGACTGCCACACCGGGACACTGCCACACTGGGACTCTGCCACACTGGGACTCACCCACACGGAGACTGCCATACCAGGACACTGCCACACCGGGAGACTGCCACACTGGAACTCTGCCACACTGGGAATTGCCACACCAGGAGACTGCAACATCAGGAGACTATCATACTGGGACTCTGCCACACTGGGACTCACCCACACGGAGACTGCCATACCGTGACACTGCCACACCGGGAGACTGCCACACTGGGACTCTGCCACACTGGGGATTGCCACACTGGGAGACTGCCACACCGGGACACTGCCACACTGGGACTCTGCCACACTGGGACTCTGCCATACCGGGAGACTGCCACACAGGGAGACTGCCACACCGGGACTCTGCCACACTGGGAGACTGCCACACCGGGAGACTGCCACACCGGGTGACTGCCACACCGGGTGACTGCCACACTGGGACTCTGCTACACTGGGAAACAGCCACATCAGGAGATAGCCACCTCGGGAGACTGCCACATCAGGAGACAGCCACATGGGGAGACAGTCACATCGGGAGAAGCCATACCGGGAGACTGCCACACTGGGAGACTGCCATACCGGGAGACTGCCACACTGGGAGACTGCCATACCGGGACACTGCCACACCGAGAGACTGCCACACCGGGTGACTGCCACACCGGGTGACTGCCACACTGGGAGACTGCCACACCGGGTCTCTGCCACACTGGGGATTGCCACACTGGGACTCTGCCACACGGAGACTGCCACACCGGGAGACTGCCACACCGGGTGACTGCCACACCGGGAGACTGCCACACCGGGTGACTGCCACACCGGGTGACTGCCACACTGGGGGACTGCCACACCGGGACTCTGCCACACTGGGGATTGCCACACTGGGACTCTGCCACACCGGGAGACTGCCACACCGGGAGACTGCCACACCGGGTGACTGCCACACCGGGAGACTGCCACACCGGGTGACTGCCACACCGGGAGACTGCCACACCGGGTGACTGCCACACCGGGAGACTGCCACACCGGATGACTGCCACACCGGGAGACTGCCACACCGGGAGACTGCCACACTGGAACTCTGCCACACTGGGGATTGCCACACCGGGAGACTGCAACATCAGGAGACTATCATACTGGGACTCTGCCACACTGGGACTCTGCCACCCTGGGGATTGCCACACTGGGAGACTGCCACACCGGGACACTGCCACACTGGGACTCTGCCACACTGGGACTCACCCACACGGAGACTGCCATACCAGGACACTGCCACACCGGGAGACTGCCACACTGGAACTCTGCCACACTGGGAATTGCCACACCAGGAGACTGCAACATCAGGAGACTATCATACTGGGACTCTGCCACACTGGGACTCACCCACACGGAGACTGCCATACCGGGAGACTGCCACACAGGGAGACTGCCACACCGGGACTCTGCCACACTGGGAGACTGCCACACCGGGAGACTGCCACACCGGGTGACTGCCACACCGGGTGACTGCCACACTGGGACTCTGCTACACTGTGAAACAGCCACATCAGGAGATAGCCACCTCGGGAGACTGCCACATCAGGAGACAGCCACATGGGGAGACAGTCACATCGGGAGAAGCCATACCGGGAGACTGCCACACTGGGAGACTGCCATACCGGGACACTGCCACACCGGGAGACTGCCACACCGGGTGACTGCCACACCGGGTGACTGCCACACTGGGAGACTGCCACACCGGGACTCTGCCACACTGGGGATTGCCACACTGGGACTCTGCCACACGGAGACTGCCACACCGGGAGACTGCCACACCGGGTGACTGCCACACCGGGAGACTGCCACGCCGGGTGACTGCCACACCGGGTGACTGCCACACTGGGAGACTGCCACACTGGGACTCTGCCACACTGGGACTCTGCCATACCGGGAGACTGCCACACAGGGAGACTGCCACACCGGGACTCTGCCACACTGGGAGATTGCCACACCGGGAGACTGCCACACCGGGTGACTGCCACACCGGGTGACTGCCACACTGGGACTCTGCCACACTGGGGATTGCCACACTGGGAGACTGCCACACTGGGACTCTGCCACACCAGGAGACTGCCACACCGGGAGACTGCCACACCGGGTGACTGCCACACCGGGAGACTGCCACACCGGGTGACTGCCACACCGGGAGACTGCAACATCAGGAGACTATCATACTGGGACTCTGCCATACCGGGAGACTGCCACACTGGGAGACTGCCACACTGGGACTCTGCTACACCTGGACTCTGCTGCACTGGGAGACTGCCACACCAGGAGACTGCAACATCAGGAGACTGTCATACTGGGGCTCTGCCACACTGGGACTCTGCCACACTGGGACTCTACCATACCGGGAGACTGCCACACGGAGACTGCCACACTGGGAGACTGCCACACCGGGAGACTGCCACACTGGGAGACTGCCACTCTGGGACTCTGCCACACTGGGAGACTGCCACACTGGGAGACTGCCACACTGGGCCTCTGCCATACCGGGAGACTGCCACACAAGGAGGCTGCCACACTGGGACTCTGCTACACCTGGACTCTGCTACACTGGGAGACTGCCACAACGGGAGGCTGCCACACTGGGAGGCTGCCACACCGGGAGACTGCCACACTGGGAGATTGCCACACTGGGGCACTGCCACACTGGGACACTGCCACACTGAGCTGAGACCACCTTTCTCTTCCTGCAGGTGTCCAAGTCTTGCTGCAGACCTGGAGCCTCAGCCCAGCCTGTGAGTCCAAGCTGGGGGAGTCAGCCCGGGATCAGTTCCTCGCTCACCAGGGGACCCAGCGCTGGGGTCTGACCCGTCCTGTCATTGCTGCTGCTGTTGGAGGCTTAAAGGAAAAGAAAATGAAAAGAAAAAAGTAGAAAAATAGCTCAACTTAGAAAAAAGGAGAAGTGAGAAAGAAGACTGATGAGAGTGGACAAGCGCCCTTGGCTCAACCTCCTATCTACCAGGTGGTGTATTGAAAGGAAAAATGCAGTGGTGCCAAGGAAAACAGCAGAAGAGTGTGCCTGATTAAAGAGCTCTTTCGAAAAGGCAGCAAGGGACAATGGGCTGAATGGCCTCCTGTGCTGCAAGATTGTATCATGCTATGAGCTTCTGGAGTTTTCAAAGTTGTGAGTGCACATAAAACTAAATTACAGAATGCGCCTAGACTTCAGATTTGCTTATATAGGCCAACTATTTTTCTGCAAATCTGTTATATGTTCATTCGTTCTTTGTCCTTGCTGCTCATCAAATAATTGGAACTATTTGTTTAACAATAATCATGATCAATTCAACCAAAGGCTTGAGTGTAAATGTTTGCGGTGACTCAATATAGTGCTGTTTGTAGCAATGAGACATTCAACCAAGGCTCCATCTCAAGTGAATGTAAAAAAAACCCTTTATACTATGTTGAAGAAGAACAGGAGAGTTAACCCTGATATCTATCAAGGGGTTAAATGGCTTAATACCTCTCCTGTATCCTATGCTCGCCACCAAACTCTTTGCTAACCCGTTTGAGACATCAGGAAGACCAACCGCTGAAAATTCTGTTGTCTCCTAGCTTCCAACCCATTGGCAGGGGAGAATAAGCTATGGGCCATCCATCCCAGTAGACACATATATTCAAGGATGGTTGTGAGCCTTGATTGACAGTTGAACATTAGCAAGATAAACCCATTATCTCACTTTGCCATTCTTAGCTGCCAGAAAATGGACTTGAACTAAAATTATGTACAAAATATTGTTCTCACTTCCAGGATTTCAGGGACATTACACAGGCAGATGGAAAATTTCAAACTGAGGCCCTAAACCACACAGACTGAAGGATATCTATTCCTAATTCCTTGGACTGGAATGAATAGCACAAGGCTGTTGACTTAAATTAAACTCCCTGCTTTGAGATCTGTTACAGTGTTTGACCACTGCAGTGGGAGATGTAAGCACAATCTACGCAACTCCATGTGAATTTTGACTTTGGTAAAATAAAATTCAAAAAGAAAAAGATTTTGCAATATGTTATTTAATACTATTTCAATTGAATTTATACTCTGCTCATCTGACATTTATAAAGTCACAACAATAACTGTATCTTTAAAGAACAATAAAAGTTGAGTAATGCATGGATATCTGACATGGCAATAGACATTGTATACCCAATGTCATGATTTTAATATTCGAAGTGAAAGACATTCATGCCCTAGTTTGGAAATACCGGAATTGCACATTGGGCCATGATAGCGAAGGGTAGGAAAAAAAGCCTGCAATGGTGTTAGGTCCCTGTATCAGACCATTTTCAGTGTGTGGTGAACAGGGAGCGCTGATCTTTGAATGAGATTTTAAACTGTGTCTCACTGTTTTGTTGACTCAGATGGATGTTAAGGGTTTCCTCACTAACTGCAGGACAGCTGGCAGTGCCCTGATTCACATTCTTTCTTTATCATCCAATGCTCAATCATGTGTCGGGAAACCATGTGGCACGTGGACTCCCTGTAATTCTGACCCTTTTATGAACAGATTGTAGTCACACTCCTTGTAACCATAAGCATAGAGCTGTCCCAAAATCTATATTGTCACCAATGTTTCAGGAGATTCATTAAGTTTCTTGAGAATGTTAGGGCTTATTTTGACTTTGGGTGCTTGTGTAAGATGGGTTTTATTGGGCTACCTTTCCATTTTTCAATTCTGTTGACTCCAGACCTGAAACAGCTTTACACTCTAGTATGTGATAGCTAACTGGTATAGAATAATGTGTATAGGGAGAGAGAATGAATAGATGAACAAGGAGATAAACTGACCTCAGTGATGAGAAAGATATTGGAGTCTATTATAAAGGATGAAATTACGACACATCTGGGTAGTAATAACAGGATAGGTCAGAGTCAGCATGGATTTATGAAGGGGAAATCATGCTTGACTAATCTTCTGGAATTTTTTGAGGATGTAACTCTGAAAATGGACGAGGGAGATCCAGTAGATGTAGTGTACCTGGACTTTCAGAAAGCTTTTGATAAAGTCCCACATAGGTGGTTAGTGAGCAAAATTAGGGCACATGGTATTGGGGGCAAAGTACTAACTTGGATCGAAAGTTCTTTGGCTGATAGGAAACAAAGAGTAGTGATAAACGGCTCCATTTCAGAATGGCAGGCAATGACCAGTGGGGTACCGCAGGGATCAGTGCTGGGGGGGACCACAGCTTTTTACAACATATGTTAGTGATATAGAAGATGGTATTAGTAATAACATTAGCAAATTTGCTGATGATACTAAGCTGGGTGGCAGGATGAAATGTGAGGAGGATGTTAGGAGATTACAGGGTGACCTGGACAGGTTAGGTGAGTGGTCAGATGCATGGCAGATGCAGTTTAATGTGGATAAATGTATGATTATCCACTTTGGTGGCAAGAACAGGAAGGCCGATTACTACCTCAATGGAATCAATTTAGGTAAAGGAGCAGTACAAAGAGATCTGGGTGTCCTTGTACACCAGTCAATGAAGATAAGCATGCAGGTACAGCAGGTAGTGAAGAAGGCTAATAGCATGCAGGCCTTCACAACAAGAGGGATTGAGTATAGAAGCGAAGAAGTTCTTCTGCAGCTGTACAGGGCCCTGGTGAGACCACACCTGGAGTATTGTGTGCAGTTCTGGTCTCCAAGTTTGAGGAAAGACGTTCTGGCTATTGAAGGAGTGCAGAGTAGGTTCATGAGGCCAATTCCTGGAATGGTGGGACTACCTTACGCTGAAAGACTGGAGCGACTGTGCTTGTATACCCTTGAGTTTTGAAGACTGAGAGGGGATCTGATTGAGACATATAAGATTATGAAAGGATTGGACACTCTGGCAGCAGGCAACATGTTTCCGCTGATGGGTGAGTGCCGAACCAGAGGCCACAGCTTAAAAGTACGGGGTGGACCATTTAGGACAGAGATGAGGAGAAACTTCTTCACCCAGAGAGTGGTGGCTGTGTGGAATGCTCTGCCCCAGAGGGCAGTGGAGGCCCAGTCTCTGGATTCATTTAAGAAAGAGTTGAATAGAGCTCTCAAGGATAGTGGAGATAAGGCAGGAATAGGATACTGATTAAGGATGATCAGCCATGATCATATTGAATGGTGGTGCAGGCTCGAAGGGCAGAATGGCCTACTCCTGCACCTATTGTCTATTGTCTATTGATAAGAGAATGCAAGTTGTACTTTCCAATGAAATTGTGTTGGTGCAGCTTGGACATATTACACCTGAGGAACAGTGATCCCCATATTTCACTACAGCATTTATACTTCAGCTTTCTCCTTCAAGTGATGGTTTGGCCCCTTTAAGAGAGAAACATCAAAATTTGGTGGTTTCTGGTAAATAGTTGCTGAGGTGGGCGTGAGGGATCAGATAGCATTCTTTGCATTTCAGCACATAACAAGCCTGCCATACCTTGTAAATTTTCATAAAGAAAGAAAGGCAAAGGTACTTGTATTTCCATTTTAAACTCTTCCTGCCACCTATTTAATGAGTGACAAGGGTGTAACATATCAAGCTGGTACATTTACTTTGGCATATTTGCCTAATTTTGTTTATTGACTTTTCCTTAACGGGTACAGGCATTTGAAGCTTTACAAGGAGTTTGGAAATGCAAATGTTCGCAAAAAAATGTGCAGAAAGTTATTTGCATTTGATTCTGTTCGAATCTGTCTTTGGGAAGCAAACAGCGCCTTACTTCAGACAGCATTTTACCAAAAGCCTTCTTTTAATTCAAAGAATTCAATTATTAAAATTGTAATTGCAGAGAGGAGCAATGGTTAATATATCATGAATGCATTGCTAATCCATGCATTAAAATCTAGCCTAGACTGATCAAGCGTCATTTTTTCAGTGGCTGCAAGCAATTTACTACTAGTTATTTCAGCAGGAAACCAAACTGTTCTCTGCTTCAACTCAAAGTGATGTGAAATCGTCCGCTGGAGAAATCTTAAATCCCTTTCACACACTCAGTACATGATCTGTTCTGCTGTAGTTTTTACCTTCAACGGAATATTTGTACCTCTGAGTAACATAACACTCAAAGATTCAATAAATGTTGAATACAACTCCTGGCGTCTACATGTACTGTGTTACACGTCTGTTACTGAGCAATTCAATCACTCAATATGCTTCCCTCAGCATGTCATGTTGCAAAGCGGTTTCAGTAGGATGGAGACTGAGACCTTCATATTATTGGATGGCATGCCATGATACAGTAATGGTTGTTGTGAGCATGACTGTTTCACGTGTATTTCATACTTGCTGTAAGACATAACACAATAGTACACCTTAGAGACATTCAACCACTTATGATTGTTAAGCATCAGAACAGCTTCCACCATTGTGGAAGTTGGCCATATAAACACAGCCTTGATGTTAGCCCTACAGCATAGAAACCATAGCATGGAATTGCAAATTATTTAATGTTGAATGTCAACTCAAGGGCTGGCAAGATCCATGACCAATACAGAGCAACTGCAGTGAAACTTAACAAGTTGCTTCTTTGTTGTAAAACATGAAAGGGTTCAGAAATGATTTACAAGGATGTTGCCAGGGTTGGAGGATTTGAGCTACAGGGAAAGGCTGAACAGGCTGGGGCTGTTTTCCCTGGAGTGTCGGAGGCTGAGAGGGTGACCTTATGGAGATTTACAAAATTATGAGAGACATGGATAGGATAAATAGACAAAGTCTTTTCCCTGGGGTGGGGGAGTCTAGAACTAGAGGGCATAGGTTTAGGGTGAGAGAGGAAAGATATAAAAGAGACCTAAGGGGCAACTTTTTCACACAGAGGGTGGTATGTGTATGGAATAAACTGCCAGAGGATGTGGTGGAGGCTGGTACAATCGCAACATTTAAAAGGCATCTGGATGGGTATATGAATAGGAAGGATTTGGAGGGATATGGGCCGGGTGCTGGCAGGTGGGACTAGATTGGGTTGGGATATCTGGTCGGCACGGACGGGTTGGACTGAAGGGTCTATTTCCGTGCTGTACATCTCTATGACTCTATAACCATTTGGGACAAATCGAATGACACCATTCTGTCTTTTTAAAGATTGGTATAGAGACTGCATATGGAGCACAGTACCAAGTTTCAGTCCTCTCGTATGGTGGGTGATACAGTTAACTTGAAAAAGGGTCAGTGGAGAATGACAAGCATGATTTCCAATTTGAAAAAAAAACCTTAATTTACACTTGACACTCCAACCAGCTTGTGCTTGGGACAGACTCAAAGAGCTAACTAGTCTTTTACTGCCAGTCACTTACAAATATGCATAAGATTGTTACAAGAATCATTGCATTGCTATAAAGGGTGTATTGTTTTAAAGTTGGTGTCAGCAATGTTATTGGGCCAGGATGGAGTGGATTTATACAGCCTTAATCTAGGCCTATCATAAGTGTTTGATGCACTGGTGACTAGCCAAATTGTAGCAAAAGTGCTTTATTTCCATCAAAGAAATTCACCCATAAATTGTAACACAATTGTTGCAAACATTGATACTTCTATGTTCAATGTTCCTTACATACAAACGCTATTGGAGCAATTCTGTTATAGAAACATAGTCAAACTAACTATTGTTCTCTCTTATTTCTATAGCGCTACTCCAAAGCGTTTTGGATTGTGTGGATGCCTTGAGGCTTTTGGAGAAATAGAACTCATTGTGGTTGATTGCTGTAAGAGGCTGATAGAGTGTTCCACTTTAATTAGACACAGTTGAACGTCAATTTTTGAAGTTCTACTGTTTGATGAAAAATTCCAGACGTCAGTTGGCAAGATGGCTCTGAACTTCTATTACACTTATGAAATTCATTTGTATATAATTATTACCTCTTAATTCCAGTAATCACTCAAATGAACTGGCACTAAACTGTATTCTAATGGAATTAAGACCTAGCTTAAATAAAGATACCAAAACTGCACAACACTGCACTCCAAATGTGATCTCACCAGTGCCCTGCTGAAATGTAGTGAAACTTGCCTACTTTTATATATAAAACTGCATTCCATTTGTCATCCTAATGACTTGCTATACCTGCATACTAACATTTTGTGATTCATGTACACCAAAAACCCTCTGCATCAGAAAAAAAGAACAGAAAATGCAAGAGACAGCATTTGTGGAGAAAGAAACAGGGTTAATGTTTCGAGTCTGATATGAATCTTCTTCAGCACTCTGATTCCTATACTCTCTATATCCTCAGTATCAGGAGGATACTATTTAAATTATATGCTATTTTTCTATTCTTGCTGCTAAATTGGACAAGTTTACGTTTGCCTAGATTGTACTCCACCTGTTTAATTTTTGCTGACTCACATAATCTTTCTATATATATATCTGAAGACTACTATGTCCTCTTAAAAAACCTCACAACTTCAATCTTTAGTTCCATCAGAAAATGTCACAATCACACATTCAGTCATTTCATCCGAGTTGATAACGATTGTCAGGAGCTGAGGCCCTAACACTGGTGTCTGTGGCACTCCAGTGGTTACATCTTGCCAATCTGGAAAATACCCAGTTGTCTCTACTCTCTGCTTCCTGTTATTTCACCAATCCTGGGTCCATGCTAGGCCTACAATACAAGCTGTTCTTTTGTGTAGTAAGCTTTAATGTGATGCCTTGCCAAACGCCTTCTGGAAATCCAAGTGCACCACCTCTATCAGTTCCCCTTTATTTATGTTGCTTGTTATCTCTTCAAAACATTTTAATAAATTAATCAAACATGACTTCCCTTTCACAAAAGCATGATGTCTTTGCCTTATTGCATTGAGATTTTCTAAGTGCCTTGCAATAGACTCCTTAATAATAGATTCCAATATCTTTCCTATTACAGATATTTAGGTAAGCCATCCCATAGCTTTCTACTTTCTGTCTCCTTCATTTCTTGCATGATTTTCAATGACATCACTAGACATTACCATGAATGCTGCCTGACATCCCCTTCTAAGATCTGAAGGAACTCACACCCATGTGGGTCCAGATGAGTTGTGTTGGGACCTTGGGAAAGCCTTCAACTTTGAGAATCCCAAGACAATCAACTAAAGAGGGGATACATTATCTACAAAATGTTCAGTTCGTAGATTACTAAAGACCCTAAGATTTCACCAATGCATCTTTTCAGTCTGATTTTTTCCAGGTCTTTGTTTTGCTGTCCGTGCCACAGCATTCCTGATTTGGGCTTGGGGAAGTACCACTCCATATTCCAATCCCTTGTCAAATTCTTTCTATACACAGACCAGCATTTCTAGCCAACTACCCCACAAGGATCAAAAATCAGAAGCTGCTGGAAAAACTTAGCAGGTCTGGCAGCATCTGTGAAGAGAAATCATAGTTAATGTTTTGGGTCTGGTGACCATTCCTCAGAACTGGGGAACTCAATTCTGAAGAAGGGTCACTGGACCCAAAATGTTAACTCTGATTTCTCTTCACAGATGCTGCCAGACATGTTGAGCTTTTCCTGTAACTTCTGATTTTGTTTCTGATTCACAGCATCCACAGCTCTTTCAGATTTCATTCAGTATTTGTCCCATAATGATGTTGATTCTGTGGTGATTCATGTGCAACCTGTACAGATCCCACGTTCCCCAGAAATGGACCTAGTGATCTAGAAATCTAAAGGTCTCCTGCAATTCTTCAGCCTCACCTTCATCCCTGACCTTACTCATTCCTAAACTCACTGACATATGGCATCAGGAGTAATCCAGAGTTGGCAACTTTTGAAGTCCTGCTTTTCAATTTGCTACCTAGCTTGCTGAATTCTTGTGCAGCCACTTCATTGCAATGGAAACTCCAACAGGAGTGGATTATAATCTTGGCATCTTCCAGTGGTCCCCACTATCTCAGATGTCAGTCTTTAGCCAACTCAATTCACTTCACATGATATCAAGAAATAGTTGGTGAGACTGGGCTCTGCAAAGGTGTTGGCAACATTCAGGAAGCGCTTAAGACTTGTACTCTAGAACTTGCCCTAGTCAAACTGTTCCATTAGAGTTACAACACTGACATCTACCCAACAATGTGGAAAATTGGTCAGGTATGTCTGGCATACAAAACAAAATTATCAAATCCAACTAATTATCACACCATCAATCTTCTCTCCATCAAACGAAAGCAGAAAATGCTGGAGAAACTCAGCAGGGCTGGTAGCATCTATGAAGAGAAAATGGAGTTAATGTTCTGAGGCCAGTGACCTGGGAATTAAAAGCTAGTCTATTGATGACCATGTAGTATTGACTGCATATGACCCTAGATCCACAACAACGTCATCGACTCTTAATTGCACTCTGAAACGTCCTAGAAGGGCAATTAAAGACAGATAACAAATTTGCTTGCAATCCTTCATGTAGGAATTTTTAAAAAATACGTTTCAGAACTGCTGGGGTGGGCAATGACAGAGAGCAAAACCCACCATACTGATGACAGCTCTTGATGAATTGATTAGTGGATACAGCGCAAACCTGTGAATCTGACACAGGCTCCAACAACATGTTGTTGTCTCCTATTCCAAAAATGTAGACCTCAGAGAGTCTCAGGGTGTTAATGGTGGTAAAACACAGTAGCTCAATTTAGATTGTGTGTCATTCCTTTCTGAGATTGAAAGTCACTCATTTTAATTGGAATAAAACTCCTCTGCTGAATTTAGAAAGACTGAGGAAACAAAAGAAGCGAATACTTGCCTGATGAGTGCTAACGGTCCATCTGGCCAATGCAATGCTCATAGAGAAAGGTGGCAAGTGGAAGGGTAATGCGCTACCACACACTGAAAATCAAACTGAGAAATGCAAAAAAAAAGCAAAAATCGATCTGAAGTGTCACTCTCACTTTTTCTATTGAAACAGAGAACATTGAGCTCTAAGACATAAACTTGTTTTTTCACTCGAAGAGAAAGGTAACATAGCTCTGGTGTTTAAAGACTAATTTCCTGTTGGATTAAGGAAAATATTTGCTTTAAATGACTTGCGAACATTTTGGTGAATAAGCATTCCTTGCCGTAAGTTTTGCTTTTCATCTTTGTTTTGCCATTACAGTTTCACTTGAAAACTCTTGTGAGCATCATTTTAAAATTGAGATAGAAATCTTTGCTTTAAGCCTGTCAGTCAATGTGTTATCAACAGAGGAGAGACAAAGTATTGGAACCAGAGTTTGAACTCAAATGTCAACTTAACCTGAATCCATACATATTACTTTTATTTCTCTGTATGACTTCCATCTAGCCCACTCTTGTCCAACCAATCTGCACTTAATTTAATGCACCAGACTCACTAAAATATCCTGTTATAATATTTATTTTATAATTTAGAAGTTTAGCTCTGTGCTGAGGCAGTTCCATCTCTTTTGAATCTTATTATTCTTTGATCTTTTCAAAATGTATTTTATTCATGGAATGTGAGCATCACTAGCTCACACACAAAGTCATCATTCATTGCCCATTCTTTATAGCCCTTGCAAAGTTGGTGGTGAGCTGCCTTCTTGAATCACGACAGTCCTTGTTGTGTAGATACATTCACAGGGCTTTTAGACACTATTCTTTGGGAATTAGGCTATTATATTTTGTTCACAGTCATTTCAGATTACCTGAAGGTGCTGGGAATATAATGCAGTACAGAGCTGGTGTATGCTACAAACTTGTAGGAGCGAGTAACCCTAGTCAAACAAAAAATGAGCATATTGGAGTGAAACTTCTCTCTTGCAGCTGAGATCCTGGCCATCAGGTGCAAGGTGTTCTCACTGTTGTATGTGACACGGGTCTGACCCATTCCTCATTCCTTAAACATGACAAGCATCTGAACCAATTTCAATTTTATCTAGAGGTTGAAGATGGACTATGTCCACAGCCATAAAGAACATAGAAAATTACAGCACAGTACTGGCACTTTGGCCCTCAATGTTGCATCGAGCTGTGGTACCAAGCTGAAGCCCATCCAACCTACACTATTCCATTCTCGTCCATATGCCTATCCAATGACCATTTAAATGTCCTTAAAGTTGGTGAGTCTACTACTGTTGCAGGCCGTGCATTCCATGCTCCTACTACTCTCTGATTAAAGAAATTACCTCTGACTTCTGTCCCATATCTATCACCTCTCAGTTTACAGCCATGTCTCCATGTGCAAGCCATTGCCTTCTGAGGAAAAAGGCTCTCACTGTCCAACCTATCTAAACCTCTGATTATCTTATATGTCTCAATTAAGTCACCTCACAACCTTCTTCTCTCCAAAAAAAACAGCCTCAAGTCCCTCAGCCTTTTCTTGTAAAACCTTCCTTCCATACCAGGCAACATCCTTGTAAATCTCCTCTGAACCCTTTCCAAAGCTTCCACATCCTTCCTATGATGCGTTGACCAGAAGTCTATGCAATACTCCAAGTGCAGCCACACCAGGGTTTTTTACAGTTGCAGCATAACCTCACGGTTCTGAAACTCAATCCCTCTACCAATAAAAGCTAACACACTGTATGCCTTCTGAACAACCCTATCAACCTGGGTGGCAACTTTCAAGGATCTATGTACCTGACACCGAGATCTCTCTGCTTATCTGCACTATCAAGAATCTTACCATTAGCCCAGTACTTTGCATTCCTGTCACTCCTTCCAAAGTGAATCACCTCACACTTTTCTGCATTAAACTCCATTTGCCACCTCTCAGCCCAGCTCTGCAACTTATCTATGTCTCTCTATAACCTACAACATCCTTCGTCAATATCCACAACTCTACTGACCTTCGTGCCATCTGCAAATTTACTAACCCATCCTTCTATGCCCTTATCCAGATCATTTATAAAAATGACAAACAGCAGTGAAACAGATCCTTGCGATACCCCACTAGTAACTGAACTCCAGGATGAATATTTCCCATAAATCACCACATCCTGTCCTCTTTCAGCTAGCCAATTTCTGACTCAAACTGCTAAATCACCCTTAACCCTATGCCTCTTTATTTTGTGCAATAGCTAACTGTGGGGAACGTTATCAAACAACTTACTGAAATCCATATTCACCACATCAAAAGCTTTACCTTCATCCACCTGTTTTGTCACCTTCTCAAAGAACTCAATAAGGTTTGTGAGGCACAACCTACCCTTCACAAAACTGTATTGACTATCTCTAATCATCGTATTCTTCTCCAGATGATTATAAATCCTATCCCTTATAACCTTTTCCAACACCTTACCCACAACCGAAGTAAGGCTCACTGATCTATAATTACCAGGGTTGTCCTGACTCCCCTTCTTAAACAAGGGAACAACATTTGCTGTCTTCCACTCTTCCGGCACTACTCCTGTAAACAATGACGACATAAAGATCAAAGCGAAAGGCTCTGCAATCTCCTCCCTGGCTTCCCAGAGAATCCTAGGAAAAATTCCATCCAGCACAGGGGACTTACCTATTTTTACATTTTCCAGAATTGCTAACACCTCTTCCTTATATACCTCAATCCCATCTACTCCTGTAGCCTGTATCTCAGTATTCTCCTCAACCAGATTATCCAGGGTGAATATTGATGAAAAGTATTCATTTAGCATTTCTCCTATCTCCTCTGACTCCACGCACAACTTCCCACTACTATGCTTGATTGGCCCTAATCTTACTCTAGTCATTCTTTTATTCCTGATATACCTGTAGAAAGCCTTAGGCATTCCTTATTCCTAACCACCAATGACTTCTCATGTCCCCTCTTGGCTCTTCTTAGCTCTCTCTTTAGGTCTTTCTGGCTAAGTTGTACCTCTCAAGCAACCTAACTGAGCCATCACATCCCATTCTAACATAAGCCTTCTTCTTCCTCTTGACAAGAGATTCAACTTTGTTAGTAAACCACTGCTCCCATGCTCGACAACTTCCTCCCTGCCTGACTGATACATACTTCTCAAGAACCCTCAGTAGCTGGCCCTTGAATAAGCTCCGCATTTCAATTGTGCCCATCCCCTGCACTTTCCTTCCCCATCCTATGCATCCTAAATTTTGCCTAATCGCATTGTAATTGCCTTTCCCCCAGCCATGATGGACAAACCTTTACATTAGGATCCTCGTTGAAGGTAATACTGGACTAGTCAGAACTCAGAGTGAATCCTGGCTTGATAGATCATAAATGTAACTTTTGCAATTGGTGACTATGATGATTAGTCACTGAAACAAATTCACTTGGGGTCACAAATATTATTTGACAAAAGAACACAAGCATATTGTACAAAAGAGTAAAAAACTGAAGTTATATCTGCAAATATAAGACAATTTAGAAATACCTTAAGAACAGCAAAGCAAAATTTCACTGTCTCTTCTAAACTGAACTCTTGGTTCTTTTGAACAAAAGTGACAATTAATGTTTTGAGTCTATTATAACTCTTTTTTAGAATGATTTCCAAAGACAGATGAAAGTCTGAAGAAAAGCCATATTGGACTCGAAACATTAACTCTGTTTTTCTTTTGACAGAAGCTGGAAGTCCTGCTGAGTTTCTCCAGCACTTTCTGTTTTTAATTACCATTTTGGCAATTCATATGTGACTATAATGTTTTTATCTGTCTGAATTACAGCTGACAAAATTTAAAGAAAACATGAGCTTAAGGTTGTTTTTTGTGATAATGGATGTTCAGTTTCAATATTCATACAAACAGCATTAAGGTACATAACTATTAGAAAAGCTGCCTTCCTTTGAAATCATATGATTCCACAATGGGAGCTACTCCACTCCTAATAAGTATGTGAAATGAAAATTATAGGTCCCTTGATATTAACAGATGAACAGATCATGCATTTATATTTTTTCAACAGGTGTACCAATCTTTATTCAATTTCTACTGCCAGGAAGAAAGGAAACACCCAAGTGGCCAGTGACAAGCGGTGCCCTTCACATCAAAGGGCAATGCTGTGTGATCAAAAAGGTGAAGGGGAGGGCAGGGATTAAATCAAAATAGATTTGGAGGGGGAAGTAATACACTCCACTTCCTGCGGTGACCACCTTTTCCTGAAAATCTCGAGGGTGTTGGTGTAGTGCATTTAACATTATATCATTGCTCCATAATGCCAATTGTGTTTGTTTTAAACAAGATCATGGCTACATTAAATAACAACTTGAGGAATGTTATTGGACTCTATTAATGTTGTCTGGCAGTTCCAAGCGTATTGTTTCCGTCACCTCTTTGAATGGATTTATGGGAGTAAGGATTTAATGGTCTATGGCTATCAGTGTGTGAGTTGTAAGGGTTCTGATATAAACAGTTTTGCTTTGTTTTGCTTGCTGTCTATGTTTCAAGGACAAGCGTTCTTTCAAAATTTAAAATAAAATAATTGTCCTGAGCAAAAATATGTTCCACTTCCTTCAGTACCGGTTACAAATTTAACTGGAATGTCAGGTGATAAATTCCTGCCTCCTAGAATCATAGTCAAAAAGATATACAGGACGGAATCAGACCTAGATATCCCAAACTAATCTAGTCCCATGTGTCAGCACTTGGCGCATATCCCTCTAAACCCTTCCTATTCATATACCCATCTATTGCTGACAAGAAATCTAAATATTTGCCTCATTCTGTTGAGTAGAGAATAATTCTTGGGTCAAAACACACAATTGTCTTAATTATCCTGAGCTGAGTGTCAAGGTTTCACTGACCAGTTTTGTCTTCAGCTGTTCTTTTATACTTTCTACCTTTCTTGCAGCATCCTTAACTATTGAACCAATAACATTAACAGAAAGTGCTTTGAAGAAATGAGGAAAGTATTGGACTTCAGGTGGGAGGGCAAAGCAACCAATGCTGTAGACATGAGGAGGAATGGCCTTTCCTTGGTAACAGAATATGGCAAAAGAAAGAGCAGTCATGTCATACAAATGAAGACTACAGTAAATTCCCTACAGTTTGGAAACAGGCCCTTTGGCCCAACCAGTCCACACCGACCCTCTGAAGAGTAACCCCCCCAGACCCATTCCCTCTGACTAATGCGCCTAACACTATGAGTAATTTAGCAAGGCCAATTTGCCTGACTTGCACATCTTTGGACTGTGGGAGGAAACCAGAGGACCCAGAGAAAACCCATGCAGACAATATGCAAACGCCACCCAAGGCTAGAATCAAACCTGAGACTCTGGCACTGTGAGGCAGCAGTGCTAACCACTGAGCCACTGTGCCTAATTCCTGTGGGGAGGGACATGTTGAAGATTTATAATTGTACAGGAAAGTCGAATGGAAGGATGAAAATGGTGAAATGACAGAGGGAAGGTGTGAACCAGTTCATTTATGACACTGGATTGGCTAATCTCCCAACACTACTCAATCCCGGGGAAAGCTCTTTAAATTTGAAATTTGAAATTTGCTATTGGTCCCAAGCGTTAGAGACAAAAAAAAAGTTTGCATTTATACGGTACTTTTTACATACCCAGGATTGTTATAGCACACTGTGAGGCTATTTGGCCTATCTAATCCATGCCAACTCTCTGCAGAGCATCTAGACAGTTGTATAACCCACCTTTAACCCCATCCCTACAAATTAAGTTCCCCCAAGTGTCCATCTGATTTTCCTTTTCATTTCACCAATAATCTCCATTTCTCATGCATCCAATAAACACTGAATTCCAGATCATAACCATCTGCAACATAGAAATGTTGTTGCTCATATCACCCTACATGGTTTACATCTATATCCCATAATCCTTATGCACTCAGTCAGCCTTTCATGGCTCACCGAAGCCTGGTCATAATCTTGTTTTCCTCCATCCCGCCTCTCTCCACATTGTATTCTGTGAAAAGAATACATTCCCCCCACTTCTCCAAACAAATTTTGCAACTAAATTTGCTCATCTAGGGAACCAATCTGGTAAATGTCCTCTGCATCCTTCTCAAATTGTGGTGCCCAAAACCTGAAAATATGGAATATCCTTAATGTAATGGTATGGAATCATAAAGCACAGAATCAGACCCTTCATCACTCCATGCCTATGATGATTAGCAAGCACCAAACTACACTAATCCCATTTACCTGCACTTGGTCCATTACCTACTATACCCTGGCATTTTAAGTGCTTATCCAGATACTCCTTAAATGTTGTGAGAATACCTGCCTCCACCACCTTCTCAGGCAACGCACCATATTTCTACCATCCTGTGGTTGAAAACATTTTTCCTCAGATCTTCTCTAAACCATTTTCTCCTCACCTTAAACTTGTGCCCACTGGTCTTAGACATGTCTACCATGAAGATTCTCACAACCTGCCCTGTATATACCTCTCATAAATTTGTAGTCCTCAATCAGATCCCTCTCAGTCTCCTTTGCTCCAGGGAAAACAAACCCAGTCTATCCAGTCTCTCCTTATAACTGAGACTTTTCATTCCAAGTAACACTCTGGTGAATGTCTGCTGCATCCTCTCCAAGTAAAAAATGAGGTCTGCAGATGCTGGAGATCACAGCTGAAAATGTGTTGCTGGTCAAAGCACAGCAGGCCAGGCAGCATCTCAGGAATAAGGAATTCGGCGTTTCGAGCATAAGCCCTTCATTTCAGCTGCATCCTCTCCAGTATAACCACATCCTTCCAATAGTGTGGTGACCAGAACTGCATACAGCTCTATGGCCTAACCAATAAAGTTGGAACAAGCTCCCATATATTATGTCATGAATAATAAAATCAAGCATTCCACATGTCTTCTTTATTATCATATCTACCTGAGCTCACAATTTCTATGGACTTGCACACCAAGGTCCCTTTATTCCTTGTTACTCCCTAGGGACCTGCTATTCATTATGAATGCAGTAACAAATTCCAGCATAGCAAATTTCTCCTTTGAGATCTAATGATCTTATTGAATGGTGGAGCATGTTTGAAGGTTTGAGTGGCCCCCTCCTCCTATGTTCCTTAAGAAAGAAGGTCGGTCATACTAACTGAGAGGGAGTTAATGGGCATGGTGAATCAACTGGCTTCTAATTCACTTTGAGATTTATTGAATAGAATATTTAACAAAAACATGATGGTTTACTCAAAATCTCATAACCAGAAACTGTACTGGACTGGCTATCAAAGAATTAGTATCAACTTGTGATAAGGGTGTGTGTTGGTTCAGATCATAAGCCTTTAGCTGGCCATTTCCATTATGGGGATAGGGATCTCGTAAGCCCCATCATTTCCATGAAGCCATGCCAACTCTTCAAGTTAGCTGTGATATATAATCCTTCAGTGGTGGTCTGGACAAGAGAATATTTTGAAATGTGAGGTTGACTTGCTCATTCCTCCCCCCGTGCTGACCAATGCTCTCCATCAATTCTTGAACTAAATTGAATTGAATTGAATTTATTGTCACATGTACAAAGACACAGTGAAAAGCTTTGTCTTGTGAGCAAAACAGACAGATCACATCGTTAAATAGCATAGATAAGTAAATAATAGGTAAACAGTGGCAAAAAAAGAAAACACAGGTACAAGCGAATTTGTGTTCGCCTGTAAGTATTTGTGAGTCCATTCAGTATTCTAACAACAGTTGGGCAGAAACTGTTTCAAAACTGGCTGGTGTGTGTGTTCAGGCTTCTGTACCTTCTCCCCGATGGTAGAGGTTGTAGAAAAGCATTGCCAGGGTGGGATGGATCTTTGAGAATGCTGGCGGCCTTTCCCTGACAGCGGACCTGGTAGATGGATTCTATAGATGGGAGGTTGGCTTTTGTGATTGCCCGGGCTGAGTTCACCACATCTATAGCCATCTCTGATCTTGAATGATACAGTTACCATATCAGGTAGTGAGACATCCAGACATACCGCTCTCAATGGTGCACCTATAAAAGTTGGCAAGGGTATTTGCTATCATGCCAAATTTTCTCAACTGTCTGAGGAAGAAGATATGTTGTTTGTAACCAGTGTGTTCACATGAAGAGTCCAAGAAAGCTTGTTGTGGATGACCACTCCCAGGAGCTTGACACCCTCCACTTGTTCCGCCTCTGTGCTGTTAATGTGTAGGGGGGGCATGAATAATATCCTGCTGAAAGTCAACAGTGAGTTCCTTGGTTTTGCTGGCATTGAGTGCTAGGTTGTTCTTAGGTGCATCATTTTCTCAGGTCTTCCACCTCCCGTCTGTAGTCTGTTTCGTCGCCCTCTGAAATTGGACCGACTGTCGTGGTGTCATCAGCGAACTTGTAAGTGGCATTAATCTGGTATTTGGTGACACACTGAGTACAGTAAGGGGCTAAGTGGGGCTCCAGTGTTGAGTGTTAGTGAGGATGAAATATTGTGCTCAATCTTCACTGATTGTGGCCTGTGGGTCAGGAAACTGAGAATCCAGTTGCAGTGAGTGGGGCTTAGTCCGCGATCACTAAGTTTAGTAATCAGACTTGAGGAGACAATAGTATTGAAGGCTGAGCTGTAGTCAATGAGTAGGATTCTTACGTAGCTGTTCTTGGTGTTCAGGTATTCTAGGGAGAAGTGAAGGGCAAGTGATACGGTACCTGACATGGATCTATTGGTCCGATAGGCAAATTGATGTGGGTTAAGAGTAGTGGGGAGGCTGGGGTTGATTAATGCCATGACCAGCCTTTCAAAGCACTTCACGCCCACCGAAGTTAGGGCCACTGGGTGGTAGTCATTGAGACATGTTGCATGAACCTTCTTAGGCACAGGGATCATGTTGGCACTCTTGAAACAGGCAGGGACAGTGGCCTGCTGCAGGGAGAGGTTGAAGGTGTCCGAGAAGACCTCTGCCAGTTGATTAGCGCATGCTCTGAGTGCACAGCCTGGTACTCCATCGGGTCTCAACACTTTCCTTGGATTCACATGAAGGAAAACTGATCTGACCTCTGATGCTGTGACTGTTGGGATAGGTTCATCAGGACTTGCCGAGATAGGTGTTACCTCTCCACTGAAATTCTGCTCAAAGCGAGCATAGAGGGCATTGAGACAATCTAGGAGGGATGTGTCATTATCTGCTATCTTGCACCATCTCTTTTTAGAACCTGTCATGTCATTCAGTCCTTGCCATAGTTGCCAGGTGTCTGTCTGGGTCTTTAGCTTGGATCGGTATTGGTCTTTAGCTGTCTTAATGTCTCTGTGAAGGTCATGCTTGGCTGCCTTATATTTGAGTGGGTCTCCTGATCTGAAGGCCTCACGCCTGATTTTTAGCAGATTCTGTACGTCCTGATTCATTCAGGGTTTCATGTTGGGGAACAGCTGGATTGACTTCCTCGGTATGCAGTCCTCTACACACTCGCTGATAAAGTCTTTGACGGTGGTGGCGTACTCATCCAAGGTACGTGTGGACTGTTTGAACACGGCCCAATCAGCTGATTCCAGACAACACCGGAGTTGATCATTTGTGTCCTCCAACCAGCACTGCACCTGTATCCGCGAGGGGGTCTCCTGCTTGAGCTTTTGCCTGTAAGCCGGGAGAAGAAGCACGGCATTATGGTCAGAGTTCCTGAAATGAGGGTGGGGGATGGAGAGGTAAGGATCCTTCCCAGTGGTGTAGCAGTGGTCTAAAATGTTCGGGCCCCTGGTGGGGCAGGTAATGTTCTGGTGGTACTTGGGCAACACATTCCTTAGATTGGCTTAATTGAAGTCACCAGTTACAATAAACAGGGCCTCGGGGTGTTCTGTCACCAGGGTGTTAGTGGTGGAGAACAGCACATCCAGAGCTTCCTCAACCTTTGCTTGTGATGGTATACACACAGCAGTCAGTATAGCAGCGGTAAATTCCTGTGATAGGTAGAAGGGGCAGCATTTGATGGTGAGGAATTCAAGGTTTGGGGAGCAATGGCTGTCCAGGGTTGCAATGTCTGCGCACCACAAGTTGTTGATTGAAAAGCAAACCCCTCCACCCTTTGCCTTACCCGAGGACACTGTGCAGTCCATATGATAGAAAAACCCTCAACCTGAAGTGCGCAGTTGGGAATGGATGGGTTGAGCTGAAAATGTGTTGCTGGTTAAAGCGCAGCAGGTCAGGCAGCATCCAAGAAACAGGAAATTCGACGTTTCGGGCCAGAGCCCTTCATCAGGATTCCTGATGAAGGGCTCTGGCCCGAAACGTCGAATTTCCTGTTCCTTGGATGCTGCCTGACCTGCTGCGCTTTAACCAGCAACACATTTTCAGCTCTGATCTCCAGCATCTGCAGACCTCACTTTTTACTCAATGGATGGGTTGAACCAGGTTTCAGTAAAGCAGAGTGCACAGCAGTCCCTCAGTTCACACTGGAAGCTGAGCTGTGATCTGAGTTCATCCATCTTGTTCTCCAGAGATTATACACTTGCCAGGAGTAAGCTAGGAAGGGGGGTCTTGAAACCGGGTAGTCTTGATCTTACTAGCAGGCCGGCATGCTTACCCCGCTTCCTCACAGGTTTCTTATGTTTGAGTGGTCTGGTGGTCTGGTAGAGTGAATTGTGACTGCTTCCAGTTAAGTGGTCCTTCCTAGGGGAGCAGGTGGGTTACAGTTTAGTATATTTTTGCAGATGTTCTGCTTAGGACCTAGTGAAGCAGATAATTTACCGTGTGTTTTTTTTACCAGGTCCAGCCAGGTTTTTTGCAGAAGTGTTTGGGCTGCTCTCCAGGTAAGTTCTGATAGGTTTCATGTCAGGCCCCTCAATTCCAATCCATGGCAGATGCTATTCACTCAGTATACACACTATGCAAAACTCATGAACCTTGAAGTAATAGTGGAGTGAGTGAAAAGGTTTCTGAAAAGTCATTCATAACTTTCTTTTAAAAGCTGCTTTTACCACAGCTCTGTACAAATGTCAAACATTAAACCCTTCAAAATATCAATAGCAGAGTCTGTAAGCACTGGACAGTTCTTTATTTTATTTGATAAATCTTTTGTAGTGGAGACAATATATCTATGGGAGAGAGAGATACCACTCAAAGAATGGTTTTCCTTTGGTACAGCTGTCTTAACAGACAAAGAGACGTCTGGGCTCTCAGTCAGTTTGATTGGGTAAGAGCAAGGGGCAAGGGTAAGAGGGCCTACTATTAATTAAAATAACTGGGACAAAGCCCCAGGGAACTGAGCTGGGCCTTTTAGCCAGGCTGCCTTGTCATTAGGAACTTTGAATGGTCACTCTGAATTATTTCTCGAGGCAGCAGAACCAACTCCAGCTAGCACCCAAATGCAACAGCACCCTCCACCTACAACTTCCACCTCCCCTCAACACCCCATACCCGCCCCCAGATAAGGATCATATTTTTTCAGGTTTCTTCTTCCAATAAGAGACTGCTCAGCCCGGAGGTTTCCCAAGCTTCTGAGACGTAAGTCCAGCCCACATTTTCTTGATTAGAATCGAGATCATTTGAGGCCAAGCCTTTGAACAATTTAGCAGGGGTTCCCATTGCTCGAGACAGACAATAAATGCTGGCCAACCATGATGCCCATGTCCCATAACTGAATAAAGCAAATTATTTTGGGAAGTAACAATATTTGTGCCCTATATTCCAGCAGTGACTACATTTCAAAAACTTTGTCTTTGGCTGTAAGGCACATTTAACACAATCTGATCTTATGAAAGGCATCATGTCAATATTGCTATTCTTTTCCTTAATGTACTTAATTTACTTGGAAGGCCTTTGATAATAAACAAGATATCTTCCCATCTCCTCGGCCACTAGGGTTTAGCTTCATGGCACTGCAGGTGAGTCAGGTGACCAGACATTCAACCTCATTAAATCAGTTAAGGGTTTGTAGAAGTGTGACCACTGTGGGCAGCCTGACCGAAGGATGTAAATGAGACCCTTGGCCCAATTTTAAGCCTCCCAGATGGGTGAGATGCTCCCTCCATTATGTTGTGCTCATTTCAGAACCATAAATGGACCTAAACTGGACTTTAACCTCTTGAATGATGGGATTCTGTGTCAATACAAACTGGGCTCCACTATCTACAGCTGAAAATGTGTTGCTGGAAAAGCGCAGCAGGTCAGGCAGCATCCAAAGAGCAGGAGAATCGGTGTTTCGGGCATGAGCCCTTCTTCAGGAATGCCCGAAACGTCGACTCTCCTGTTCCTTGGATGCTGCCTGACCTGTTGCGCTTTTCCAGCAACACATTTTCAGCTCTGATCTCCAGCATCTGCAGACCTCACTTTCTCCTCCACTATCTACACCCAATATGTAAATACTATTCTAAATGAGACCTTTTCATAATGACACTAATTTATGGTGCTCAGTGTTGCATGATGTTGACATAATTTAAAAGTATCTAAATTCAACTTTATTCATTAAAATTCACTTCCTGTGCCTTGCCTTCATCCATTCTGGCACACTCCAGAAATCTCCCTAAACCTACCTGGATGGCCAATTACCACCTTTGTGATAAGGCTGTCCTTAAAATTCTTCTTTTTGACCAAGGTTTGGCACTACTTCTTTGATTTGGTATTTATTTACCTAATGATGCTTCTATGAAAAGCCATGCGATTTATATTGAAGTTAAAAATGGTTATTCAAGATAATCTCCAATTTTCGAAACAAAATAAAACTGCAAAAAGAAGATTGCTAAAATTTAAATGAATAACTGTCATTAAGTGATCAAGCCCAGGAATGGCAGAATGATTTAAAAGTGAAAGGATGTAAGGTCATTAATAACCGAGGGCATTGTTGCAGAAATATTTCAGGGTACTCTCCTCGGTCCAACAATCCCTTCATCAATTACCTTCTCACCAGCGTAAAATCAGATTTTCACTGGCTGCAGTTTTCAGTTCCGTTCCCAACTGCTCTGACACTGAAGCAATCTGTGCCTACTTGTCGCTAGATGTAGAAAACATCCAGGCTTGAATTGATACAAAAGGACACCATCACCTGCAAATTGCCTTCCAAGCCAATCATCATCATTCCTTCAGTGTTGCAGGGTCAAACTCCTGGATCTCCCTCTCTATCAGCATTGGGAGTCTACGTACTTGCATATGGACTGCAGCAGTTCAAAAGGCAGCTCATCACAGCCTTCTCAAGGGCAACTATGGGCAGGCACCAAATGCTGGCTGTTCAGCACTGTTCACATTCCATGAACAAATAAAAATATCCAAGCCTGCAAATTGTGCCACCCAGAAGAACAAAAGATAGCAAGTGCATGGGAACAGTATAATCTGCAATGTTCCCACCAAATCACACAATCCTGGAACTAAAGAATTGTTTCTTCACTGTTCCTACAGTCAAAGTCCTGAGATACCTGCCCTAACAGCATTGCGGGTGTACCAAAGTGACTGCAGCAGTTCAAAAAAGTACCACTGACTTCTTAAGGTCAAATTAGTGATGGGCAATAAATGTTGACATTGGTGATCACACAATGAATGAGGAAAAAAAGAAAATGAGATAGTGAATGAGGTCTACTGAAAGCTGGAAGAAGATAATAATTGAAATGTGACGAATGAGCTCAGGTCTCTTGCCAACAAAGCTAATGAGGAAAACGGAATATGTCTCAAAGGCATTTGGCCACCACTTGAAACCAGTTATTTTGTCCTCTGATGGGGTTATGTTTGAATATTGTGTACTCTTTTACATCCTGGCCCTTCAAGCAGACATTACATCAAGAAAATGGAGCTGCTTCTATTTTGCCAAAGACACCGTAGCTGCCTCATGGGTTTCTGCCACTTTTGAGGCAATGTAAGGTCACAAGGAATTTCCCATCCTCTGTATTAAAAAGAGTTTAGAAAAGAGAAGGATTAATAATTTCATATCTGCAGGATAGAATTTCTTGACTTCAGAGAAAAGGTTAAAGCATGTCAAAAGCCATGGAGGTCAACTTCAAAGATGTTCGCTTTTCACACAAGAAATATTAGTAGCACATTGGGGGCGCCCATTTTAAAATTTACTCAATCCTCCTGTCTATTGAAGTCAGACGACAGAAAAATAATCTTCCTATGTAAATATGTTCTTTAATTTGCTGCTCGTCTTCTCACTCACCCTTATACTCTGCATCATTTACGTACATCATTTGAAAGGATTTGTCCAGTGTCAACGAACACGTTATTGGAGTTTGGGTTTCAGCTGGCAGACTGACAGAATCTGGCAAGCTGAAAACTCGAGTGTTTCCAGTTTACTGTAAACTGAACAAATTAACATTTTAAACTGCCTGAGGTGTTTTGTAACCAAGACAAAATGCTGCCAGCTTTTCTCATACTAACGTTCCTCAATCCCATCATTATTTACTGAAATCAAAAAAAGCTTTGTGCCATTTGTCAGCTATCCAATTGAATTTAAACCATACAAACAACAGTTATCACCAATAATATTTAACAGAATCTTACAAGCTAGGAACATGGTTTTTGTAACATAGATTGGAAAACTAGCCCTCATTACGTTCTTCGAAAGTGTGGGATTAAACTGTATTAATTACCTATAGTTCTATGTTGAGTGATATTTACGTCTATACATCAATGAAATTAAAGGACACAATAATAATCTGAACATTTTATCAATGGGTAGGTAAAGCTTTTAAGTGTATTCAAATGTAGTATTAATGTCTTTTGTTTTCATCAGTTACAGTGCAGATAAACGACTGGGCTGCTAATGGATATGAGTTCTTCCACTTTAAAAAATATAATTAAATAATTATCTGGCAAAAAGCCATATTAAAATGGGGTAAGACCCAGTAATTTGGGATCAAAGGTTGATCAACAAACCTAACTAAATGGTGGTCTGTCTTTAAAGGAATGATAGTTTAGGCGTAGTCAAATTATATTTCAAAGAATTGACAAGGGAAGACAAATAAGTCCATAAATCCCTGCATAACAAAAGCTATAGAGATTGAGATGAAGATTTAAAAGTTTTCCTAAGACAACTGTCAGGCACCTCACAGATCTGAGTTTGTTGCTGAAATAGCTCAGTGGGGAGGATGTTAGCCTGAAGGTCTAAAGGTCCTGTTTCATAAGCAAGTTGTATGGGTGCATGGTGGCTTAGTGGTTAGCTACTGCTACCTCACAGCACCAAGAGTGTGAGTTCAATTCCAGGCTTGGGAGCATGCATGTGGGTTTCCTCCCACATTCACAAAGATGTGCAAGTTATGTGGATTGGTGATACAGAATTGTCTGTAGTATACAGGCCAGGTGGGTTTGCCATGGTGAATGTGGAATTTTGGGGGTATATGAAGGGAGTTGGGCCTGAGTCAGCAGCTTGGTGCAGACTCAGTGGGCTGAATGACCACTTTCCACACTATAAGTAGATATAAACTGGTTGAATATCAAAGGTTTTGAGGGGAAATTGAAAGAGGAAATACAAGCACCAAAGAGGGAGCATGAAAACTTCCCAATAAATATCATTAAGGGGATTCAAATATCTTCTCTCTGCATATAAATAATAAAAGGAACAGTACTCCGATTAGGGACCAAAAGGGGATTTGTGCATGGAGACTGGGGTTTAGCTAAGGTATTCAGTGAATATTTTGTGTGAGGCTTTACCAAGGAAGATGTTACACATGATGTTGAATGGGACAAACCTCTTGGTTGACTGTAACCCCCTTCCCACTAAGGATGTGTACTCTTTGACTCTCATCGATTAGCTATTTACCTGAAGCACACATCTTGTGTTTGCCTCAGAACCTGCCGTAGCTGTGACCTCAAAATGGCACAGTGTTGCAGTGACATATCCAGCCCCTGTGTGGGGCTGATAGATTGATGTTCCATACTCTTCATTGTCAGAAGCTGCATCTCTCTCCTTCCGAGTTTATTGGTGATATCCGTTAGTCTTGCAAAACCATGGATCTGCGCCTGGGAAGTCTTGCTTCAATCTTTGTTGTTAGAGCAGTGTCTGTTGTGGCTGTAGAAGCCCAGAAGGGAGTGGCAGTCTCAGCTGCAGTGACTGCACTTGAAGACCTCGTCCTCTGTTATTGTCTTGATTTTTCCGGCGAGCGTGCTTTTCTTCAGCAGCAAACCTCAGCTACTCTTCTCCTCTTTTTAGGCGACAGCGTAATTCCAGCCTCCAGTGAGAGCTATCGCTTGCAATGCCCTCCCATCTCTCAACGTTCATGTTCAGTGACTTCATGTCTCTCTTGCAGACATCTTTGAAATGAAGGTGGGACCACCCTTGTGCTCTTTTGCCAGAGGCCAGTTCCCCAAACAGCAGGCCTTTGAGGATCTTCCCATCTGATACGCAGTGTACGTGGCCCAGACAGTGGAGACGGCGTTGTTGGAGCAGGGTGAAGGCGCTGGGTATCGGGGCACAGGCCAGGACCTCATTGCTGGTGACTCAGTCAGTCCACTTGATGTCCAGGATGTATCTCAGGCTGCGAAGGTGGAAGGCGTTCAGACACCACTCTTGTCTGGAGTAGAGGGTCCAGGCCTCGCTGCCATGTGCTGAGGATGCTGGCCCTATGGACTGCAACCTTGGTGTGCATCATCAGCTTTCTGTCCTCCCAGACTCTCTTTGTCAGCCTGATGAATTTTGAGGCTGCTTGGCCTGTCCATCTGTTGATCTCAGAGTTTAGGGAGAGATTGTGGGCGGCACGGTGGCACAGTGGTTAGCACTGCTGTCTCACAGCGCCTGAGACCTGGGTTCAATTCCCGACTCAGGCGACTGACTGTGTGAAGTTTGCACGTTCTCCCCGTGTCTGCGTGGGTTTCCTCCGGGTGCTCCGGTTTCCTCCCACAGTCCAAAGATGTGCGGGTCAGGTGAATTGGCCATGCTAAATTGCCCGTAGTGTTAGGTAAGGGGTAAATGTAGGGGTATGGGTGGGTTGCGCTTCAGCGGGTCGGTGTGGACTTGTTGGGCCGAAGGGTCTGTTTCTACACTGTAAGTAATCTAATCTAATTGTCAGTGATAGTGGAGCCACGGTATGTAGACTTGTGGACTACCCCCAGCTCGTAGTTGTTGATGGTAGTGGCAAGGGCGTGCTCAAGGTCTTGACCTAACACTTTGGTCTTTTTCAGGCTGATGGTCAAGCTAAGTCCTGGCAGCCTGCTGAGCAGCTGTCCATGAGGCATTGTAGTTGCTCTTCCGAATGCTGCGTCATCTACAAACAACATATCCCTGATAAGGACTTCACAAACCTTGGCTTCCGCCTTTAGCCAGGACAGACTGAGCAGCCTCCTGTCTGATCTAGTGTGGAGGAAGATACCACCAGTTGATGTCCCAAAGGCATGCTTCAGCATGATTGCGATGAAGATGCCGAACAGGGTGGGGGTGAGCACACAGCCCTGTTTCACATCGCTGCGAATGCTGAAGGCCTCTGAAGAAGAGCCATCAAACTGAACGATGCCTTTCATGTCGGTGTGGAATGACTGAACTATCCTGAGGAGCCTTGGGGGACAGCCAATCCTGGTGAGGATTTTGAACAGGCCGTCTCTGCTCACCAGGTTGCAGGCCTTTGTGAGGTTGATGAAGATGATGTAGAGTGGTTGTCTTTGCTCTCTGCATTTTCTTGTATCTGTTGAAGGGAGAAGATCATTTTGATTGTGGAGTGTTCTGACCTGAAACCGCACTGAGGCTTGGGATATATCCTTTCAGCAGTTTTCTGCAGTCTGTTCAGGACCATGCGCATGAAGACCATCCCAACAATGCTCAGCAAAGAGATTCCCCTGTAGTTGTTACAGTCGCTTCTGACCCCTTTATTCTTTTATAGGGTGACAATGTCGCCGTCTCTCATGTCTTACAGCACTGTTCCCTCTTTCCAGCACTGGCGTAATAGTTTAGCCGGACGTCCGTTGCGCACTTGATGGCCTCTGGTGGAATGCCTTCCAAGCCTGGGGCCTTCCAGTGGGCAGGCTGTCGATTGCTTTCCTCAGCTCTTCGGCAATCAGCAATGCATCCAGTTTCCCCATGACAGGCTGGCATTCAATGGCATCAAGTGCGCGCTGTTCAAGATGCTGTTTTCTCTGGAGTAGAGTTCAGAGCAATGTTCCACCCATCTCTCCATCTGTTGCTTTTGTCTTTGGGAATCTCACCCGGTATGGTTTTCAGTAGTGTTGTCTTCTTCTGGGTCTGTTGGGCCAATGGTTTTCGTGATCCCCTGGTCCACACCACGGATGTTGCCTGTGTCAAATGATAACTGAATGCTTTCGTATAGTTGTAGCCAGTAACCACTTGTGCAGCATTTGGCTGTTTAATGGGCCTTGCCTCTTGCTGTTCTTAATGCTTGCAGTGTTGCCTGGGTGTGGTAGCCTTTGTGCTCCAGTAGTGCCACATGTTTTTCTGCAATGACAGCGGTGAGCTTACTTAAGCTCACTTCAAACCAGTCCTGTGTCTTGCCCTGTTTCAGCCTGAAGGCCTTGCGTGCAGTGCTGTGGATAGTATCCCTGAGACAGTCCCATTTCTGCTGAGCATCTCCTTTTGCTGTGTCTTCAAGGAGCGCATCTTCCAGTGACTGGATGAACTCCGCTGCTTTGTCTGGGTGTTGGGTCTTACTAGCATCGATGTGCTGCTTGCCTGGAGGCTTGGTATAATGCATCTTCTTTGGCCAAAGTCAGATCTTGCAGCAAACCAGAGAGTGATCCATGTCGCAGTTGGCACTCTGAAAAGAGCGAGTCATGACCACTTTTTTCAGGTGGTGGTGTCTGGTGATTATCAGGTCTATCTGGTGCCAATGTTTGGAGTGGGGATGTCGCCAAGACACTTTGTGTTGAGCTTTGGTCTGGAAGTAGGTGCTGGTGATACACAATTTGTGGAGCATGCAAAGGTCAAGCAGTCGTTACCTATTGTCATTCATCCTGTCAATCCCATACTGCCCCAAGCAGCGTGGTCAGGAGTCATGGTTGGCGTCCAGTCTGACACTGAAGTCACCAAGTAGCAGCAACTGTTCCTGACTTAGGATCCCTGTATTATCATCAAGAGCTGGTCATAGAACTCATCCTTTGCGTTTTGTGTAGGAGAATAACTGCTGATAAGGTTTGATAGACCTGTCAAATGAGTTGAGTCAAAGTGAGAAAATCCACTCTGTCCTGTTCTCGTGAGGCTCTACCATCTTCAGTCACGTGTTCTTCACAGCAAAGCCGACACCGCGCTCTCTGGTTTCGTCTGAGCCCTTCCCCTGCCAGAAGGAGGTATAGTCTCTGTCTCATGTAGGGTTCCTGATTCTGTGAGGTGTGTCTCTTGGAGCGATGTCCACTTGGAATCTCAGCAATTCATTGTTAGTCATTGCCGTATTGTGTGTGTTGCTGATCTCCTGAAGACCATCTGATATGCCAGTGGTCATGGTCTGAGTATTCCAGCATCCTAGCCTGAGTGCTGGCTTCTTTCTTTGTCTTCTTGTTGTGCTTGGTGCAGTGTTTACAGGTCGCAGTTTGGGCTACTTGTATTCCTAAGCCCCCAGGCACCCGGTGGAGTGGGCAGACTGTGGCGAGATGGCACCTAATTGGCTGTGGGTTGCCCAGCTTGAGTTGTCTACTGAGGCGCGATGGCCTCTCTCTCTGTTGAAAGCAAGCCCTGGTGCCTTGCTCCATGCCAATCGAGCGCAGGCTTGTAACTGGTTGACTGCTGCTTTCGGTGCTGTGCCGTCGCGGTGAGGCGGTCCTGGAGAGTCCTCTCCAAGGCACAGGCCTGGGCAAGGCTGTGTGGAAGACTGGCCGTTTCATGCAGCAGGTCTCCCCTCTCCATGTCACTGGTGTTGTCCAAGAGAAGGGCAAGAGCTGATATAGCTTGGCACCAGTGTCATCGTAGGATTTGCCAGAACGAGGTTGATGGCAACGTCGGACTGCCTACAAGCTCCACCTCCAGATTTGTCCCAGAGTGTACTCCCGAAGGTTTCCCATGAGTGGGTATTGGTGCAAGGCAGCGGAAGGTTGAAATTGGAGTTCCTCACCACCTCCCCAGTAAAAACATATCCCTCCCTCACCACCCACCCGGCTCACCACCCACCCGGCTCACCAACCCTCCGCCCAGTAAATAGCATCCCCGTCCCTCACACCCCCACCATAAAAATATATCCTTCCCTACCTAACCCTACCCCCACCTTGATACAAAGTGGCAGACCATGTGACTCTGGATGGAAAGAACCTGATACTCAGGCTCTGGCAGCATTGCGGAGAAAGGCCGGGGCCTGGGGCCCAGTGAACGGCTCAGGGACACTGGAGGTGTGAGTGGGCACTAAGACAGCGATCTAAGAGACAAAAGATCCATGCGACAAGGTCAGTGAAAATGCATCCTGCAGCTGCATGGGATCCCGGGATGTCCCTGTGCCCACAAAGTGACTTGGCAAAAGCAGATGTCCCTCAGCCCTAAAGCAGACCAGAAGTGGTGTGTCAGTTGGTCTTTGAGACTGGGCAGGAAGACGTGGTGAGGTTGGCGCTTTGTCAATGCAGAGTTCCATGGATGAAGAGCTGAGGGCATGGTGGCCATGGAACATTCAGGGATGCTGTGTGCAAGTAGTAGATGTACCATGGTTGGGCAGACAGTCGGTAAGTTACAGTCGGTAAGATACAGTCGGTAAGTAACTTGCCTGTCAGGTAGTTACACTGGCTGGTTTCACTGCGGTGGAGAGAAGAGTTCACATGGGATGTAAATAGAGTGAGTTGGGGCATTAAAGAGATGTCAATACATGGGAATAAGGTCATTGCCATTAAAGGATGAGGTTCAGAAGTCACTATCTAAGGCTTAAGGAGAAAATTGGTAAAAGAATTTCTCAATGTCTAGAATCTGGTGTTTCATTCTCACCGTACTTTGTCATTTACTTGCCATTACTCTCACTGCACCGTATGGGGAAAATTCCAAAATTCCACCTTGAAATATTGCCTCTACTGACTGGGGAATCCAAATCCACAGTGTCAGGACAAGATGCTGATCAATTGGAAGTGAGACAAGGAGAAGGTTCTTTACTCATAGGGCTTTGAATGTTTGGAATTCTCCAAGGATTGCAATGCTACGTTATTGAATACATTTCAATCTTGAATAGACAGGTTTTTGACCTCTTAGAGAACCATGGAATGGGTGGAAAAGTGGAGTTGAAGCCTAAGATCAATCAAGGTTATGTTGACTGAAGGAATAAACTCAATCTGCCATCTGGTTTACTCCTGCTCATATTCCTCTGTTTAGGGGTGGTACTAAAGGACTA
Organism: Hemiscyllium ocellatum; assembly: GCF_020745735.1. NCBI lineage: Eukaryota > Metazoa > Chordata > Chondrichthyes > Orectolobiformes > Hemiscylliidae > Hemiscyllium > Hemiscyllium ocellatum. The sequence continues at coordinate 36,018,441 of NC_083401.1, forward strand.
AAAGCTTGCAAACATTGCATATTTATTCAAATTAGGGTATAAAGATAAGCCCAGCAATCACAGGTCAGTCAGTTTATTCTCGGGGATGGGAAAACTTCTAAAAACAATAATCTGAGACAAAATTATGTTGGATAAATGCATGTTAACTAAGGAAATCAGGACAGATTTGTAAAGACCATTCATGTTGAATTGACTTGCCAGAGATTTTAGTGTGCAGTATGTCGGGAGCTGGTGATGGTAATGCTGTTGATGTGGGAGAGCTGAAGTAGGCAAAGTTAATGCTCATGGAATAAGAGCAGTGAGTGCATGAATACAAAGCTAATTCATTACAGTCAAGACAGCAGTGGTTAATGGACAGGTTTTAAATTAGTGGAAGGTTTAGAACATGGATCGGTGTAAGGACCCCTCCTGTACCTGATAGGTGATCAGTCAGCGCAATTTCAAAACTTGCAGATGATACAAAAATTAGAAATAATGTGTTCTGTGAGGAACAAAGTGTAGAACTTTAAAAGATTAATGAAGTGGTCAGACAATGGACAAGTGAAGTTAAAGGAAAGCATTATGTTGGGAAGAATGCAGACAGATATCAGTCTAAGCCTTCCAATCGAGGCCTGAATCCCACTTTCCAAACCTGCCCAGGCAAAGAATTACACTTACCTTCATTCCTTTGTTTTTTTTTTCTGACCAATCTTCTGACAAAGGATCCTACAGATCTCAATTAGCACAGGAACCCCTGGAGATAGCAGGCAATAGAAACCATATCCTTTTTGAACCATACTTGTTTCTATGGCTTGGTGAGTGTTCACTAAGACAATGGAAACTGTTGGGTCATTTCAACATGATTTCAGTGAAGGAGCAAATGAATGTATATGTGTAGGTGTGTAAATGAGTGGGGTGAGATAAATGGGTAAAGGGTAGGATGAGTGAATATGTTTTTTAGAGGATGGTGTGCATGAGATAAGTGGATATCGTGGCTGGAGGTGAGGCAGTAGGTCTGTAGGACAGCAGCTAGTCACAGTGCTGGGTGGGCACGATGGCAGGGAGGGTGGTTGGTAGAATGGCTGATAGATGGGTGCATAGCCAGGTTGAGTTGGGGGGGCAATGGATGACGTAGGGAGGGTAGGGTTAAAGTGAAAAGTTCAGGCATCAGGAGGTGTTGGGGTCTGGTCAGATCAAGTGGGTCTGGAAGGTGGGGTTCAGTCTGGGGGGTTTAGCGTGAAGTTCGGTGCTGTCGTCTATTCAGATTGGGTTGTGGGCGAGTCAGGAGTAGAATCGAGTGGTGGAATTTAGTCAGGGAGGATTGTAGAGGTGTCATGGATGGAGTTAGGTGTCAAACTAGAAGTTATACGACACAAGGTTATAGACCAACAGGTTTATTTCAAATCACAAGCTTTCGGAGCGCTATTCCTTTGTCAGGAGTGCTCTGAAAGCTTGTGATATCAAATAAACTCATCGGACTATAACCTGGTGTCATGTGACTTCTGACCTTGTCCACCCCAGTTCAACGCTGGCATGTCCTCATCATGGCGTCAAATTAGATTAGGGAGCCAGGTGATTAAGAGAGTTGCTGGGGAATTGGGAGGAAGGAGTCAGTTAAATGATTCCCCGGGAGTTAAGCTAATTTTTCCATCGACCGTATCCCGGGTACTGTAGCTAACCAATAGACTTTGACGCTAATTCAAGAAGTGCAGACTTTCTGGAAAGGTTGCAGGGAGCAGGGGAATACCATGTCAGAAATTCAACCTTTCCTGGCAATTCCCATGACTAAATGAGTCAAAGACATCCATGGGAACCCAATGCACCTCTCAGGTGATACATACATCTGATTTCAGATTGGCCAAATGCAACTAAATGTTGCAATGTGCAGGAGTACAGGATCTATGTCAAGAGTGTAGTGCTGGAAAAACATAGCAGGTCAGGCAGCATCCAAGGAGCAGAGAAGCAGTGCTTCGGGCAAAAGCAGGAACGTTGATTCTCCTGCTCCTCGAATGCTGCCTGACCTGCTGTGTTTTTCTGGCACTACACTCTCAACTCTGAGCTCCAGCATCTGCAGTCCTCACTTTCTCCTCCAGGGTCACTGTGTGAATAAATCATTGAAAGTGGTTGAAAGAGCAGTGAATGTAGCAGAAAGCATTGTCTGTGAAATTACTGAAGGAAACAGAACACAAAAGAAAAGCAGTTAAGTTGAACAAAATCCTAGTATTTTTGCTTTTACAGAAAGAGGTTATTCAAGCAATCACACCTGTGCTGTCTCTTTGAAAGCGGTATCAAATTCATCTCACTCCATTTATCCTTTCCTGGTGATAGGCAATGCTATGCTGAGATGGAGAGGTTTTTAAGAAGTAAAAGAATCAAGGGTTATGTGAAAAAAAGCAGGAAAGTGGAGTTGAGGCTTATCAGATCAGCCATGACCTCATTGAATGGCGATGGGCTGAATGGCCTACTTCTGCTCCTATGCAGTAAGATCTTAAAGAAGTAACATATTGCAGATATGAAATAAATAAAAAGAAACCGCTGAAGAAATGCAGCCATTCTGACAGCATCAGTGGAGAAGAATTAGTGGACATGAAAAGTTAACTCTGTTTCATTCTCCACAATGTTGCCATACCTGCTGGGGTTATGTTAAATCTGTCAAAATCACTTAACCTCAGCAGGAGCAGTGGTTCCTACACACTGGAAACACATGTCAGCATCAGAGATTACAGAAAAGGTCACACGACTGGTTTCAGGGATGAGAAACATCAGATACATAGATGCATTGAAGAGGTTGAGATTTGATAGAGACATTCAAAATCATGAGCTGTGTGGACAGAGTTAGGTAGAAAATCTGTCCTCAATGATAGAAGGATTGAGAACAAGAAGACAAGAAGACACAAGTTTTAAGGTAATTGATAAAAGGAGCGATGGCAACATGAGGAAAAGCCATGAAGGCAGGTTCAATTCATTGAAAAAGGAATTGGATGAATGTTCAGGGTTACATGGGTGCCACAGCCTCACAGCACCAGAGATCCAGGTTCAATTCCCGCCTCAGGCGACTCTCTGTGTGGAGTTTGCACATTCTCCCCGTGTCTGCATGGGTTTCCTCCAAATGCTCCGGTTTCCTCCCACAATCCAAAAAAATGTGCAGGTTAGGTGAATTGGCCATGCTAAATTGCCCATAGTGTTAGGTGAAGGGGTTAAATGTAGGGGAATGGGTCCGGACGGGTTGCGCTTCAGCGGGTCGGTGTGGACTTGTTGGGCCGAAGGGCCTGTTTCCACACTTTAATCTAATCTAAAAACAAAGTGAGCATGTAGCACTTCTCCTTCAGAGAACCACACAATGGGCCAAATGGCCTCCTTCTGTGCTTGTAAGCATTCAATGATTCCTTTTTTAATATTCACAGGTAACTAGGAAATTCGACACATTCATAATATCTTCTCGTGTTTTAACAGCAAGATTAATAGTTTACAAAGCAAGGATATAGTTACTGAGAAAGCTGTAACTCATATACAGCCATCACATAGATTCATGGCTTAAAAACAAATACATATTAAGGTAAACAACATATAAAGTACAACAATTTCAAAGACATGTATTTATCAATGTCTTATGTGTAGGATACAGGCCAACACCTCTGCAGATCTACAGATTAACACTTAATGGATGCACCATCAAATAAATCATTAGCTACAGAGTTGTGCTTAATCAGGTCATGTATTGGGATAATGAATGCAAGTCTGATCAAACTTTTAAAGCTCAAAAACCATGAAATTTAAAAACAAAAACCTGCACTTTTTTAATAGAGTCTCTTACATCCCTGCCACATCCTGCAGTGCTTCACAACCAATGAATTACTATTGAAATGTTGCGTTTTCATCGAGTAGGCAACTAGGTCTAATGAGGTAAAAATAATGACTGCAGATGCTGGAAACTAGATTCTGAATTAGTGGTGCTGGAAGAGCACAGCAGTTCAGGCAGCATCCAAGGAGCAGCGAAATCGACGTTTCGGGCAAAAGCCCTTCATCAGGAATAAAGGCAAAGAGCCTGAAGCGTGGAGAGATAAGCTAGAGGAGGGTGGGGGTGGGGAGAAAGTAGCATAGAGTACAATGGGTGAGTGGGGGAGGGGATGAAGGTCAGGGAAGAGAGGGTGGAGTGGATAGATGGAAAAGGAGATAGGCAGGTAGGACATGTCCGGATAAGTCATGGGGACAGTGCTGAGCTGGAAGTTTGGAACTAGGGTGAGGTGGGGGGAAAGGAAATGAGGAAACTGGTGAAGTCCACATTGATGCCCTGGGGTTGAAGTGTTCCAAGGCAGAAGATGAGGCGTTCTTCCTCCAGGCGTCTGGTGGTGAGGGAGCAGCGGTGAAGGAGGCCCAGGACCTCCATGTCCTCGGCAGAGTGGGAGGGGAAGTTGAAATGTTGGGCCACGGGCGGTGTGGTTGATTGATGCGGGTGTCCTGAAGATGTTCCCTAAAGCGCTCTGCTAGGAGGCGCCCAGTCTCCCCAATGTAGAGGAGACCACATCGCGAGCAACGGATACAATAAATTATATTAGTGGATGTGCAGGTAAAACTTTGATGGATGTGGAAGACTCCTTTAGGGCCTTGGATAGAGCTGAGGGAGGAGGTTGGGCACAGGTTTTACAGTTCCTGCGGTGGCAGGGAAGGTGCCAGGATGGGAGGGTGGGTTGTAGAGGGGTGTAGACCTGACCAGGTAGTCACGGAGGGACTTTGCGGAAGGCATAAAGGGGTGCGGAGGGAAATATATCCCTGGTGGTGGGGTCTTTTTGGAGGTGATGGAAATGTCGGCGGATGATTTGGTTTATGCGAAGGTTGGTGGGGTGGAAGGTGAGCACCTGTCCTTGTTACAGTTGGAGGGGTGGGGTCTGAGGGTGGAGGTGCAGGATGTGGACGAGGTGCATTGGAGGGCATCTTTAACCACGTGGGAAGGGAAATTGCGTTCTCTAAAGAAGGAGGCCATCTGGTGTGTTCTGTGGTGGAACTGGTCCTCATGGGAGCAAATACGGCAGAGGCGCTGAATTGGGAATACGGGATGGCATTTTTCAAGAGGTAGGGTGGGAAGAGATGTAATCCAGGCAGCTGTGGGAGTCGGTGGGTTTGTAAAAAATGTCAGCCTGAAGGTTCTGTGTCTCAATGCGAAGAATATTTGTCATAAGGTGGGGGAATTAATTGTGCAGACAGTCATTAATGGACATGATGTAATTGGGATTACGGAGACCTGGCTCCAGGGTGACCAAGATGGGACCTCAACATCCAGGGGTGTTCAATTTTCAGGAAATTCAGATGGAAAGGAAAGGGAGGTGGTGTAACATTGCTCGTTACGCAGAAGATTAACAGAATGTTAAAGGGGAGCATTAGCCTGGACAATGTGGTATCTGTATACACAGAGTTGTGGAACACCAAGAGGAGAAAACAGTTAGTAGGAGTTGTGTACAGGCCACCAGACAGTAATTGTAAGGTTGGGGAAAGTAGAAAGGTAAGGGTACAGCAGCTATTATGGGTGACTTCAATCTGCACATTGATTGGACTAAGCAAATTGGTAACGATGCAATGGAGGAAGATTTCCTGGGATGTATGAGGGTTGGTTTCCTCAACCAATATGTAAAGGAACCAACTCAGAACAAACCATCCTAGACTGGGTATTGTGTAATAAGAGAGGATTAATTAACAATCTTGGCAAAAGTGAGGACTGCAGATGCTGGAGGTCAGAATTGAAAGTGTGGTGCTGGAAAAACACAGCAGGTCCGGCAGTCTCCAAGGAACAGGAGAGTCGACATTTTGAGCATAAGATCTTCATCAGGAATGTGAGGGGGGGGCGGCCAAGGGGGCTGAGAGATAAATTGGAAGGTAGTGTGGCTGGGGATAAGGTAGCTAGGAATCCGATAGATAGATGAAGGCGGAGGGTGATGGTGATAGTTGGAGCAGAGGGTGGAGCAGATAGGTGGGAAGGAAAATGGATAGATGGGACAGTTCAAGAGGGTGCTGCTGAGTTGGAGGGTTGACTATGGGATAAGGTGGGGGGAGAGAAGATGAGGAAACTGGTGAAATCAATATTGATTCTGTGAGGGTGGAGGGTCCCAAGATGGAAGGTGAGCCCTGGCTTTTCCTTACCACCTTTCTTCAATAGTAGCACCACATTAGCCACACTCCATCTTCTGGCACCTCACCTGTGACTATCAGTGATACAAATACCTCATTATGGGGCCCAGCAATCACTTCCCTTGCTTGCAACAAAGTTCCAGGGTACACCTTTATATACCTTTATGCGTTTTAAAACATCCAGCACCTCCTCTGTAATATGGACATTTTCCAAGATGCCACTATTTATTACCCCACATTCTCTAGCTTCATATCCTTCTCCACAGTAAACATTGATGCAAAATATTCATTTAGTATGTGTGGAACTGTGCAGTTCCACACACAGGCTGCCTTGCTGATCTTTAAGGGGCCCTTTTCTTTCCCTTGTTACCCTTTTATCCTTAATGTCTTTGAAGAATCTCTTTGGATCTCCTTAAACCTATTTGCCAAAGCTATCTCATGTCCCATTTTTACCCTCCTGATTTCCCTCTTAAATATACTCCTACTGCCTTTATGCTCTTCTAAGGTTTCACTCGATCCCTGCTGGCTATACCCAACATTTGCTTCCTTCTTTTTCTTGACCAATACCTCATTTTCTCTAGTCATCCGGCATTCCCTGTACCTACCAGCCTTGCACTTCACCCTAAAAGGAACATACTGCCTCTGGGTTCTCATGATTTCATTTTGAATGCTTCCCAATTTCCAGCCACCCCTTTACCTATGAATATCTACACCCAATCAACTTTTGAAAGTTCTTGCCTAATACCATCAAAATTGGCCTTCTTCCAATTTAGAGCTTTAACTTTTAATTCGGTCTATCCTTTTCCATCATTACTTTAAAACTAATAGAATTATGATCACTTGCCCCAAAGTGCTCCTTCACTGACACCTCCATCATCTGCCCTACCTATTTCCCAAGAGTAGGTCAAACTTGCTCCTTCTCCAGTAGGTACATCCACATACTGAATAAGAAAGCTTCTTGTGCACACTTAATTAATTCCTTTTCATCCAAGCCCTTAACACAATGTCAGATCCACTCTATATTTGGAAAATTAAAATTCCCTACCATAACCACCTATTATTCTCACTGATAATTGAGATCTCCTTACAAATTTGCTTCTCAATTTCCCATTGACTATAGTACATTGGCAATAGGGTGATCATTCATTTTTTATTTTTAAGTTCCACTCAAATAACTTCCCTGGATGGACTCCCAGGAATATCTTCCGTAAATTCAGCAGTAATGTTTCCCTAATCAAAAAACTCAACTCCTCCTCCTCCTCCTCTCTTTCCCCCCTTCCACCTTTCCTACAGCACCTAAGCTCTGGAACATTAAGCTGCCAATCCTGTCCATCCCTGAACCCCACCCCTAATTGCTTATGATATTCCAATCCCATGTTCCCAAACATGCCTTGAATTCATCCTCCTTACCTGTCAGGCTTCTCACATTGAAACACATGTAGCTTAATTCATCAGTCCTACATCATACTCTACTTTGTACCTGCCGGCCCAGTCTGTTTGATTTATTCTTTATCCTGGCTGCACCAGTCACAGACTGATCTCTTTTCTCCCTGGGTCCCAACACCTCCCCCAGCTTACTTTAAATCCTCCTGAGTAACTTTAGCAAATCTTCCCACCAGTATATTAGTCTCCTTCCAGTTCAGTGGAATCCATCCTTCTTATACAGGTCACTTCTTCTCCAGAACAAAATGATCCAAAAATGTGAATCCTTCTCCCCTATGCCAACCCCTCAATCATGCATTTATTTGCTCTATCCTCCAATTCCTGCACTCACTAGATAGTGACAACACTCTCCTACACTAACACAAAGTGCTGGAGCAACTCTGGCAGCCATTATGGGGAGAGAAAAACAAAGTTAATGTTTTGAGTCAGCTTGGGAACCTTTGGATAAGGTGGAGGAGGAGGGAATGGAACAGATGATGAAGATGCCCATCATAAAGGAAAAAGCATGTGCTAATGGTAGAGGAGAGATACAGATGCTAATGGTCAGTATGAATAATTCAAAATAGGTTGGCTTTGCTGAGAGTAAAGCCCTGCAAATAAGACAATAGTGGGAGAAGGGGTGTAATCAAAATGGAGGACGATGTTCATGCTCTGAAGTTTTTGAACTCATTGAACTTTGAACATTGTCAAGTGCCTCAGCAGAAAATTAAGTACTATTCCTCCAGCTCACATTAGGGTTTGCTGGAACGTTGCAGCAACCTAGGACAGAAACATTAGCATGAGAGCAAGCTGGTAACCCTGGTCCACTCCTCTGCCAATACCAACACTTCCCACCACACCATGGACCAATCCCATGCAATAGCAGAAGGTATAACACCTGCCCTCTACCATTGTCCAAGGCACCAACACACCACAGATGAAATATCATTTTACTTGTACTCCTTTCAGTCGAGTCTAATGTATTCACGACTCACAATATAATCTGCTCAATTCTCTTGGGGCCAAGTACTGTTTGCGCGACCACTTTGTGTAATATTCCTAGTCTGTCCGTAATAGTGACCTTCACCCCTAGTAGCTTGCCACTTGAATACATCATCTTGCTGCCATACTACTAAAGGTAAACCTTTAGGGAACTGAGTCAAGCATGCTCCAATATAATGAGACCAATTCAAGTGCCTGCCCTGCACAGCAGAATCTGGAGATCAAACGTGGCATACACTGGCCTGAATAGCTAGCATAAAATCATAGAATGGCTACAGAGCAGAAGGAGGTCAATTTGTCCATGTCGGCTTTCTCCAAGAGAAAATTAACAAGTTCCATTCTAAATCCTTTAACCACAGCCTTGCTGTAACCAGTTGATCCATAAAGATAATTATTCCTTATCACTTTTCAAACTACAATGTCTGCATTTGGACTTATTATACTTGTTATGTATACAATGTTCTTTACATAAATGAGCAATAATTTTTACTGACATTTTGAAAATCCTCCTTTAATAAATCTATTTAATTATCACTTGTTTTTCATGGTAATTATTGGGATTATTGCAGGAATGTTGGACTGTTTAAGGGAATCACTTATCATCTCAATCATTACAATAATTTTGCTCTGTCTGCGTTTCCAATCTGTAGGGATAAAGCTGCAGCTGGTAACCTAAAGATAATTTTTTTTCATTCATTCCAGATATTTGAATATTTTATTTCTCTTATTTTTGAATTGTCACAACAAGTCTGCCACTAAAATGTGCTGTGAATTCAACCCTGTATGATTGTTAAAATGAATAAATAATCTGTGAACTAACACAATCTGCCATCTGCTCTTTTTTCTGGTCAAAGTCCCTGTGCTAATGTTTACATTGTCACACTCAGTTTCAGGTTTAGGTTTCATTGTTGTCCTTTACATACAAAATAAAAGAATGACTAGGATAGGAATAGTCAAGGATAGTAGTGGGAAGTTGCGTGTGGAGGCTGAAGAAATTGGGGAGACACTGAATGAATACTTTTCATCAGTATTCAATCAAGAACAGGACATTGTTGCCAATGAGAATATCGAGTCACAATTAATTAGAATGGATGGCTTTGAGATATGTAGGGAAGAGGTGTTGGAAATTCTGGAAAGGGTGAAAATAGATAAGTCCCCTGGGCCTGATGGCATTTATCCTAGGATTCTCTGGGAAGCAAGGGAGGAGATTGCAGGGCCATTGGCCTTGATTTTTATGTCCTCGGTGTCTACAGGAATAGTGCCAGAAGATTGGAGGATAGCAAATGTGGTTCCCTTGTTCAAGAAGGGGAGTAGGGATAACCCTAGTAACTATAGGCCAGTGAGTCTTACCTCTGTCGTGGGCAAAGTCTTAGAGAGAATTGTAAGGGATAGGATTTATGAACATCTGGATAGGAATAATGTGATCAAGGATAGTCAGCATGGTTTTGTGAAGGGCAGGTCGTGCCTCACAAACCTTATTGAATTCTTTGAGAATGTGACTAAGGAGGTGGATGAGGGTAAAGCAGTAGATGTGGTGTATATGGATTTTAGTAAGACGTTTGATAAGGTTCCCCATGGTAGGCTACTGCAAAAAATACGGAGGTATGGCATTGAGGGTGAGTTGGAGGTTTGGATTAGGAATTGGCTGGCTGGAAGAAGACAGAGGGCAGTTGGTGGTAAAGGTTCATCGTGGAGTGCAGTTACCAGCGGTGTTCCGCAAGGATCTGTTTTGGGACCATTGCTGTTTGTCATTTTTATAAATGACCTGGAGGAGGGGCTAGAAGGTTGGGTGAGCAAGTTTGCGGATGATACAAAAGTCGGTGGAGTTGTTGACAGTGATGAAGGATGTGGCAGGTAACAGCGGGATATAGATAAGCTGCAGAGCTGGGCAGAAAGGTGGCAAATGGAGTTCAATGTTGCTAAGTGTGAAGTGATTCACTTTGGTAAGAGTAACAAGAAGATGGAGTACTGGGCTAATGGTCGGTTACTTGGTAGTGTGGATGAGCAGAGGGATCTTGGTGTCCATGTACACAGATCTCTGAAAGTTGCCACCCAGGTAAATAGTGCTGTGAAGAAGGCATATGGCGTACTGGCTTTTCTTGGTAGAGGAATTGAGTTCCGGAGTCCTGAGGTCATGTTGCAGTTGGATAAGACTCTGGTGCGGCCGCATCTGGAGTATAGTGTGCAGTTTTGGTCGCCATACTATAGGAAGGATGTGGAGGCACTGGAACGGGTGCAGAGGAGGTTTACCAGGATGTTGCCTGGTATGGTAGGAAGATCGAATGAGGAAAGGCTGAGGTACTTGGGCTGTTTTCATTGGAGAAAAGAAGGTTTGGGGTGACTTGATAGAGGTGTACAAGATGATTAGGGGTTTAGATAGAGCTGACAGTGAGAACCTTTTTCCGCTAATGGAGTCAGATGTTACTAGGGGACACAGCTTTAAATTAAGAGGTGGTAGGTATAGGACAGATGTTAGGGGTAGATCCTTTACTCAGCGAGTCGTGAGTTCATGGAATGCCCTGCCAGTAACAGTGGTGGACTCTCCCTCTTTATGGGCATTTAAACGGGCATTGGATAGGCATATGGAGGAAAGTGGGCTAGTGTAGGTTAGGTGGGCTTGGATCGGTGCAACATCGAGGGCCGAAGGGCCTGTACTGTGCTGGATTGTTCTATGTTCTATGTTCTATACATACTTTAAACCTGGATAGTGATGTACATGCAATTATTGGATAGGAGTGATGAATAAACTGAGCTTTTTGACTTTCCACAACTTATGTACCTATATATATTTTGACAAGAATATAAAGAAGTTCTGTAGTGTCTCTGGACTCAGCATTTTTTTGGTAATGAGGCTGGAAATATGGTAATCCTTCTTCTCTCCCATTTGTTAGTTTGTAACGCTGGTATGCCCACCACTCTTCTACAAATAGATCAACGACTTGGTTCTAATGTTTATTGCTGGTCCCTTAAAATTCTATCAAGTAGAGTTTCTACCTGAAACTGTTCTAACTTTCCCGTCTATTAACCTATAGACCTATCATCCTTTGACTCCTGGAACAATTTCAGGGTGAGCATATTGATTAAAGTGTAGGCCCAGAGTTTTCCCTTTATTTGCACACAGGTGGCCAAATTAACATGGCTCAATCAGTCCTGAATGTCTCCGCGGTGGGAGGAGGACATTTCTATTTAACATCCTTATTCTAACAAATTATTAAAAATTCTGAAAAGCATAATGGCCATATGCTTTATAATAATATCATGTTATTTTTCATGATATGGATGTAGGGATAAATATTAATATCTGTATAGATATAGAAACATAGTCCTAGAGGACTGTTGCTCTCTCAACAGACAGAGAAAACTGGTGGCGGCTTAATCTCAGGGTCACCATGCCTCATGCAAGGGAAGAGGTTGAGAAGGAAGGATCTCCATGATAACCTCGGCCAGTGCAGGAATTGAACCCACACCGTGAGCATCATTCTGCATTGCAAACCAGCCTAGGGATAACTCAAAATAAAGCTGAAAATGCGTTGCTGGTTAAAGCACAGCAGGTTAGGTAGCATCCAAGGAATAGGAAATTCGACGTTTCGGGCATAAGCCCTTAACTCAAAATAAAGCCAAGTATTGGGGATTTTGGAGAGCTGAAATAAAAACTGAAAACCATGAAAGTCAGCAGGTTTGTGGAGAGAGAAATAGCTAAAACCATATTGCATTTGAAAGGATACCTGTGTTTCTCTCTTTCCAGATGCTTTCTGTCTACCATTACTGCAGCCTGCTCTCTCCAGCTCTGCCTAATCTCATTTCTGAAGATAACAGGCTTGTGCTTGTTAGCAAATGCACTGTGTGGTCTTTTACAATCAACCTGAACAGCAACTGGGGCTTTGCTTTAACATTTGATTGTGAAGATGATATCTCCAATGTATAGGTTTCCCACAGTACTGCAGTGAAGTGTCAACCTTTGTCCTTATGTGCCTCCATTCGTAGAGCAGGACTTGAACATGAGACTATGTGAGAATAAGACTACTACACACTGAACCACAGCTGACACTGACATCGAATGCAGTGAAGGATGAGGTATTGTTAATATTTGCTCATTAAATTTACATAAACTTTATTGCCTGGAATTTACATGGAGGCAGATGTTTCCCCTAACTACTGCAGTCACTTCAGTGTAACGTGAAGGAGTAAAATGCAAGTGGACAAAAATGGAAGTCAATGCCATTTCTTTGGGATTTTGTTTCTGAAGTTAGGGTGGTACATAGTCAGGACCACATCAATGTGAGCTGGCATAGATACTGGAGACAGGGACAGCAGTGGAGAGACCTCCCCATAGCTGGACCTCAGCTGTTAGATACTATCTGTTAGACACAAGGTATTTGTTCAGCAGCGACAGGAAATGTACATGTTTCTGTCAGAAACTCCAAAGCCAGTACACACCCTTGGACAGAAGGATTGCTGGATTGCATTTCAGGTACTTGTGCTGATGATGACTGTCCCCTGACGTATTCCTAACCATGTGGTGAAGTGTTTGTGACAAATCAATGTCCTATACAGTTGGGTCATCTGTTTACAAACAGTTGGTGAGAAGTGTAGAGGGATCCTAAAAGGGGAGGTGGAGAAGGGGGTCATGGCAGTTACTGTGGAGGGAGACGGTAGGAATTGTGTTCTCATTCACTCCCACATCTCACCTTACCCTGTCCTGTCTGTCAGAACTACACATGGCACTTGTTCTCCCCTCCAACTGAGTCTGGCTGTGCAATCTTAGGAGGGAATAGTCCTGGTTTGCACATAGGTAGTCTTGGATGCTTATTACATTGACGCTCTTTATTTGAATGTAAGAATGAGTTTTTGTGAATTAATTATTGTCATGGTATTTATGTTGGACCCACCTCGTTCCTGTGATGGGTGTCAGCAGGGAAGAGGGGAGAGGGTAGTTGGGTCTGGGAGGGGGTCATGCCAGAAAGCTTTCCAGTGTTAGCACAGTTCTCAGGTAGAGCTTTCCTGCCTAAGGCCTGCACATGTTTCCGAGGGAGATTGACCGATGGCTCCAGGCTCCCAGTGCTCTCATCTGCCAAATATGGAATTAATGTCAGCGATGGCAGAAAGAGAGCATGAATTAGCTACTTTGGGGGTGGAGCTCACTGGTATCTCTCCATTGCCAATTTGCCCGTTTTATCTTCCCTCCCATCAGCTTTCCAACTATTTCTCAGGATGAAAGGATTCTGCTCCTCATGAATTATTATGTGTTGTGGACACCATACTTCAAAAGACGCTTCATGTCTCCTTAATCTATTGCAATTAGCTTCATCAGTTCTGAGGAAGCATTAATTCTGATTTCTCTCCACAGATGCTGCCAGACCTGCTGAGCCTTTCTGTATTTCTGTATTTGTTGCTGATTTCCAGCATCCGCAGTTCTTTCAGTTTTTATGCAATTAGCTTCCTGGCTTCACTGTTGAACTCACGAACTCCACCTATGAAAATTGTCAGAGAATGGGTTTGCGTCAAGTCCTGTACTGAAACCATTTTCCAGGATTATCACCCCCGCTGTATCCCACCACACACACACATACACACGCGCGCACACACACACACACACGTGCGCGTGCGCACACACCACACACACACACACACACACACACATATATTCAGCTTTTTGAAGTGGGCCTCTTGGATCACTAAATGAGAGGAGAGAAGGACAATAGAGGGATGATACTAGTCTAACAGCATGAGCAACAGCCATTAGAGAGAATAGCCTATCAGAAGCAAGACCTGTAGACAGGGTGTTAATGTTGTTACAAACAACTGAATGCAGTCACTTTTTTTTAATTCATTCATGGGATGTGGACGTCATTGGGCAGGTCAGTATTTATTGCCCATTCCTAAATGCCAAAAGGGCAGCTGAGAGTCAGCCACATTCACACAGGGCGAGGTGCACCCTGAGTTGTACGACGATGGGCAGACAATACCTTCAGATAGCAGCTGATTGAGATTAAACTAATACTCAGCTGGTAGAACAGTAAGGGTCAGCAAAGTAATACTGAGCAAACACATTCCAGATCGCACACATAGGGTCTGCGTAAACCCTACCTAACAAGCCTCAATAGACTGAATAACTATTACAAGCCAGCCGACTGGGCTAAGTAAATGTACACAGCTCTTGGCTAGAGTCTTGTGGTACACTGGTAGTGTCCTTACCTTGAAGCAAGGCAGACCTAGATTCAAGTCCACCTGCTTCCAGGAACTGTGTAATATCATTTCTGAACAGGTTGCTTAGAAAGTATCCATCTCTACTCAAAATGAGTGTACAGAACTCTGCTGGAGTTCAACTCTCTTTTGATGTTAAATAAACTGCTTGAATTCAAAACATTCATACAATGTGGTAGTCTTTATTTGATCTCTACTCCACCTTTGATGTCATTCTCTTCTTCTCCTTCAGATCTTGCACTTTGTTGAATAAATATCTGCAAAGATTAAAGTGTTTCTTTTTCATTTTCACCAAATCCTGGAGCTTAATTTTCTAACGAGGAGCAAGACTCAAACTAATGACATGCATTTGGATGAATAGCCGGCCAGAATTCCGAATGGTATTCCAGCCGTGTTAATGCCTGCCTCCTGTGTTTTTTTTATAAATTTTGCCACACGTACAAAAAATGATGCAAGGAAACTGGGGCTGAATCTCACCTCAACAGATGAAAACAGCATGGTGGAACATGCTGAGAAAGGTCATCATGTGAAGGAAGTTTGGCATTGAGTTGCACGAGGAACAGAAGGACTGAATAGCCGAGCTTCAGCCTGTCAACATTGAGAGAATTAATTATCTGGTCGGGTTTCATGTGGATGTGAAATACGCCCACCCGATGCTTCTACTAAAGTTGAGAGTCAATGGTCGCTGATGTACACAAGTAAATGGAAGTAGTTCGACCCGTTACTAATCAGAAAGTATAAGTACATGTGCAAGGCAGACTGATGGGCAATTATCCTGGAGCCTGGAGCAAACAAATGGGCAGGAAGTGAAGATAAGGATAAGCATTTCATATTCTGTATCTGTCATTATTTCAAATTCAAAGAGGGACAACATGGACATCAAAACAGCAATCTGAACGCAGAAGAGAACTAATCTTGAAGTATTGCATTTTAACATTGGAGTTAACGAGATGTGTATCTTAATCCATGTGATTGTGCTGACTTAGAATGTAATCAATAATGTAACCAATGCAATGTATACATCCTGTTATTTTACTTTTGCATGTTGCCATTTTCCTCCCCTGAAGGTTCCAGCTGATACTGGATTAACATTCCCAGGATACTGACAGTTATCTAATACTTCTACAATATATGCAATTCACACATTGGTCAACTTCAGGGTTTTTTGACAGCGAAGAACATCTGTCCTTATTTTTATACGAAGTAAGAAGAAATAGGTCATTGATAATCCCATAAGTTGCTTTCTGCAGGTGAAACTGGACAAAACTGAAGAATGAACAATCCAGGTGGTACCTGATGAAGGAGCAGCGCCCGGAAACTAGTGCTTCCAATTAAACCTGTTGGACTATAACCTGGTGTTGTGTGATTTTTAACTTCAGGAACAATGTGTACCCAATAAGCACAGTCTGCTAATTCCACATAACAGACCTAAACAAGACGACACAACATGTCAACATGACTCTAGCCACCCTGCCATATTCTAAAGACATCTTAGAGATGACGACTAGACTACCCCTAGGCACCATGTTAGTCCACAAACCTACCACCACACTGAAACAGCTCTGAATGAATTTAAAGGACCCCATGCCAACGACCAGCAGAATGAATGCCATATACAGCACGAGCAACAGCCATTAGAGAGAATAGCCTATCAGAAGCAGGACATGTAGACAGGGTGTTAATGTTGTTACAAACAACTGAATGCATTCACTTTTTTTTATTCATTCATGGGATGTGGACATCATTGGCCAGGTCAAGGCCTGGAACAAACATTACATCGGACAGATTAGCAGGAAACTAGCCACCAGGATATATGAACACTAACTAGCCACCAAAAGACATGACCAACTATCACTAGTATCAGGACAAAGTGAGGACTGCAGATGCTGGAGATTAGAGCTGAAAAATGTGTTGCTGGAAAAGCGCAGCAGGTCAGGCAGCATCCAAAGAGCAGGAGAATCGACGTTTCAGGCATAATGTCAATTCTCCTGCTCCTTGGATGCTGCCTGACCTGCTGCGCTTTTCTAGCAACACATTTTTCAGCTTATCACTAGTATCACTAGTATACACCACACAGATGAAGAGGGACACCAGTTCAACTCGGACAATACATCTATCCTGGGACAGGCTAAACAAAGATACGCACGAGAATTCCTAGAGGCCTGAATTTCAAACCACAAGCCCATTAACCCCATTCACCAAAAGAACCAAAAGTGGTACCATCCACCACAGCAGACCAAGACAAATAAATAGCAGCAGGACAGAACACCAGTGCTTCATCGGAGGCTCACTGATGATGTTACCTAACATAGTGACGAAATGTCTGAGAACAAATCTACGAGCTCAGTGAGCAAACGTACAAGCTGAATCACAACCTGAGCTATAAACCTTCCCCAAAAGTGCAAGAGTAATTGGCAAGTTTACTCTGATTGATGAAGCATTGTCATTGACACGTCTGCAATTCAGTGGTGATCAGTCTTATTGTGTCACAAGTAACTCCACAGTAGTCTGGACATATTTTAACGACAACCTTTTATTTTCAGACTGGCACAAAAAGTACAGCCATGGATCTGCACAGTTTCAGAGTGTCTCTTCCATTAAGTCCCTTTGTTCAGTACTTTCTGTTCATCATGTGATACTCTACCATCGCTACTTCATGTTCCCTCAGGCACATACTGTTAAGTCATTACTCTATTACTGTGGAAAGAGCACCAAGGGAACGATTAGGTTTGCAATTCCTTGTTAATTTAAAAAGACTCAAGGCTGGAACATCTTCCTTTTATTTGCATATCATGGGTCCCTGTATACAGTAGATCGCTTGAACAATTGAACAATAAGCTACCTTATCAGCTTGGTTAACTGTCACAGACTGGTTGTTAGTTTAGCTATTGACATACTTAGGATTGTTCAGCAGAAATTGCCAAGTCACAGAATCACAGTTAACAATGGGCATTCTCTTTGGTGTTTCACAAGTACAGGCTGATTGACAGTCTGTATAATACTTACTTTGAATAAGGGAAGGAACATGATGTTTGATTCTGCAGTTGTCCTATCTATCTTTTCAGTGATATTTAACCTCTGTAGTGCTAAGCAACTAATTAACTGATGTTTCAACATAGACACTAGACTGAATGGGATAAGTCATTACTTTAACCAATGATACAATATGGGGCAATGATTTAGCATCTCATATGACACCATGCTCTATTTTTATTCCATAGAAATCATTGGAAACAAAATTTCAGGAGAAATGGAAAAATGGACAACCGATTCAATATGATACACGTTGCTCTGCATCACAAAGGCAAGATCTACACCGATAATGGCAGGATCAGACTGAAACATTCACTGACCGCTTAGCCTAAGATGACGTAATTTAATTTATGATCTGTGAAGAAATGAAGGACCCGTGAAAATTGCAACAAAAAAATGGGAAACAATGTTGATTTTAAAATGGTTGGAATTGTTAAGGAAATTTCCAGCGTGAGGGGTATACATTTATACATAAGGATTAATCCCAAAGATTGACACAAATTATTCAACATGAAGGTAATCATACTCTGTGACTTGTTTATAAACTGAAGGTCAACCCTGCTTGAGAAAGCATGAATCAGTCAAACACTGTTGTTGATTTAATATTTTATTTGCACAACGGAAAGCAAGAACTGTTTCTTTTCGAAGGTGTTGAGGGAAGTGCAACATAAAGAACATTTCTGAGTACTGCCACTAGCTGTCCTCCTTGATTGTGTCTAAGATTCCTCACAGTGTAATAAGAGACATTTCCTAATCATTTCCCAATGATTCTGGAGCAAGATTCCTGAGTAACACAATCATGAATAGGCAAAGATCAATTTGGAGATACTTGGAGGAAAGCGAAAATCTATGTTGAAGGATCAGCAGGTTGAATCACTGTTGTGTAATGATTTGAATGCTGTCACTATACAGATCGAGAACCTTTAAGATTGTGCATTTGCCATCCAGGATTACTATTTAGGAGAGACAGATCATAGTCAAGTAAGAAACAGTAAGGTATTTGGTTAGGCCAGAGAAAGAGGGCATGGAGTAAGGTAAACAAGATACAGATACAGAAGGAAGGTGATAATGACAGGGACATAAAACATCAGTACAGCACAATACAAGCCCTTCAGCACCTCAATGTTGTGCCAGCCTTTTGTCCTATTCTAAGATCAGACTAACCTTCATGCCCTTCATCGTACTATCCTCCATGGGCCTACGCAAGAGTCTCTTAAATGTCCCTAATGTACCTGACTTTACCACCACTTCAGGCAGTGCCTTTCATGCACCTTCTACTCTGTGTGTAAAGACCTTGTCTCTGACACTGGGGTGGCATAGTGGCTCACCGAGCCAGGGACCCAGGTCCAATCCCAGCCTTGGGGAACAGTCTGGGTGGAGTTTGCACATTCTCCCCATATCTGCGTGGGTTTCCTTCGGGTGCTCTGGTCTCCTCCCACAGTCCGAAGATGTGCAGGCCAGGTGAATTGGCCACTCTAAATTGCCCATAAAGTTCGGTGCATTAGTCAGAATGGAATGGGTCTGAGTGGGTTACTCTTCGGAGGGTCGGTGTGGACTTGTTGGGCTGAAGGGCCTGTTTTCACACTGTAGGGAATCTAAACCTTCCCCAAATTACCTGAAAATTATGCTCCCTCATGACAGACATTTCCACCATGGGCAAAGGTCTCTGGCTATTTATGCCTCTCAACATCTTGTACACCTCTATCAAGTAACCTCTCATCTATCGTCACTCCAATGAGAAAAGCCCTAGCTCTCTCAGCCTTTCTTTTTAAGACATGCCCTCCAGTCCAGGTAGCATCTCTATGCACCTTCTTGAAAGCTTTCACGTCTTTCCTATAATGAGGCAACCAGAACTGAACACAATATTCCAAGTGTGGTCTAAGAAAAGCTCTATGGAGCTGCAGCATAACCTCATGGCTCTTAAACTCAATCCCTGTGCTAAAATGAAAGCCAACACACTATATGCCGCCTTAACAACCTTACCAAATTGGGTGACAACCTTGAGGGATCTATGAACATGGACCCCAAGATCTCTCTGTTCCTCCACACTGCCAAGAATCTTGCCTTTTACCCTGCAATCTGCATTCAAATTGGACTTTCCAAAGTGAATCGTTTCCCACTTTTCCAGGTTGAATTCCATCAGTCTCTTCTCAGCCCAGTTCTGCACCCTGTCAATGTCCCGTTGCAACCTACAACAGCCCTCCACACTATCCACAACTCCACTAACCTTTGTATCATCAGCAAACTTACTAACCCACCCTTCCATTTCTTCATCCAAGTCATTTATAAAAAACCCAAAGAGCAGAGGTCCCAGAACTGATCCCTGTGGAACACCAGTGGTCACTGAGCTCCAGGCTGAATACTTTCCATCTGCTACCACCCTCTGTCTTCTATGGGCCAGCCAATTTGTATCTAGACAGCCACATTTCCCTGTATCCATGCCTCCTTACTTTATGAATGAGCCTACTATGGGGAACCTTATCTAACGCCTTGCCAAAGTCCATATACACCACATTCACTTCTCTACCTTCATCAATGTGTTTTCTCACATCCTCAAGGAATTCAATAAGGTTTGTGAGGCATGACCTGTCCCTCACAAAGCCATGCTGACTATCTCTAATCAAACTACAGTTTTCCAAGTAATCATAAATCCTGTGGTCTCAGAATCCTCTTCAATACTTTGCTTCCCACTGACGTAAGACTGACTGGTCTGTAATTCCCAGGATTATCCCTATTCTCTGCCTTGAACAAGGGAATAACATTTGCCACCCTCCCATCATCTGGCACTACTCCAGTGAACAGTGAGGACACAAAGATCATCACCAAAGGTGCAGCAATCTCCCCTTGCTTCCTGTAGTAACCTTGGGTATACCCCACCTGCCCAGGGGATTTATCTATCCCTATGTTTTTCAAACTTTTCAGCACATTCTCCTTCCTAACATCAACCTGTTCTCATATATCAGCTTGTTTCATGCTGTCCTCACAAATGTCAAGGTCCCTCTCACTAGTGAATACTTGTAATGCATTCATTAAAGACCTCCCTTATTTCCTCCAACTCCAGGCACAAGTTCCCTCCACAATCCCTGATCGGCCCTACCCTCACTCTGGCCATCCTCTTTTTCCTCACATAAGTGTAGCATGCCTTAGGGTTTTCCTAAATCTTACCCACTAAAGCTTTTTCCTGCCCCCTTCCAGTTGTCCTGAGTCCATTCTTCAATTCCTTCCTGGCTACCTTGTAATCCTCTCGAGCCCTGTCTGATCCTTGCCTCCTCAACGTTAGGTAAGCTTCCTGCTTCCTCTTGACTAGATGTTCCACATCCCTTGTCGCCCAAGGCTCTTTCAGCCTACCGTCCCTTTCTTGCCTCAGTGGGACAAACCTGTCCAGCACTATCAGCAAATGCTTCTGAAGCAACCATCACTTCTTTGTCATGCTTTCCCCTGTGTCCATCTGTTCCCAATTTAAGTGCCCCGGTTCCTGCCTAATAGCCTTGTAATTCCCCCTCCTCAATTAAACACTTTCCCATGGTGTCTGCTCCTATCCCTCTTCATGTTGAGAGTTGAGAGTTCAGCTTTGCAGGCTTTATAATTACTCAATATAGATAGTCAGTCATTTATAAGACCTAGCTCAAAAAGGGGCAAGACTAAATTCCTCTGAATATAAGTAATCTGGGGAAGGAAAAGAATGGAGAAGAGATGTTATTCTGATGTTACAATGCTGGTAAGAAAGGATCTCCTAGAGGGGCAAACAAACAATTGAATTACAATCACAATATTTGAACAAGACAACAAACAGAGTTGACTAGATAGTGGAGAATTTTTGTTAGGAATTTGCCCAAGCTTGCGAAACATACAGAGTATTATATAAAGAGTATTTCACTATTCGAATATAGACTAGTAAAAAAAGGGAACAATTTCTAAATTGTTTACAGAGTAAATTTCTTGATTATTATCATACTGGAGCAAAAAGAAAACTGGCATAACTGGATCTGGTTGTGTGGGATGAGATGGGTGACAAAGGCCAGGTATCAGGAAGGCAACACTTTAGAGAATACCAAAAATGCTGTCATAAGCTTGAGGTGGCAATGGAGCAGTCCAGAGTATGCATACTTGATTGGAAGAGAGCCAGTTATTGGGTTGGAATCAGATCCTGGCTTAGACAGATTGGAATCATAAATTGGCAGAGTTGTAATGGAACAATAGACTGCCTTTGTAGAGATGCTGGAATGAAAAAGGTACAATCCAACAAGAGTGAAAAATAGAACTAAGGAAACCTGAGCAATGAATAAGATCGGCAGTAAGACAATGGAGAGAAGGAGTGTGAAGAAGATGTCTGGTTGATCATACAATTGAGAACCAGGTTGAATATAGAGTGTTCAATAGCGAAACTGAAAAGGACATGAGAGCCAAAGAGAGGGTTTGAGAAGAGACTTTCAACTAACAGAGAATGGAATCTAAACAAAAAGCAATGAATAACGAATAAGTGATAAGTGCAGGAATACTAAAGTGGATTTGTGTATAAAGGTAGAGGACATCCCTGCTTCAGTGATGGACAGACATTTCTGTAGCTCATGACCCTTCTCGTGTATTTGTCTGAGGGCCAGTACCAAGTCTGCTTTCTCTGAAACTGCACTAGCTCTCTGGGTGATTCCCATTTACAAAGATCTGCACAAGGCTGTTCAGAAATATTCTCGTCTGACTCTTTCTGGTCATAGAATAAAACAGATATTCCTATACTATACAGTCTGACTTTCCATTGTTGTTGCTGTGTAAGGGATAATGACAGAATCACAAAGATCCAATGGGATATGGCCTTGTTCCCAGTAGCTCTTGACCAACTCTACAGGAGCATCTCAGGGTCGTATCCTAGTCCCAACCATGTTCAGGTGCTTCACTACATCATGTTTCCTCCATTGCTGTTCCTCCAGTGTTGCTGAGTCAAAATGCTGCAGTTCCCTTCCTGACAGTATTGTGGGTTTACCTACAGTACATGGACTGCAGTGGTGCATGAAAGCAGCTCAACTAGGGACAAGCAATAAATGCTGGTACAGCCAACAATGGCCATGGTCCATGAGTGAATATAAATATCTCTGCTGGTCTCCAGAGAGAGTTTAATGCATCACAGAAGTTCTTAGGTCATCAGTAACAACGAGCAGTTGAGTTTTGTTTTCCATAAGTGTGATGCCCCAGTCATTTTGGATGCTCCTCAGTTGATGTTGAAGAGCACTGCATGCTTGATGGTGGACTTTTTACTCAGCTGGCCAGCTGGGTTGACTGTTTTATTGACACCAGATTTTGGATTTCATAGAATCATAGAATCCCTACAGTGCAGAAATAGGCCATTTGGCCCATTGAGTCTGCACCAACCCTATGAAGAAAAATCCACCCAGACCCACCCTCACCCTACATCAACCATGCATGTACTGTGGCTAACCCACCTAACCTGCACATCCCTAGTTACTATGGGCAATTTAGCATGGCCTATCCACTTAACCTGCACACTTTTGGACTGTGGGAGGAAACCAGAGTACCCAATGAAAACTCATGCAATAAAAGGGGAGGACGTATGAACTCCACACAGACTGTCATCCAAAGCTGGAATCAAACGCGGGTCCCTGGCAGTATGAGACCATGCTGCCCATCTTCTTGTTATTTTCACCAAATAAATCCATGTTTTTCTTGGTGTTGAGTCCAATGGAAGTATCCAAAGAGCTTTCTTGGGTTCCCTGAAATTTTCTCTTGTGTTTTTTCAAAACTTAATTCCAGACAAAATGGCAACAATCAGAACCTTACTGTTCATGCTCAGTAGGTCCATTGATCCTCCTGTTAACATGAATTGTAGCTGTTGAAATCAGACCAAGTAAATGCAGGAGTTTGTAGTTTGTGTGGTACTGTCATATCAAACATTTGCTGTCCTTACAAACTGTGCTTCCTGAATCTCTCAATCCACTGAAGCTAATGATGCTTGCCATGTATCAAATGTGAAGCTGGCCAATTTTTGATTACATTTGGTTGCTGATACAACAGCTGCTTCAGTAAAAGATTAAATGGCTTTAATAACAGTTTCTGTGTTTAGTTGCTCATTAATGAAGGAATGTCCCATTTCATGTCAAGAGTTTGCCATGTGGCAGTAAGCACAGCCATTTGCTATTACTGGGATGTACCACATATCTCCACCTGACACCAACCCAATGTTTTTTACTCTGTGAAGGTTCTTATTAGCAGTAGAATGATATTGCTTAGGCAGAAACAGCAGAAGGCTGAGCAAAGCCTGTGGCATCAGCTACAAACACTCTCAGCGATCAATATGTCTCATGGCCATTGCTGGAGTACTATCCTAGGAGATGGAATGCGATTCGCTGAATCACTTTAGCGAATATTTCTTAAATGCCAGGTTATCGTATCACTTTTGGCTGTCAATGAATGGTAAAACTTCAGTGAGTTGACATCAGGCAGCACAATATCAGTGACCCGTACATAACTCCCTCCCTCACCATTTTCGCAAAGAGATTAATAGTTGTGTTTCCATTGGATTATTGTCTTTGTTACAGTGGGAAAGCATGATTTCACGATAAGCATTCTTGGGCAGTGAGATTAGTCTAGGAGACGTTATGGCCGGAAGTCCTTCTTCCGTGCTGCAAACATTTGTGATGAGTATTGCATGTCAACATTTCAATTGTACGCTGATCTTCTGAGTGGTTGCGCCAACTTAATGGTGTAGGGAATGACACAGATCATAGTATTGCTACAGTGGGGAAGCAGGCCATTTGGCCCATTGAGTCTATACCAACCCTACAAAGAGCATCCCACCCAGACTCACACCCATAACCTATCCCTGTAACCCTGTATATTCCATAGCTAATCCACCTAATCTGCACATCTGTAGACTGGGGGAGGAAACTGGAGCACCTGGAGTAAATCCACAGACACAGGGAAAATGTGCAAACTCCACACAGACAGTTACTCGAGGGTGAAATCAAATCAGAGTCCCTGACACTGTGAGGCAGCAGTGCTAACCACTGAACCACCGTGCTGCCTGATGGATAATTAGCTGGCTGACAGGAGACAAACAGTATACATAAATGGGTCTTTGTCTGATTCATAGCATGTGATGAGAGATGTCCCACAGAAGTCTGCGCTAAGCCCTCAACTTTTCACAATTTACATTAAAGACTGAGACGAAGAGAACCATATTCAGTAAGGATAGGTGATAATACCGCCACCATGATAATCCTCAACACCGGCACTCTGCAATACTGCATTTTCACTCCCCTACTGTACTCCGTACGCAGACACAACTATGTGGCCAAATTCCACCCCAACTCCATGTACAAGTTTGCTGACGACACCACCATTATAGGTCGGATCTCAAACAATGACGAGACAGAATACAGGAAAGAAATTGAGTGCTCAGTGGCATAAAGACAACAGTCTCTCCATCGAAGTCAACAAAATGGAGGAGCTGGTCATTGACTTCAGGAAGTGGAGTGGAGGGCGCCAAAGGTGCTTCACTGGTGCTGAAGTATGTGAGCGACAGTTCCTGGGAGTGATTATTGAATGATTAGATGTAGATTCCCTACAATGTGGAAACAGGCCCTACAGTCCAACAAGTCCACACTAACCCTCCGAAAAGTAACCCACCCAGACGCATTTCCCTCTGACTAATGCACCTAACACTATGGGCAATTTAGCATGGCCAATTCACCTGACCTGCGCATCTTTGGATTGTGGGAAGAAACCAGAGCACCCAGAGGGAACCCACACAGACACTGAGAAAATGTGCAAACTCCACACAGAAAGTTACCCAAAGCTGGAATCGAACCTGGGTCCCTGGTGCTGTGAGGTTGCAGTGCTAACCACTGAGCTACCGTGCTGCCCTCAGCCACTGTGCTGCCTGCCATGATGATTACCAACAATCGGTCCTAATCCACCCATGTCAATGCAATGATCAAGGATGTACAATAATGCCTCTACTTCCTCAAAAGACTAAGGAAATTCAGCATGGTCACAAAAACTCCTTGCAATTTTTATAGATGCATCACAGAAAGCATCCTATCTGGATGCATCACGGCGTGGTACGGCAACTGCTCTTCCCAAGACTGCAAGAAGCGACAGAACATTGTGAACATAGCGCAGTCCATCACATAAACCAGACTCCCATCCATTGAGTTGAGAGTGTGGTGCTGGAAAAACACAGCCGGTCAGGCAGAATCCAAGGAGCAGGAGAATCGATGTTCAAGCATAAGCACTTCATCAAGAATGATGAAGTGGGCTGAGAGATAAATGAGAGGGGGGTGTGTGGTGGGGCTGGGGGGAGGGTAACTGAGAATGTGATAGGTAGATGAAGGGAGGGTGAAGGTGATAGGTCGGAGAGGAGGATGGAGCGAATAGGTAGGAAGGAAGATGGACAGGTAGGACAGGCCAAGAGGGTGGTGCCGAGTTGGAAGCTTGGATCTGGGATAAAGTGGGGGAAGGGGAAATGAGGAAACGGACGAAATCCACATTGATCCCATGTGGTTGGAGGGTCCCAAGGCAAAAGATGAGGCATCAGTTGGTAAGGGTGGGCGATGGAGGAGGCCCAGGACCTGCATGTCCTTTGGGGAATGGGAGGGGGAGCTAAAGTATTTGGCCACAGGGTGGTGGGGCTGTTTTATGCTTATGCCCCAGAGATGTTCTCTGAAGCGTTTTGCAAGTAGGCGTCTTGTCTTCCCAATGCAGAAGAGACTGCATCGGGAGCAATGGATACAGTAAATGACGTGTGTGGAAGTGCAGATCAATCTTGGATGGATATCATCTGTACTTCTCGCTGCCTCAGGAAACCAACCAACATCATCAAAGATTCCTGTCACCCCGGTTACACTCTCTTCCACCCTCTTCCATTGAGCAGAAGATATAAAAGTTTGAAAAGATGCACAAACAGAGTGAAGAACAGCTTTTTCCCTACTGTTGTCAGATATTTTAACAGGCCTCCCAAATGTTAATCTCTCTCTCTGCACCTTTTTTGTGGCTGTAATACTGCATTCTGCACTCTACTCCAATATCCTGGTGCACTTTCTATGGTCCGATCTGCCTGTAGAGCATGCAAAACAACACTTTTCACTGCATCTTGTTACATGTGACAACAATAAATCAAATCAAGTCAAATCAACAAAGACATGATCATTAAATTCACAGATCACACCAAGATAGGAAGTTGGACTGTTGTGAAGAATATGTAGGAATATGTGGATGAGGTAAGTGAGTGAGCAAAAATCTGGCAGATGGAGTACAATGTGGGAAAATGCGAAGTTGTTCAATTTGATGGTAAAAAAAATCTTACTTAAGCAGAGAAGAACTGCAGAAATCTAAGTTATCAAGGGACCTGGTTGTTCTGGTGCGTGAGAAGCAAAAGGTTAGTTTGCAGGTACAGAATGTAATCAAGAAGGCCAATTGGATGCAATCCTTTATTATGAGAGGAATAAAACAGAAAGTAAGGATGTTATGCTTCAATTATTCAGTCCATCTGTGAGATCACATTACAAATATTTTGCTCTCTGTATTTCAGGAAGGCTATCAGTATATTGAAGGCAATTTTGAATGAGTTACTGGATGAGGGAGATGACTTATGAGGCAAGGTTGGGCAGATTGGGCTTGTTACCACTGGAGTTTAGAAGAGTGAGGAGTGACTTGATTGAGGTGTATAAGAATCGTGAATGGTCTCGGCAGGGTGATCAGGAAAGGATGCTTCCTCTCATGGTTCAGTCCAGAACTAGGTTTTATTGTTTTAAAATTAGATGTTCTCCTTTGAGGACAGTCACAAACAGGATTTGGAAATCTCTGCCTCAGAAGATGACAGACACAAGGTCATTGGATATCTTTAAGATCAATTGGATCGATTCATATGGGGCAGGGGAATTAAACATTCAAAGTAGATGGGAACATTGAAATTTAAAAGCAATCAGATCAGCCAAGGTGTTATTGAGCAGCAGAGTAGGTTTGAGGGACCAAATGGTCTCACTTTGCACCTAGTTAGAATGTTCGGAAAGCAATGCTCTGAGTTCCATAGTCACATCAGATTCGGAAGGTATTGTGGGTCTATCCATAGTAGGTGGACTGCAGCGGTTCAAGAAGGTAGCTCACCACCATCTTCTCAAGGGCAACCAGGGATGAGCAATAAATACTGACCAGCCAGCAATGCCCACATCCCACAAGTGAACAAAAAACTAAAGTAAAAGCTCTGATTCTTTCTCTCTCTCTACAGATGCCATCAGACCCTCTGAGTTTCTCCAACAGTTTCTGTTTCTAAAACGTTTTGCTTCTGTGCTGTTGGGACCATAAATGTGTTTTAGCCACGGTTGATTAATCTGAAGTTTAGAAATATTTTGAATTAATTAGCCACTTCAGGACTTTAATAGACCCGAGTGTGGGCAGACTGCTTGATGCCTTTCCTGTCCACAGTAATATAGGCAACAAATCAGGTTTTCTGGGAAGCTGGGGAGGAAGGCATTTTGTTCTTTGAGCAGCCTCACTGGCAGGGGTCACATTAAATACTGCCACAAAGAGTAGAAATAATCAATGTATGGTCAGCGGGTTGACAGCGTATAACCAATGGGCTAACGTATGGATCAATGTTTCAGCCTCAACTCTTCACAAGCCATATCATTCACTTCGACAAAGAATAATTTATCCACACTAGCACAATCCTGGGCAGACTGCCAACTTTCGCTATGGTCCATTTAGGAACCAATAGCTTTTTGTTCACAGTAGATGAAGTTTGGGAATTGCACATCCTTAATCATTGAACGAAGCCACGAGATTCCCTGAGTTTGAGCTATCAAACAGAAATAAAATAGCCATATGATACTAGACTTTAATATCCAGGTCAGCATGGGCTAACTGTGAAGGTACAAGAAATATTTATCAATATGAGGCAATCATAAATTAATCCGCAAATTACCCAGCACATTACACAGCAAATGTGAACATGATAAATCTCATGCAACCCACCTAGGTGTCAGTAATTATCACAAGATACTAAGGTGTCTTTAAACTTCGGAGCTTCCTCCAGAGAGATTTCATTCTGGAATAGTTTGTCATGACTCTGCTTCCTATCTCCCTCAAAGGCTGTTCTGACTTCAGCTCTTGAACACTTGCTCACATCCCATTGGTGCAATCTTGCTCCCTGTCTAAGCTTTGGCTTCTTCTCCAGGGTGTCCCACAGCCCTGTTTCTCTGGAGCCTGTCCAGCCTGTGGGCGGCACGGTGGCACAGTGGTTAGCACTGCTGCCTCACAGCGCCTGAGACCCGGGTTCAATTCCCGACTCAGGCGACAGACTGTGTGGAGTTTGCACGTTCTCCCCGTGTCTGCGTAGGTTTCCTCCGGGTGCTCCGGTTTCCTCCCACAGTCCAAAGATGTGCGGGGTCAGGTGAATTGGCCATGCTAAATTGCCCGTAGTGTTAGGTAAGGGGTAAATGTAGGGGTATGGGTGGGCTGCGCTTCGGCGGGTCGGTGTGAACTTGTTGGGCCGAAGGGCCTGTTTCCACACTGTAAGTAATCTAATCTAATTACTGTCTAGACTCGGTTCCTCAGTCCCTGCTGGTCCCTGCCATGTCTCTCATTCTTAATTGCTGCGAGGGAGTCAGAGTCAACCAAATTGCCGTGGGTCTGGAGTCACACATGGGCCAGATCAGATAAGGATTTCATTCCCAAAGGGGTATCAGTGAACCAGCAATCACCAATAGTTCCACGGTTGTCATTGGATCTTTTTATTGCAGATTTTTGTTGAATTCAAATTTCACAATCTGCCCTGGTCGCATTCAAACCCCTGACCCCAGAACATTAGCTGGGGTTCCTCATTACTAGTTCAGTGACATTAAAACTGCCCCACTGTCTCCCCATTTGCGATATGCTTTAATCATCTCAGTTGAGGAAGGCAATATTTATTTTGGAAAGACTGCAAATGATTCCTGGGATGAGGGGATTGTCCTGTGAGGAGAGTTTGAATAAACTAGGAGTAGGTACTTACACCTAAGATGGTTCCATTGTAAAAAAACTTTTCCATGTACTTCTGTGCATGACTGCATGTGACAATAAAAGATTATTATATTCTATTCGATATTCATTGTGGTTTAGATGAATGAAAAAGTGATCTCATTGAATTGTATAAAATTCAGAAAGGACTCGGTAGAGTAAATGCTGGGAGAATGTTTCTACGGGCAAGTCAGTCTAGCATCAGGGGTCATGGTCTCAGAATAAGCAACCATTTAGAACTGAGAAGAAGCTTTTAATCTCTTTATAACTATTGATATTCTCTACCACAGCAAGGTGCTGTGGATAGTTGCTCATTGAGTGCATTTGAGTCAGAGACCAACAAATTTTTAGATATGGGAGAATTAAGGGAGATGGCAACAAATTTTTATGGATCTGAGAGATAGTGAGACTGGCAGAATGAGATGACAAGCCCAGTGGCATCTGACTCAATGTCAGGGTCAACTTGTGCTATGTTTTATGCTTTTCACAAGTGGTAATGTGGGATTCTCACTAGGCAGCGATGAGTTACCACTTGACAGTCATTGTTGCTTTTTCAATGCTTTTTTCACAGCCAAATTCACCTCATTAACATCCAGCCTCTCATCTTACCAAACTCACCAAATAGCCCAAATTAGCTTAACATGGCATCATGTGTCGACACAGACTTGGTGTGCCAAAGGGCGTGTTCCTGTGCTATACTGCTCTTTGAGTTCTTCATGTCAGGAAGACTAAACAAGGAACCCAAAGCAAGCGCCAGGCAGATTCAGCTTATCGCTTGCTCCAGAAGACCTCCAGACCATAATATTACATGGTCCATGGGCAGCAGCCACACACACCCCACATCTATGGATGTTGGCATCCAACATTACAATGTCTCAATGTACCCCCATGCCATATCTCCAATCCACTTGCAGGACACTTCTACATTTCAGTGCTGCACCTTCAGCTATTCTGGCATCTACCATTATAATGCTGCAGCAAGAACATGGTGTCCTCAGGGAGATATACCCTGCTTCTGGTCTGGACCAGGTTGCAGATCTGCACTCTCTGTTTGACCTCATAGTGCTCACTCTGAATAAACCTGGATGCAATGCTAGCCCTGAATTGCCTTACCTTGCCTTTTTCAGCTTTTCCCTCAGCCAAGACTGGGCACCACATCATCCATCAGCCTGACCACAAAGTGGGGTAATGATTTCCCCTTTGTGCCAGGCCCAGTGGCCATGCCAGGACAGCTCTGCACTTACTGTGCTTGTCCAGGTCCATAAAGACCATTTAAATATGGTGCAGGCACAGGTGATTCTGGGATATTTACTGAGTGGTAAGTTGTTCCAGGAATGGCGTGTGGATAAATTGGGGGGAAATCAGTCATGAGAGATGCCATAGGGGCAGGATGGGTAATTAATGATCTGGGTTTTGGAAGATATGCGAGAGAACGCATTAGGCCACAGGGTGACAAATCTTCCAAAAATGATGTAATATACAGTTAATGGGAATCACATAGGATGGTGTAACTGACGTAGCAGATCCACCACGACCTTACTGAATGTGAAGTAGTCTCAAGGTGATGAGTAGGCTATTACTGCTCCTCCTTTTCTGTTCTGAACCTTCTCTCCTTTAGAGTATTGCAAAGTGAGTGATTGGGATATTATCACCCTAAGCCCCTCATGGTGAAATTTAGAAGATTTTAGATGGGTTGCAGGAGTGGAAAAGGAAGAAAAGCAGATGAAAGGCAGATGACAGCTGGATTTTGGTTGACACAGGACCTAAAGAAGAATAAATGATTCACAATAAAGGCAAATAGTATCCTCTGTGAAACAAATGAATTCCACATTTCTAGTCCTCTGTCAGACATTTTACAGGTCCTTAGGTCTTTCTCCACACATCTAAGGAAAGCTGAAAAACACAGGTGTTAAGCCACTGCTTGGGATGATCCAAAGCATTTTATAACCAATGAAGTCCTTCCAAGTGTATTCACTGTTGTAAGCAATCCCACTCGGACAAAAAGGCCAACTCTGGTCAGATATTTTCCTGGTGGCTACATCACAAGGACTTCTTACCTTCAATGGTCTATATAATCAAAGTTTAACATTTCCCAGATTCCTAAAATTATTAATGTTAGAAGCTCAATGTTAGAAACACATTTTGAACATCCCGACAATTCTTCTCCTGACTTATTTGCAGCAGTGTCCAGTGGAGTATTGTTTCTCTTGGTTTCTCCAGTCCTGGAGAGTTGCAAGCTTACTCATGGAGGATGATGATTGACTGTCTTTTCTATCTCTTCCTTCCTCCAACCAATGACCCTTAACCTCGAATTGATTTGCGCAATTAAATGTTAATTATATTGTATTTTTCAAAGCTTTCATTAGGAACATTCATTGTCACTTATAAAGAGTTAATGATCGATCTTGATACTCTACTGTAAGTGGCAGTTTGACTAAAACATGATTTGAAAAAAAACTCCGAGTCTGAGTACATCGAACTGACTGTAGGGCACGTAACATTATGTTTCTGAGTCAGGAAAGGAAAGACTCTTCTAAAAAAAGTTGATGATGGATGTGCTGAACAAGGAGAAAACTGCTTTGCCCATCAAATGGACTCGATTTGAAAGAAAAATCCTGCATTTTTGCTGATAATATGAATAAAGAAAAATATATAAATCAAATGGTGCCAAATTGTTGAGATTCTTGGATTACTGTGCAAAATGTGATTCCAGATGCATTACTGAGAGGTTCATTTTCCCTCAAGTCAGAAAGAAACCATTATAAAGATTTATAAGAACGATAAAATGAACAGAGCTACAGCATAGAAGATTAATTTGTTATGAATGATGTTGGCTCAACTCTGAGCTTCTCAAGAGTTATGGAGCCAATAAAGAAAAGGAACCTGCATCCAAGAGTTGTCAATCTCTGTCTTTACAAATGGTTAAGAGAGGATGTACATTTATATTGTGCCTTATATAACAGCAGGGTGTCCCAAGTGCTTTATGGCCACTGTAGCACTTTTGAACTGAAGGAACAGTTGCAATGTAGGAAACACAGTGATTAATTTGCAGACAACAGATTCCATAAACAGCAAAGAGATGGCGACTGGATGACCCGTTTTGGTGAAATTTCATTAAGGACACTTTTGCTCTTCATCCACCTGAGAGGGCAGATGACGTCTCAATTTAACATTTCTTCAGCTCTGAAACATCAGCTTAAACCACATGCCTCTGGAGCTGTGCTAGAACCCACAACCTTTTGACTGAGAGGAATATATTCAGATTGAGCCATGGCTGACACGAGTGCTCCTTCAACAGAACAGCTCAGTCCATTGAAATATAGGCAGGGAATTGCCACAGTTCCTGGCATCCCTTAACTTCACATGGTTATTTTTCAACACTGTGACCACTTTGGTAAATAGAGGCACAAAACAGGGTGGTAAATGATAGGCTTGTCTGACAAATCGATGTGTCATGCTGTGCTCACAGCTTCATATATTTCCAGTGACATGTACAGTAGATCTTTGTGTTGCTGTCAAGGTAGCGTATTGTCTGAGACAAGCCCTCCTTCTGCATTACCCCCACCTCACCAGTCCTGTACTCGGAGGTGTAGAGTGATAGCGCACACAGAACACACCACTCTGGTCCCCTGGAAAAGTTGCAGTCAAAAATTTATACCAACTTTCAAACTCCAAAAAAAAAATCAGTTTGCACTGTCAACACATCTGTGCTGGCCTTGAGGGTGGTGGGTTGATCATTGGAGAGTTTGCAGGAAGGATGGTGGTGGGAGGACGAACAGACAATTTCAAGATCATTTGCTGCTGTGCTTATGGCTGCAAGAGAGAAAAATACTTGACTGTGTTGAGACTTGGAACGGCTGTGAGTCAATGTGGCAAAGAGACAGAGAGTGTAAAGTACCACCACTTCCTCAATGCAAACAGGCTCTGTGAAAGAAACCTTTTTTTTAGCTTGAGCTTAAAACCCATTCCAAATTAAATCTTCGTCCACAATGTGAAAATTTTGAAAAAACAGAAAGTTCTGGAAACGCACAGCAGGTTAGTCAGCATTTAGCAGAGAGCTTAATATTTCCATTACATTGCCTCATCAAAACGGGTGACTTACTGGATTTGCAATAAAACGAAGGACTGTATTTACACAGCACCTTGTAGATTTAGATTCCCTACAGTGTGGAAACAAGCCCTTCGGCCCAACCAGTCCATGCTGACCCTCCGAAGTGTAACCCACCCAGACCCACTTCCCTCTGACTAATGCACCTATCACGATGGGCAATTTAGCATGGCCAATTCACCTAACCTGCACATCTTTGGGCTGTGGGTGGAAACTGGAGCAAACGCATGCAGACACAGGGAGAATGTGCAAACTCTACACAAACAGTCGCCTGAGGCTGGAATCAAACCTCAGACTGTGAGGCAGCCGTGCTAACCACTGAGCCACCATACCACCAGAATCTCATGAGAATCTCAAAGTTTAAAACCAATCAATTTTTGAAATGCAGTCACTGTTTTAATGTAGAAAAAATGGCAGCTCATTTGTGCACAGGAAGGTGATGATCTTGCGGTATTATCGCTAGATTATTAATTTAGAAACTCAATAAATGTTCTGTGGACCCAGGTTCAAATCCCATGGTAGATGGTGGAATTGGAATTCAATAAAAATGATCTGGAATTAAGAATCAATTGAAGACCACGAAAACATTGCCAATTGTCAGGAGAAACTGGCTCACTAATGTCCTTCAGGCAAGAAAATCTGCCACTCTCACCTGGTCTGGCCTACTCTAGAACTATTCAGTTCTTTCAATCGCTACAAAATCTCACCAAATAAATGAAACCTGACAGATCACCCAGCATCAACCTGGATACTGAAAGAGACAACAGCAGCAACCGCCCTACCGACCCTGCAATATCCTCCTTACAAACATCTGGGGGCTAGTGCCAAAACTGGGAGAGCTGTCTTACAGAATAGTCAAGCACAGTCTCAGAATCACATCTTACAGACAATGTCCCAGACACTACCATTCCCATCCCTGAATATATCCTATCCCAAGAGTGACTCAGCAGCAGTAATACTGATCAAGCTGATCCCAAAGGACATAGCTGCTGGATTGGGTCTGTGGCAGGTGTGAGGGAACCAACAAGAGGGAAAACATACTTGACCTCATCCTTACCAATCTGCCAGCCACAAATATATCTGTCCATGACAGTATCAGTAAGAGTAACTACTGCACAGTCTTTGTGGAGACAAAGTCCCGCTTTCGCATTGAGAATACCCTCCATCGTGTTGTGTGGCACTATCACTGTGCTAAATGGGATAGACTTCAAGTAGATCTGGTAACTCAACACTGGGCGTCCATGAGGCACTGTGGACCATCATTAGCAGCAGAACTATACTCCTGCAGAATCTGTAAGCTCATGGTCTGTTGTATCCCCCACTCAACCATTATCATCAAGCCGGGGAATTAACCCGGGTTCAATGGAGAGTGTAGGAAGGCAAGCCGGGAGCAATACCAGGCATACCTGACGATGATGTATCAAACTGTAAAGCCACCAAATACGACTACTTGCATACCGAACAGCATATGCAGCATAGATGGAGCAAAAGAGATCCCACAACCAACAGATCTCTAAGCTCTGTAGTCCTGCCACATCTAGTTGCGAATGGTGGTGGGTAATGAAACAATTCCCTGGAAGAGGAGGCTCCACAATATCCCCAACTCCAACGATGGAAGATCCCAGCACATCAGTGCAAAAGATAAGGCTGAAGCTTTCACAGCAGTCTCCAGCCAGAAGTACTGAGTGGATGATCCATCTCGCCCTCCTTCAGTGGTTCCCAGCATCACAGATACCAGTCTTCAGCTAATTCCATTCACTCTGCATGATATCAAGAAATAGTTGGAGGCACTGGATACTGCAAACACTATGGGCTATGCCAACATTCCAGCAATAGTACTGAAGACTTGTGCTTCAGAACTTGCCACTCCCCTAGCCAAGCTGTTCCAGTACAGTTACAACTTTGGTATCTACCCAACAATGTGGAAAATTGCCCAAGTATGTCCTGTTCTTAAAAGGAGGAGAAATCCAAACTAGCCAATTATCGCCCTATCAGTTTACTCTCGATCATCAGTAAAATGATGGAAGGGGTCAACAACAGTGTCATCAAGCAGCACTTGCTCAGCAATAACCTGTTCAGTGACGCCCAGTCTGGATTCCGTCAGGGAAACTCCTGACCTCATTACAGCCTTGGTTCAAACATGGACAAAAAAGCTGAATTCCAGAAGGGAGATGAGAGTGACAACCCTTGACACCAAAGCTACATTCAACTGAATGTGGCATCAAGGAGCCCTCGCAACACTGGAATCAATGGATATCGGAAGGCAAAACTATCTGGTGGTTAGAGTCATACCTGACACATAGGAAGATGGTTGTGGTCGTTGGAGGTCAGTCATCTCAGCCCCAGGATATCTCTGCAGGAGTTCCTCAGGGTAGTGTCCTGGGTCCAACCAATTTTCAGCTACTTCATGAATGACCTTCCTTCCATCATAAGGTCAGAAGTGGTGAGGTCCGCCAATGTTCAGCATCATTTACAACTCCTCAGATACTGATGCAAGTCCATGTCCAAATGCAACAAGGTCTGCACAATATCCAGGCTTAGGCTAACAAGTGGCAAGCAACATTCATGCCACACAAATGCCAGGTTATGACCATCACCAATAACAGGTGCTGCAGATGCTGGAGATCAGAGTTGAGAGTTGAAGGGCTCTGGCCTGAAATGTCGATTCTGCTGCTCCGCAGATGCTTCCTGACCTACTGTGCTTTTCCAGCAACACACTCTCAACTCTCATCACCAATAACAGCCAATCTAACCACTGCTCCTTGACATTCAATTGTGTTACCATAATTGAATTCCCCACTATCAACATCCTGGGAGTTATCATTAATCAAAAACTCAGCTGGACTCACCACATAAACACAATGGATGCAATAGCAGGTCAGAGGCTGTGGTGAGTAACTCATCCCCTGACTTTCCAAAACCTGTTCACCATCTATAAGACACACGTCAGGAGTATGATGAAATACTCCCCACTTTCCAGGATGAGTACAACCCCAACAACGCTCAAGAAGCTTGACACCATCCAGGCTTGACTGGCACTATATTGGCAAGCACCAACTCCCTCCACCACCGATGTGTGCTACTGACAAGATGCACTGCAGAAATTCACCCAAGATCCTCAGACAGCACCTTCGAAACCCATGACAACTCCCATCTAGAAGGACAAGGGCAGCAGATATATGGGAACACAACCACTTTCAAATATCCCTCGCAGCCACTCACCATCCTAATATGGAAATATATCACTGTTCCCTCATGTTGCCGGGCCAAACTCCTGGAATTCCCTCCCTAATTGCATTGTGGGTCAACCATTGTCCAGTGTTTCAAGAAGGCAGCTCACCACCACCATCTCATGGGTAACTAGGGACAGGCAATAAATGCTGGCCCAGCCAGTGATGCTCACATCCCGTAAATGAATAATGCTTTTTAGAAAACCCCACACAATAGATGTACCACAGGTAACAGAAAAGTGGTATACAGACATGAGTTTCCTTGGGAGTCCTCGACATTGACTCTGGACCCCATAATGTCTCATGACATCAGGCAGAATATATAAGAGCAAACAGACTTCCAGCTGATTATTACCCCAGTACACCCTTCAGCTGATGAATCAGTACTGTTCCATGATGAACACTTGGGAGAAGCTCTGAGAGGAGGGAAGGTGCAGGAAGAACAGTTGTATTTCAATATGCAGCAGCTAATGAGCGAGTTGGTCAAGTCCTGAAAAACGAGTCTGACAGATTGACCCATGGATGGGTGGTAAGAAAACCAACTATTTGAGCAACTCACCACTCAGCAGCTATCTGCATGAAGACAGACGTCCTTCTTTCCTGTGCTAGCTTTGAAATGCCAGACAAGCAATGACAGTCCAGCACTGCCTCTCACCAGCAACGTAATGGGATCGCAGTTACAAGGTCACAATGCTCCTGGCACATTGGGAGGAGGCTGACATTCCCTCACATCCCCTGTTCACTGTCACCCTGTTCACTGATTATCCAGCAGGCCACACAGATTACCTGTCTGCAGTTAGCTTCCATCTGAACATCCTCTCTAAGTCAATATAACCATCCCCTGGCCCTACTGTAGACCCATGTAGAGTAGGGTCTACATGGAAGAATGTAGAAGTGGAAGACTATCACAAACAAGAAAGCAATCAAACAAATATGATGACAAATGTGAGTGCTTTCTGAGAGAAAGCAAATGGGAACAAAAACTAAACTAAAAGAGGCTGAACTTCACCTCAACAGCACCAAACACCGTGATCAAAGATTTCTTTTCACAGTCAACAATAGTGTGATGCTCCCAGCTCTCTGCTATTGGAGCTGGGCATCAATCAGGGCCTGTCCAACCTCTAGTGCCCATCTCAGCTGAGCTCCCTCAAGGAAAGTGACACCTCCCTTCCTTCTAAAGTCCTCATCCTCCTCCTTGGAACATTGATCTCATTCCTCCAGTTCCTCAGCATCTATCATATCACCTCATTGCCTGCTCTGATGGTGCAGAGCTCAGAAACACCAGGATTATGCAGCACACTCTGTCGAGACACTTCTGGAGACCCCCTCCCTTTCAGCTCACTCTCAAAGCTGTCCAAACAACCTGAGCAGCCCTACCGTCTGTCCTCCGCATCAGACACAGGGTGTGCAATGGTACCATGAGCCATGGTCACAGTGGGTAGCTATTGTCCCTCAATAACCAGGCTTGGAAGGCTACTGGGCCATCAAACACACAGGGTATACAAGAATGTTGCAGGCAATAGGAATCATGGCAGCTGCTAAGGTTGTGGGCATGCACCTCCAGGAAGTGGGCATGGACATTAAATAAAAGGAGCCCCCTTCCTGTTGATGAACAGTGGTGTGACATGACTCTCTTAGTGCCATGGTGTTGATGGCACCCTGTACCTGAGGGAACCCAGCAAGGTTCCTGAATCCCACTGCCTGGCTCCAGCATTGATCTTGCCATGGGGGTTCAAAATGAACTTGTGTGACCTTTCTCGAATGGCACCAGTGCTTGCAGGGCACCCTTCACTCCCATGAATGAGTCAGTCGCATAGAGGTTCAATGCTGCAGTGACAATCAGAGCCACAGGGTGCGAATAGCCTCCCATTCCTGCAGCCCTCAGATCCCATTCTAGCATCTTGAACAGCTCTTTCAGTATCCCAGGACACACAGAGTCAGCATAGGCCCTGTGCTCATGCCCAGGATGTGAGGCTGAGGAGATATGTGCAGCTCTTGAGTGATGAGTTGGGTGGGTGTTGCATGCCCTCTGCAAGGACATAATAGTGCTCCTGGGTTTGTCAGCAGTCCTGCTCCTCCTGTACCCATCTTCACCCTCTTAGGCTGCCAGCTGCTGTGAGCCACCAGCAGCAAGGCCCATCACTGACGGGCATGGATAGAGTGAAGGGGTCTCCTACACCTTAGAGCATCATTGGTGGCATACCCTGCCAACCAGTGCTGAGCTAATGTTACCATAGCAGGGTATCATCCAATCAAGGGCAGCAACTTTATGAAGGGGCCGTGCTAGCTGAATGACCAGCACGTAGCATCAACATGGGTTTGCCTGCAATGTAACACCACCCTCACAATCCTGGGGTTCCCTCAACCACTGAAGCTCAGCACAGAGCATCTAATTGATGAAAGCTTGATATATTGTAGCTTACAAAGGACACTTGGAACTTGGATAAATAATAGTTCCCCTTTGAACTTTTGTAAAGCCATTGCTGCCACCTTCAACAATATTGAATATCCAAATTCAATTTGCAAGGACCAAAGAAATGCATCAAATTTGACCCCCTCAGCACTCTCATGCCAAATAGCATGATTCTAAACCCAATGTGGCTACAATTTGATGATCCTGCACATTTGGCCATCAAGCTGATACTGATTCTGCCCACCTTGGGAGTTGTGCTAGTTTCTAGCAGAACTTCACATTTAGAGAACAGAAAGTGATGACTAGGAATGTAGAGTACACTAGGTGCTATCAGCATCGGGTCCTGCCTGGTCTCCAGGTACCTGCTCAGACCTCATACTAGCCCACTTGTACCCATTCTTAAGTGTGGAGACGCACCGTATTGAACTTCATCTATGAATGTCCTCCCTGCCCCCGAACCCCAGAACAACATCGTAATGACGCCCACCTTGTTCCTTTGTTCTCCCCATGTGAATCACATGGTGCTGGTCATGGTCAATGACACCCCATGCCACAGACAGCCATGCCCTCCAATACTGTTCCACACTTCCCTCATTCAGAATACTTCCTGTCAGAATCCTTATCTACACTCCTACCAATGTCCCTGTTTTCCGTCTTCTAGCCCTGACTCCCCCACCCTTCTCTTATTGATTCCTCCATTGTCCCTATCATCCCCTCTTGGGCCAACCTGAAAGATAAACAAATTGACACCAGGGTTGGAAGTGCTCCTCTGACCGGCTTCACAGATCAGGGCCTAGACATGACTGAACAGACTCTGGCCACTTTGCTTGCAGCTTCCTGACTGATTACTGGGGACTGTCCTTCAGGACTAACCCGCTAGCCACTTCCCTTCACCCCTCAGCTTGTACTGAGATCAATCCCTAACTGTGTGTATCCAAAGCGGCTCACTGACTGTGGCCAAGCCTTTGGACTGTATGTGATCTGTGACTAATGGAATGGGGACTCTGACCCACAGTAACCCCCCACAACCCCCTTGACTGGACAGAGGACAAGTCCCCACTGGTTTTCGAAGTGGGTGTTTTGTTGAATGGTCACAGTCAATGCATGCTTTTTTTTCCCACAGGCAGCTGCCACGTGCTGTAGGTGTTA
This sequence comes from Hemiscyllium ocellatum, assembly GCF_020745735.1. Lineage (NCBI taxonomy): Eukaryota > Metazoa > Chordata > Chondrichthyes > Orectolobiformes > Hemiscylliidae > Hemiscyllium > Hemiscyllium ocellatum. Next base: position 36,059,107 of record NC_083401.1, read on the forward strand.
AGTTGATGTCTGTGTGTGTGGTTTAGGAAGATATTCCTCCCTCTGGACTGTTCCCTTACTCCAAGCAGGACAAGCAGCCTGTCTGTGTGTCTGTGCTAACGAGTCGTTCAAAATGCCAGTCATGAAAGCCTTTCATTCTGGCTGAAATACCAACTTGCCAACAGGCGTGAGGTGGTGTGGCAAGACTGGGCATGGATGCAGCTGGTATTCAGAACAAGTGCTAAGAGAGTGAGTGATGCAGCCTGATCCAGTCTGTGAGCTGAGTGCCTGTCATCTGTAGTTACCTATGTGTCTTGTCATGCAGGTCTGTCCCAAGCAGATTATGAGTGCACTGGAAAGGCACCAGAATTATTTTTTAAATTAGCTTTGTTTTATTCATTCATCATTGACTCTGCCAACATTTGTGACCCATTCCTAACTGCCCCAAGTGCAGTCAAGAGTCAACCACAATGCTGCGGGTTTGAAGTCACATGTCGGCCAGACCAGGTAAGGCCAGCAGTTTCCTTTCCTAAAGGGCATTCGGGAACCAGATGGGTTTTCCAACCATTGACAAGGATTCATGGCCATCATCAGACTCTTTATACCAGATTTGTATTGAATTTATATCCCACCATTTGCCATGGCAGGTTCCGAACCTGGGTCCCCACATGTTACCTGGGTCTCTGAATTAGCTGCCTGGGGATAACACCACTAGGCCATTGTCTCCCCTTGCTGTGATGGGTTGCCTGATTTCAAATATCAATGCACATCAATGTGGGGTGCATGTTGTTGGTGGAATGTGCCCTCAGCATCCAAAACGGAGGTTTTTTGGAACAAGCAGTAAGCTGAAGCATGTGCTCTGCTGTCCTTATCACATTTTCCCAACATCAAGCTGGTTTACTGAGTTTTGAAAGATGGGAGGCTGAATTTTAATGAGGTGAGTTGTGCCATTAGCAAGACATTTAACAATGAATAATAATTGTCAAGTGTCAGCTCACTGCTGTCTAACGAGAACCTTATCACTCTTCTTGGGAAAAGCAGGATGGAGTGGGTTGCTTCTGATGTTAAGACTTCATAGCCAGACTTGGCACACTGCCACTCATTTTGCCGTGGCCCACATTGCTCAGACGCCTATAGAATTCAGCCCAAAGTCCCATCTTCAACTGATTGATGCTGACATTCTAAAGGGGATGGATTCAAAAACAATCCTTTAACTCAAAACTTGGCATCCATGAGGCACTGTGGGTCATCAACAGCAAGAGAGTTATATTCAATTATATCTATAATGTCACAGCCTAACATTTCCCTCCACTCAGCCATTGCTGTCGACCCAGGGAATCAGAGCTGAAAATGTGTTGCTGGTTAAAGCACAGCAGGTCAGACAGCATCCAAGGAACAGGAAATTCAACGTTTCGGGCCAGAGCCCTTCATCAGGAATGAGGAGAGGGTGCCAGGCAGGCTAAGATAAAAGGTAGGGAGGAGGGACTTGGGGGAGGGACGATGGAGATGTGATAGGTGGAAGGAGGTCAAGGTGAGGGTGATAGGCCGGAGTGGGGTGGGGGCGGAGAGGTCAGGAAGAGGATTGCAGGTTAGGAGGGCGGTGCTGAGTTCAAGGGAATCGACTGAGACAAGGTGAGGGGAGGGGAAATGAGGAAACTGGAGAAATCCGAGTTCATCCCTTGTGGCTGGAGGGTTCCCAGGCGGAAGATGAGGCGCTCTTCCTCCAACCGTCGTGTTGTTATGTTCTGGCAATGGAGGAGTCCAAGGACCTGCATGTCTTCGGTGGAGTGGGAGGGAAAGTTAAAGTGTTGAGCCACGGGGTGGTTGGGTTGGTTGGTTCGGGCATCCCAGAGGTGTTCCCTGAAGCGTTCTGCAAGTAGGCGGCCTGTCTCCCCAATATAGAGGAGGCTACATCGGGTGCAGCGGATACAATAGATGATGTGTGTGGAGGTGCAGGTGAATTTGTGGCGGATATGGAAGGATCCCTTGGGCCCTTGGAGAGAAGTAAGGGAGGAGGTGTGGGCGCAAGTTTTGCATTTCCTGCGGTTGCAGGGGAAGGTGCCGGGAGTGGAGGTTGGGTTGGTGGGGGGTGTGGACCTGACGAGGGAGTCACAAAGGGAGTGGTCTTTGCGGAACGCTGATAGGGGAGGGGAGGGAAATATATCCCTGGTGGTAGGGTCCGTTTGGAGTTGGCGGAAATGACGGCGGATGATACGCTGTATACGGAGGTTGGTGGGGTGGTTGGTGAGAACCAGTGGGGTTCTGTCTTGGTGGCGGTTGGAGGGGCGGGGCTCAAGGGCGGAGGAGCGGGAAGTGGAGGAGATGCGGTGGAGGGCATCGTCGATCACGTCTGGGGGGAATCTGCGGTCTTTGAAGAAGGAGGCCATCTGGGCTGTACGGTATTGGAACTGGTCCTCCTGGGAGCAGATGCGGCGGAGACGAAGGAATTGGGAATATGGGATGGAGTTTTTACAGGGGGCAGGGTGGGAGGAGGTGCAGTCCAGGTAGCTGTGGGAGTCAGTCGGTTTATAGTAGGTGTCTGTGTTGAGTCGGTCGCCCGAGATTGAAATGGAAAGGTCTAGGAAGGGGAGGGAGGAGTCTGAGACAGTTCAGGTGAATTTGAGGTCGGAATGGAAGGTGTTGGTAAAGTTGATGAACTGTTCAACCTCCTCGTGGGAGCACGAGGCAGTGCTTACAGGGGGCAGGGTGGGAGGAGGTGTAGTCCAGGTAGCTGTGGTTACAGGGGGCAGGGTAGACCCAGGGAATCAGCCCCATTCAATTAAGAATATAGGCTAACGCGTCTGGAACTGCATTTTTTGAAATACCTAAAATCGAGGTGTCAACTTGATGATAACAACAATACAGGTTTACCTGCGAAGCAATGTTATGGCCATAGCCCAGGTGAGGTTTCCCAAATTGTCATGTGTCAAATAGTCAAGGCCCCATGTGAGGGAAGCAAACTGCCTCCACCTTCTCATTTCTTAAGATGAATCAATTTGATCATGCTTTCCTGAGTTAGCAAATGAGTGTGTTTATTAGTTACTGAACATTAGAATAAATAGTAACACAAAACACATACAAGCAGACTTGAAATGAGCAGTGAATATACAAAAGATAAAATCCAAAAGTTTACACATCACTCTTTGTTGGTGATTAGTGCTCTGCAGATAATGTAATGTTGATAGTCGTATAGTCAATTTTGAGATTCTTGGTTTTGCATGTTGACAGAAATTCTTTTGCCTCTGTTTATTTTGACTGATTTGCTGGGTGGCTTTGAGCACTCAGCTCCAGAGAGTCCATTACCTGCAATGAAGGGGTGACTAGAAGGTAACTCTTTAACTGTGACTTTTACTGGGCTCTGGTGTTTGAACTCCCGCTCGTACACATGATCACCTCAGCCCCTGGGCAAACAATGCAACTCCCAAGGACACCGTCTTCTTCTAGCACACACTGGCCAGTATTAAAGTTCCTTTTAACTCCAGGTCTTGTGCATTCTTGAAGGTGGAAGACTCAAAATGTGTCGCTTGCTCAGACTGTTGACTTTTCTCTCACTCTTTTTCACAGTCTGAGATAGCTCCCAGGTGACAAGAAATTAGTTTGTATGGCATTTCTCACTTTTAGGTCCATTTCTTTGAAACCTGTTTGATACCTCAGTAGGTGAGACGTTGCAGGATCTCTCTCTGTCCCTAGACAGCCAATAAATTTACATCCACATTCATTTGCTTTTTTACGATTTTTTTAATAAACAAGTTCTAGTTATAATAAACACTAATAAACAAACTAGGCATCAGAAAGTGTATTTTTCTGGCCTCCCAGATTAACAGCAAGTATAGAATGCACCATCACAATGGCAGGGTCAGAAAATCTCACTGAGCAAGGTTCTGGCCAGATCAGGTGAAGGGTTGATTCCCGGGGATTCATGATCAAAATTGGAAATTAACTCCAATGTAAACATTTCATGTGAGGTTTCTAACTTGTAGCAATTCAGATTACAGCTGATTTACTAACCTATTTCCCTCTGATGTTGGAGTATTTTGAATTGATTTATTATTTTCAAATGTACCTAGATACAACAAAAAGTTATGTTTTGTGTGCAGTAAAGGCAGATCATATCATACAAGGTGCAGTCGGGTAATAAGTCAGGGTGAGGAATACTGTACAATGTTATGGCTGCAGAGTCATGGAGTCATACAGCAGGGAAACAGACCCTTTATCCAATTTGTCCATATTAACCAGATATCTTAAATTAATCTAGTCCCATTTGCCAGCACTTGGCCTATATCTCTCTAAACCCTTCCTATTCATATACCCATCCAGATGCCTTTTAAATGCTGTAATTGTACCAGCCTCCACCAGTTCCTCCGGCAGCTCATTCCATACACCCACTACCCTCTGGGTGAAAACTTATCCCTTTAGTCCAATTTGTCCATATTAACCAGATATCTTAAATTAATCTAGTCCCATTTAAATCCTTTTTAATCCCATTAGTCCCTTTTAAATCTTTTCTCTCTCATCTTAAACCTATGCCCTCTAGTTGTGGGCTCCCCTTCCCTGGGAAAAATAGAACATAGAACATAGAAAAGCACAGAACAGATCCTTCGGCCTACGATGTGTTTTTTGTTAGATGACTTACAGTGTGGAAACAGGCCCTTCGGCCCAACAAGTCCACACTGACCCGCCGAAGCACAACCCACCCATATCCCTACATTTACCCCTTACCTAACACTACGGGCAATTTAGCATGGCCAATTCATCCGACCCGCACATTTTTGGATTGTGAGAGGAAACCGGAGCACCCGGAGGAAACCCATGCAGACACGGGGAGAACGTGCAAACTCCACACAGTCAGTCGCCTGAGGTGGGAATTGAACCCAGGTCTCTGGCGCTGTGAGGAAGCAGTGCTAACCACTGTGCCACCGCGCCACCCAGGGTTGTACTGAGATTATTCCTAATCTAAAATAAAATAACCATAACCTACGCACCCCTCAATTCACTGCTATCCATGTGCATGTCCAGCAGTCGCTTAACTGTCCGGAATGACTTTGCTTCAACCACCACCACTGGGTACACATTCCATGCATTCACAACTCTCTGCATAAAAACCTACCCGGCTCCTCCTTTATACCTTCCCCCTAATATCTTCAAACTATGATCCCCCGTGGCAGTCAATCCTGTCCTGGGGAAAAGTCTCTGACTATCGACTCTATCCATGCCTC